>NW_026542599.1:50895365-51149809 GCF_028750875.1 Macrosteles quadrilineatus | reverse complement strand
CGAATAAAGAAATATCTAATAATTGGTCATCTTTTGATCACATTACTAAATGTATATACCACAGCATCATTAATAATAAGTAATGGGAATAAAATAAGTTCAAATTCTTATACATTCAAATTAACCAAGAATATGGGGAAACATATAATTACTTAGGAGTTGTTAGCTTTATTGTATTTTAATACTATAAAATGGATATTCCTAGTTACGCAAGTTATTATCATGTACTAAAGTATTGACACTTTTATTCACATTGAATTAAAATTATGTTATTCGTGACCGAACTATATTTTTCTAAAATCTGACAGCTAGATATTTTAACATTAAAAAGGATCGAAATGACCTAACAATAGTAAACGTTTTATTATTTTGCAATGTTTTATTGTGATTGTTAGAATAGGTTTCTGAATTGACAATTACTAACCAAGTACATATTTTATATAATAGTGTTATTATGAATGACAATAAATAAATAAAACACAACTTATTTTTAAAAGTATTCAGTACATTCAGTAATCCTTTCTTAAAACTTTAAATTATATTTATGCTATTCAAAAATTTTGTGACGTATCTATTGTACTTGTGAACCATCAGCTGACTAATAGTTTGCTTTATGTATAAATTTTTGGATATTTTGGTTGTCATGGTGATTAAAAATTTGGGAGAGTTGGATTAATGTTTTAAAGGGGAGAAAGAAGGTTCGTTTTTTTTGTTTTTGAGATTTTTGATGTATAAAATATAAGTAAGTTGTAAAAAGAACTCAAGAGTTTTTTTCCACGCCTATTTTCAATTATTGGTAATTCGATCAATACGTTATCGGGTTAGTTAAGTGTTAATTTGGTATAGTTATTCATATTTTGTCCATTCTCACCTTTCTCTAGACACCGACACTCGTCAGTTACTTGACTAATGGCAATATTATCTAATCCTAAGATCGATTTCTTCATGTTAACGCACATTTTAATAGCTTATATGAACCATAAAATAACATGTCGCTATTTGACTAATGTTTTGCTGTTTGATGCATTGTAAAGCTGTGCCACTCGGCTAGCCCCGAGCATCAAGGTTATTGAACAAAGTAAACAACGTTAAGCGAACATTGGCTACACTTGTGTTGTGATTCCATTACCGAATTAACTGACAGTATAGAGTGCACGTAAAACTTTACACTTGGATATAGCGTTAAAATAGACTATTAATGACATTTAAAATATTTACTACTGAAATTGAATACTACCATTGACTTTAAAGAATGATACTACGCTGCAGCATACGTTCATACTAAGTAAATTTACATTTGCTTGTGTTTCAACTCAATTATTTCTTTTACAAATTCTGATTTATTCTCCTAGGTTTTCACGAGTTCTTAGGTTTTTCTGATAAAGGGAAAGTAAATTAGGGAGATTTGTTAAGTAACATTTTAATAGCTTAGTTTGAAGTAAATAAATCTGCCGGATTACATCAATGGGTTCTTCTCATCACTAAGAACAACATGGGGATTTAAAATCTACACATTTTGTTTAACTTTTCGGGTCTTTTTCAGAAGATGGCTGCCACTATTTAAATTGCGGAGACCCCACAGTTTTAGGTTATTTGATTTTTAATTGTTTTGTGATTATTTCTTCTGTTCAGTAAATAAAAAATCGTGACTAAAGCTTTAAACTAATAGTTGTTTACGCAACGATTGCGGTAAAGATAGTGTTAAACGACACGAGTAGAAAATTTAAGGTACGAGCCTTGGCGAGTGCCTTAAAAAACTTCTACGAGTGTCGTTCACACTATTTACGCGAGTTGCGTACAATACTTTACCTACGACGGTGTTTTAATTACTAAAAATCACTACTCATAACTTCTAAGAGAGGTTATGTTTTTGTTTATAACCTCTATTTGCCACTGACAGTGATGCAACGAAACATTGTATCAAATTCTAATTGCACCACTCAAGAATTAAATTGGCCTGATCAGCTGATTAATTGAATTTCGAATCATTACCATTTTACTTCTTTTCTCTCAATCCTTGAACCTCATTGGTCCGTTACCCGTGTTGTTATGAGTTAAACTATGCTGTAATGAAGGTAAACAATGCTGTTATGAGATACTTTTCAATTCTAAGAACTGAACTGAAACGGCTACTTTAAAAAACGGTCGTAGGTAAACTAACCTAACCTAACCTAAACTATGATTGGTTATTTCATAGCTAAAAAGTGGCAACCCTCTTCTGAAAAAGACCCAAATTTTCTCTGGAACCACTAAGGGCAAAATAACGCTTTAAAGTACCAAATTATTTGTTTTATGTTATACAAAACGACTTAGAACGGGTCATGTTTCTTTTTTATAAACTCGTTAAAATAAACGCAGGTTAAGAGGTTTGTACAGAGTTTCGCAAAATTGGATAATTTTTACTCGAGTTGTTATGCTTAAGAACACTTTTTGCATATATGAATTTGAACAGATGGTGTTTGTGGCCTCAGGGGTCATAATTTAACATTTGACCGTAAAACAAGAAATAAACTATTATTTTAAATCAGATATTTATAAGGACAGTATGTTTTGTAAATACACAACATAGATTGAATTCCGTTTCAAACTATAAATAATCTTTTTTTATGTTTTAAGTGATCAGAATATATTTGAATGCAAATGGATATATCTAACAAAAACTGCCTGGACAGATTACTGTTAATTACTATTAAAGTTAAAACCTTGTCCAATTATACATGTTTAAGCCTTTTAAAAATTCCGTAAGTAATATGGTGGTGTCTAGCCATGTATAATCAATATAGTTTTCTATTGTTTCCAAGATTAAATTTTTGTGGGAAGCCTTTTCCTTGAAAGTGCAATAAGATAACTAGGGGAGGTTGGTCAAAGGCTTTCAATTTATTGTGACTACTCGAAGAGGCAAGTGGAATAATGATGCTACAAACTAAAGAACCTTTTGAGCACATTTTCTTTATAAAGCTAGCTTTGAAAAGTGGTTCTAGGAATTCAATTCAATTTAGTACAAGTACGTATAATAATACCTTTATTTAAAACATAAAACGTTTTTTGAATAATTATTTGACAGAATGTTCATAGTTTTCAATTTTTTTAGAAGTAGGCCTAGTTGTTTATTTTCTTTAAATTCACACTTTGCAGAATACGTGTAACTAAAATTTAAAGTGGTTACAGAAGTTGAATAGTATAAAAATAACACATGAGTGCAAAAATCTCGGAAGGGATTGAATTTGCATTTTGATGACCAATTGTCCAGCTACGTTGTATGAGGGACAACAATATTTAAACAGTATATATATATAAACAAAAATATAACAGATAAATGTTATAGATTTATCATCGTGGTTAGCTAAAGAAATACTTAAGGTATCTTTTATGTTTAGTACCGCTTGAGACCGCCAGCCGTAAAAAACCTTTGTTCTTACACTTAACTTCATCATTATTATCACTACTTTAAACTAACCAAATGGAATAATCAAACTAAATCGAATCAGATCACATTTAAGATAGAACTGGCAAACAACAACTTTGCCCTTACACTAAAATATTATGTTATTAGTATGTAAATCAGGTATATCAAGCCAATGGAACAATTTTCAGTTTGCGTTAATTAAATTTGGTACAATTTTTTTTCGAAAAATGTTTGGTTAAAGACGAGCATTAGAGGGCGTCCAAGGAAGTGGGTACTTTCAAAGAAGCCCTTTCAATTCACAACAACTTGGGGAAAGACACAGAATAATGATGCTCTTAAAAGAAGTCTAGAGAAAAGTCCCACTGCAAGGAATATATATATATATATATATATATTTCAATTTAATAATTTAGGAGTTTAAATTAATAAATTGTAATATTGAAAAAGCTAATTTTTAATGTCTAATAAAATGCATGTTGACATATAAATACTTTTTTTGAAAGTGGCACATGTAGTTAAGTTTGCGGGTCTTAAATGCAATACCGAATTGTTGAAATTTAGATATATCGATATAGTATACCTCACTAACAGAGTGGTTATAAGACTCGCTAGGTAAACCAGAAATCACTGGTTCGATGCTGTGAGAATTCATTTGCCTTTTGACGTCTTAAAACTAAACGGGCTTTCAATAAATTGTCTTCCATATTATTAGCCAAAAAGCTTTGGTAGCTTAATCATCTCATTCTATCAAATACTCATACTTCCAGGGTCCCCCTATGTTAATCATGAATAATCCTCGTTTTTTTTTAAGTTATAACTGTAACCTTATTGGGGTGGGTAAATCACTCCTTATGTTTTAGATTTAAAAGCAACAATTTATTGTAAATTTATATATATTATAAATTAGATTTATTGTAAATTAGTAGTTATACCTAGTTACTGCCTCAAACAAATACAATCTTTGAAAGGTAAAGGGGTCTTGCGTTATTATTTTTTCTCAGAATCAAATCCTATACTATATTGATTTGTAAAATGCTAACCTAATTATAAATTGAGTATAAGTTGCAATAGTCATAATCCTTCTTGCAGTCCTAAACAATAATAGCTATAGATTTAAATTTGGTATATTTCGTAATTTAACCAGCACAATAACTTTTGAAGCATAATCTCACAGTTTTATAATGAATATACCGTTTAAATCGCCATTCAAAAATTAAAAGGCTGAATGATAAACTGGTCAAGCTTCAGCTATACGCTAAGGGTAAGACATTTGTTACTTCAAATTGGCAAACTTTCACAAGACTTTAGTCCACCTGCCAAAGTGGACAAGATATACTTGGATGGCTGTTTCAGGAGAACCAGATATATTTATTTCTTTCTCCAAACCTAACGTCTCAAATGTTTTATTCTTTGTAAAAAAAATATTGTTATTGATATAATTAAGGCCCGTTAGTTTTAACATAGCTAAACCTCTTTTTTCGTTCATGAACTTTAAACTTATTTGACAAAAAATACGAATTCTGTACTGTTTCCCCTTAAATTAGTTATATATTAATTATTTCATAAAGTTAGTTTTTGTTGAAAATTTGTGATTCTCAAATAGACTACTTGATAAGAAAATTACGTATCTTTCATTTGTTTGATAACAGTTCTATAGTTTGAATAAAACTCATGTTTAATTTTTAGAGTTATAAGGACCATAAATAACATATCAAATTAAATTTTAAATCTCTCGGGCCGTTTTCATAAAAACCTTTTTGATGGTTTTTATTGGTTTAATGGAAACCCCCATTGGAAATTGGAATAAAAAAATGCCTTAAAGATACTTTGCACCGACATGTAGCGAATTTAATCAAACTCGGCCAAGTGTAGTCTGTAGCTCTATACTCATCCGCACACACACGGACACCCAAACATATAAATTAAAAAAATATTTTTAAGTTCAAGGGTACCAAAAACTGATATTTTCATCCAAAACTCCAACTTAGAGATTTTTACGAGAGCAAAGCGGGTACTTTCTTCATATAACTTGTATAAGGCGAGAAAGTAAAATTAAGAAAGATTGAAAAATCTGTTTAAACAAATAATAATAATGTTAATTTGTTTTGCTGGTGATAAAATAATTTTAAATGCGTTTAAAATTACAAAAGCTTTTGGTATAAACTAGTACAACTGTTCTGTGTAAACTCCAAACTAACAATATAAATACGGTTAAGATAACTTACCTTTACATTTTTCAAGTTAAAATAAGGTCCGAAACCTGAAACAAAAAAAATGTTATGTGAGTGGATATTTAAAATTCACTATTTAATATAAACAAACGAACACCAAATGTCCCATGTATTCGTCAAAGCTGATTGTAATAACAAACAAGTAACACAGAAGAACAATGGAATAACAATTTAATAGGAATATAAAATGGGTTTTCATAAATATTCGTTCAAAGGTTTTATGGATCCTTTTTAAATTCCTTAGACAAAATAGTTATAAACACGTTGGATAATATTAATACTTGGTGTAAATAATTTATTACACTTCCTAATGCATTTCAAGAACGGCTCTTAGCTTGCTTGGTTGTGTAAGTAAGTAAACATAAGTTGTTTATGTTCAACAGTATATGAATACATATGTATGATGGTGGATTCATGTACACACTTGATATAGCATGGTAATTTGCTTACTGGTTCGAGTTTCTAACATATTTTCTTTAGTAGTAATTATCTTTAATTATCAACTTGGAAATGTATTTTGGTAACATATATATAGTAAACTAGCAGAGTACCCGTCCTTCGTACGGGGTTGGAATATAAGTATAAAATGCTTATTGCAGTTATACTCAAGCTTTACGTTTGCAATAAGGGAGGACACAGTTTGATAAAATTTGCTTTTTTAAAATTTACAGTATTCTATAGTAGTACACATCTACCATAGCCATAATGTTCTATCACTTCACCTAAACAATAGAGAAAAAATAATTATCAACAATTCGCAAAATATCACAAACTATTCATGAAATGAAAAACATAAACATAACTGTAAACAATCCTACTTTGACAGTTCTCATTGCAAATCACAATTTTTTGTTACTGCTTAGTTCAAATTAGCTGTTTTCATAAATGCAAAAAGAATATAGTGCTGCACCCTGTTGGTAAATCTTATAACTTTTTAATGCTTTTCCATATCATAGAACCAACTATTTTAGTTGAAACAGCTGACTAAATTCTTTAAGTCCCTTTAAATATGAATTCTCATAAGGTTAACATGGGGAATTACAGGGCCACTGGGGCGGAGCCCGAAAGGATTTTTGAGATAAGAATATGCCTATATGTTAATCGGGAATGTCAGCTATCATCATGCCAAATTTCAGCCCAATCCGTCCAGTGGTTTATGCGTGATTGAACTTCAAACACACAAACAAACAAACAAACACACACACAAACTTTCACATTTATAATATTAGTAAGATAATGGAAATATAAATACAATTTTGTTAGAAATTTTGAGGCAAATAGTGTAATGTCTGTCCTACAAAACAAATAATCAAAGTAGGATTTATCTTTGATTTTGGTGATCATGGTAATTATAAATGTGTGTCAATTGACGAATATACGCTTCTTGTTCAGATCAATGTTTGACATTTTGATGTACCAGAAGATAATCATAACTCTTCATTCATTTTTCATCATTCTTTCTTTTATTGGTTTTCCCTCAAGGGGTACACAAAAAATACATTTAAAAAATACAATTACATGCAAATCTTGTTTTGCAGAAGATAATCAACAAACATAAGTAGTAGATAAGTTGTAGACAAAAGAAGTAGATATTACTTCAACATAAAAACACTTTTCATCTTTGAAAACAAATACTTTATTCTATTTTCACTGAGAGAACCCCTGTATTGAACAGTTATATAAAGCTAGTTTTGGTTGTAGGAGCAAATTATCTATATCCAAATCATTTTTGCATAAACATATATATATTAGTAGCATTTGCTTATCATGACTCATATTTCCTAATAAATGACTGTTGATAATTGTTATGATTCAATATTACTGTACATTAAATTTGTTGCTGAGATTCAATAACCAGATTTGTTGGACTCTGGACTGTTTTAAAGGTTAAGTTTTTAGGTGATCTAACTAATCAATCTATAAACTGTACGTTACAAATATCTACATATAGCTTGTATATGTAGCGTAGTCCTATGTTTACGTCATTACTCTCAACAAAAGGTTGCTCTTTTGAAACAGCAATACACATTTAATTGAAAAGTATACAAAAAGAGTACAAATTACAAAATATACCTAACATCTCCAATAGCACCTTTGCTCACTCTATGACGTTGTAGAGTGAGTGGGCTAGAAACCCAATGTTAGGTAAATAGCTTCCACCGTAGTAGACGATCATTAGCAGACTAGGAGGCCGTTACATGGTAGTATTGTGAATCCAACAGTAAACTCCAATGGCCCGGAAACAAATAACTTTTTATATAAACGAACCAAGCAGTTTTAATTAAGTAAATAGTGCCATATTTTATAATTTTATTTAATTTTATTTTTCTAGGGTTTATATTTAACACTTTTCGATTGTATATAGTTTACAAATTTTACAATCGCTTTATATATAATTGTACCATAACATTTTCGACTATTAACACAGGTAAACGCCCAATTATCAAGTTAACACAGTAACCAGTCTTAGAATAAAAATGATCTTAGTTTAGTTGAGTTACCAACAGCTGAATAAAATTACTTCATGATAAGTTTGCCGTGTTCAGCTACTCGAGTAGTTAAGAGTGTAGGACTTCTCTTGACAGGTGCGAGTCAGAATCCTCCTAATCAATAATAGTTTATAGTTATGTTGTTTTTACTCGAATATTCAGAGACCTTTCTTATACATTGGTTTGAAATTTTGTCACTCCCGTCGTACTATCCCTGTAACCGCGTAAAAAAGGTCATCAGGCTATATGAGACCAAATATCAACCCTCCACGATTAAGTTACGATACGACTAAGGGAAAAAATGATGACCCGTGTTATAGAAGCGACAAATTTAGATGGCAAATTTAATGGAGAAGAAGTTCTCTTGCCACATACTCCAACGATCCCTACAGATATGCCATTTGAATTCGAACGTTTACAGTTTCCTGTGCGGCTTGTATTTGCGATAACTAATCTCAGGGGCAATTACTGCAAGTGTGTAAATTACACTTAACGAATCCTTGTTTCTCACATGGTCGACTTTATGTGGCCTGCTATCGAGTTAGAAAACCAAATAATCTATTTGGTTACGCACCAAACGGAAAAACATAAATATTGTTTACGAAAAAGCACTTGATTGTGTTGAAGCGAATCACGTTTTACTGTTAAGTTTATGATAACTGATATGTATTATTTAAAATGACGATAAATAGTGTGCCCTAAAATGTAAAAGACGTTCCTGATATTCAATATGGAATGGTTGGATTTCTTGAAATTGTAGCAAAGCACGACGGGTAAGCTAGTAAAACATAAATTATATTAACTTTTCACTAATTTGGTGTGGGATTTAGAGGAATTAAAATAACCCATCCAGGGCCATGTTCAACTTTGCTACCGGTTCAGTTATGATTTCCATGATATGTTCCATGAACCTGAGGTCTATGGACGGTGAAATGCAGAGTTAAAATGGAACACTGACTTCTTTACAAAGAATATGGAAACGACATTTTCTCAAATGGAGTTCAAAATAGTTGAATAAAATCCTAATTAATCCTTAAACAGTCAAGTTTCAGAACACACTGTCTTATGTTAACCGAAGTCATGTTCCCCCTAAAATATTGTTACAACATCGATTCACGTTTTATGGACCGAAATATCTGTATACTAAACAGTGCCTCAAATCTCCAAAGTCCAGAAGGCATTCAACAACTCAAACATGAGGCTACTGACTGTTTATGTTTGATGATCAAAGGAGACCCAGAGATAATGTTGTGGTTTGCTGAAATATTACGTATATCAGATTACACGGATATCACCTACAGATACTGTTATGACAGTAATAATTAAAACAGAAAACTGTAACTGGTTGATCAAGTTTGAAATTTGAAATTTTATATAGTGAACGTTTTATACTACTGCCGAGTCAGAGCTAAAGTTTAGGTTAGTTGGTTAAATCAAATGAAACGGTTGTATTTTGTGCTTTTCCAAAAGTTAAAGATAGTACCTGCAACATTGCAATTTAAAAAAAGTCTGTTTCGTGTTTTAGTTTTTTTTTTATATATATATTTTTTATATAGGCCTATGTTTTTTTTTATTTATTCGCATTGACACAAGTTATGTTTTTGTTCTTAAACAAATTAAATCATCGGATATACAAAATTAACCTATATATATTAAAGTTCAAGTTCAAGTTATCTCTTAGTTAATTAATATTTAAAAGTGAAAGTACTACTAATGAAAATTATGTTTATAGTTTCAGTGGATATTTCAAGAAAGTATAGACAATTTTAATGCCAAACAAATGTTTCAATTACCTTTTAACGTTACTTCACCTATTTGTTAAATATCAAAATGGAAAGCATTGGTTAAGTATATGTGCTTAAATCAATGCTTGGAGTCTTCATAACTAATCCCTAGATAAGCTGAACATAGAATCAGACCCATTTAAGTAATAAATTGATGAATACGAGTAAATGAGTAATTAAATCCATGTGATCAATTTTTATTTTCTATATTCTATACACCTAAACCACCTGGTTTCGAAGTTTAAAAGATTTTTATTACACTTTGCAAAACAATTAACTAGTTTGTTTTTACGTAAAATTGTGCACATCGATGTGAAAAAGCAAAAGATTCCAGAGATGAGTATTTGTTAAGGCTTAGGGAAATGCAGTATGGAATTACTCGAGTGGAGCTTCTTCGATTGACTTTCTTGAAAAGCTGTCAAAGCAGTCTTGGAAGGGTCCCTAGGGTAGTCCTGTACTGCCCAATGCCCACTCTCAGATCTGACGTGGTAGAGACTATTTGGATTCTCTCAACGTACAGTTGAGAATCCAAATACAACTCTAAATTGTAATAACTGGCTCTAGAAGTGTAAATATCCACTTGCAATCATAAATTGTAATTTTGAAATCAACAACAAAATTTATAACATAGTGATTAGTAATATTATTTAGTTGACTTAGCCCGTCTCTGGTAATTTGTTAAATACATTCCTGACTAAAAGAATAGCTAGTTCTAGTGAAAAAGCCTCTGTTTCTTTATCTAATTTATTTTACACATAGCCTATCCACCATTCTTATTCACGAAGAACGTCTTAATTAAGGGATTAAATGGAAGCCATACTATTAGAACCTCAAACTTACTTAGTACTCTGTAGTATTATTTAAAAAGTCAAAATCTTGAGTGATACTTAATAATTTTACCTTGGAAATGATTTGCAAGTTAACGATTTGTTCTTAATTTGGATTCATTTATAGGATATTCTTATCCAAAATAAAAATCTCTGTTAAATTCTGTTATAAGTACGTTTTTAAAATTTGTTATTGATAAAACATGTTTTTTCAAGTAGCTTTTCTATTCAGATCAATAAAATTGATTTATTGCTATTATTCATTGAGCTCCTTGAATGGGAAAATAACTTCTACCACAACAGGTAAGAGTAATCAATATAACTGGTTGAACTTTGAAAGGTTAAGCCCTGATAAGACAAGCGTCACCGCTCTCAAGACATTTATCGTAGGATGACCGCGAGTCCCGTGGGACGTTCCCGCCAAAATGTTTCGATTTACCGCCAAAACTGTCTGTCAGAGTTACTTCGGATGATATATTGCTAGGGATTGTGGATATCAGCTTTATCCTACATCTGACAAATTATTTGACATGGAAGGACAGACGTTGAAAATGAAAAGGTCACTCGACTAATATTCTTTACATCAAAGTGTAAGATATCGTATATTAACTTTAATGTAAAATATCTAATACATTAAAGATTAGATATGTTAGGCTCAATGTAATGCATTTTAATAACCTAAGGAAGCAAAGAGGTTGGCATGACGGTTTAAGAATATTAATAAGTATATTATATAATAATTTGCCTGTATCTTTGCTAATAATTATGCATAACCAAACCACCCATCCAAGATTGCTATTCTTAGACATTCCTTACCTGAAAGCTGCTTAGTTTTAGGCGGCCAGTGATTTACAGGATACCACGTTAAGAATGTTAAATTTAATTTATTATAGGTTATTACAAAAGCAATAAGGAAGTTAAATTACGTAATTCACTTTGTTTAAACTGTTCAACCAAAGTAAACTCTATTCATGATATGAATGCCTCAAACTATAATTTTTTAAACAGTGTCATGGATGTATTTATTTATATTGAAGCTATTGAAAATAGAAAATATGAGCAATTATAAAATAACATCTAACACTAGCTAGATTTTTAGTGGCAGCTTTAAAATACCTAATTTTAAAATGTTACGATCAATTTTAGTTTTTACTCAGGTTTTTTAAACATAATTATTACATATCTTTTTGTTCCAGTGCAGATCTGCAGCTCTGGTGGCCTGGAATGACAACATATCCACGACTCTTCAAGAACATTTAAACTTAGTGTTTTTTTAGACTTTCAGCTAAAACTAGATTTTAAAAATAAATAAAAACTAATCGACCTCTTAAGAAAAATGACACACTCATGTTAAAGTGTCTACGCTGAAAGCACGTCAAAAAGTTGTAAGCCTCCACTGAAACAAAACATATCAAATCATTCTGCAGATATATACTTAAATCCTTTAACAATACCCAGCTTTACCTTGTAATGCTCTAGGTATTGGTGTAGTATTGGTCAGTATGATCATCCATACATGACGCTTTTGATTGCGTCATTCGATCATTGTCTCGGTTACAGATACGTTTGTCTGACAGCTGGAAGCATTTAGTGATTGGCGTTTAAACTGATCAGCTGAGTCTGCTATTTCACTATGAAAGAACACAAATCCAGACATATGAGCGTACATTAACCTTCGTTGTTTGGTCAAAATATATTAATAATAATAAAATTAAATATATCTCTTTTACTCGACGGAGCGTTTGATTTAAATGTTTATTTTAAATATGTCGTATTTAAACAATACTTGCAACACATTTTAATGAAGAATCTTCAATTTGTTGTTTTGATAGATGTAAAATGTCCTATTTGGTTAGAGAATTAGAATCAGAAAATCTTTATTGTTCCATATTGCTTTACAGAGGTTACACAGAGTGAAATTAAGGTAACTAAGTTTAGGTATTTTACACACTTCTTATGAATAATTTAACCGTGGAACAACTCATCCCTATTTCATCATCATCTTATTTTATGGCATCATTATTTGGTATATAGTCATAATAAAAATAATCATATTTATGTACTATGATAATGGATGTGACCGATTTTTGAGGATGGACAATGGAGATCATAATTGGGAACTTGGATAATTATTTAAGGATCCAGATATTGTCGCTGAGGTACGGAGCAGACTGAGATGGGCATGGCATATTCTAAGAAAAGATGACAACTCCCTATCAAAGAACATCTTGAGGAATAACCCAGAAGGTAGAAGACCAAGGAAGACCGAAACTTTGATGGTTCGACCAAGTGGAGAAAGACCTGAGGAAGAGCTAGGGAGAAGGAAGGAAGATGCAAGAAGCAGAGACCTATGGAGGCAGTGTGTTGGGGAGGCCAAGTACCATCTAGGGTACCAGTGGCCACAGCAGTAAGTAAGTAAGTAAGGTAATGGATGTGATACAAATGATTCCAAAGTTTATGACAAATGTTCTTTTCCAATTTGTCTCGTACGGTTAATGATAGATTCACCATTACAAAAACACTCGGTCGTATGAATGATTGACACTTTGTATAATTTCTTAAACTGAAACTTTCAAATGATAACTCAATTTCTGCTGTTAACTCAATGAGGAGGGTTGAGAGTTTGCTCTGTCACCACTTACTACAGTGAAGTGTGACGAGGGATTAAAAGAAAACACTCAAACTTTGACGTCTTTTGACAGAGTTGTCCCGTGGTCCGTTTATTCATTGTTGTTCTTTCGAAATATCACTTAAGAGGTTATATTTTAATACAGACAGTATTTAAAGTTATAATATTTTACTTTACATATATTGTAACCTTAAAATTTGTAATTAGGAGCCAACTTCACTACGCCGATGGTGTGACACATTTCTTTTTCAAATGAGCTAAATCATTTCATTTTGAGATATTTTTTCATTATAAATTTAAAAAGTGATTAAATTTATTTACTTATTAGAAAAAAGTTTAATTTTTGTTTGCCAATAATACCTATTGTTTGAATATGCATTTTTTGCTGAATCCAGAGATAATAACAGGATAAAATATCTGAAGTCACTATACTCAACTAGTAGAAGGTATTGATAGAACAAAAACTATTAATGGTGACACAAATTCGTATAGCAACAAATTTACATATCGGAGAGCAGTATAATTTATTAGAAAACAAAATTAAGCATAGTTTTCCACAACAAATCAATTAAGCTTAGGAACAAGCACAGTTTTTTGATTTATTTTATAATGTTGTGTGCTGTGGAATTATTAAATAATAAACACTATATTGTTTCGTATTAAAAACACTCCTAACGCTGTTCAAATGATTGGTCTTTACATTAACACCTAAACATTAATATCATATTAGGGTTATCAAAATGTATAAAAATGTCTCAAATTATCAATTTGTGTTATTGAAAAACTGAATTCTGATGAACATGTTAATATCAACGTATCATTTTCTATAGATTTAGGTCCACGTATATTGCCTTTATCTATAAGTTTCTAAGTTAGAGCTTCAAGACCTTAGTAACAAGGCAAGGGCTTATACCTTTCCCTTTAAATATGTAAAAAGCTAAAAGCGTAAAGAGACACACAACATTTACAAAACCAATTCTACATGTTTTTTTTTATAAATTTACCAAATTGCATGTTTGTTCACAATAAAACCACAAATGCAATCAAGATGATCTTTATTGCTGTTAAATTAACCGACTCAGTTTCTGTCAATTCCAAGTTGTAGTCTATTGACGCCGTCTCGAAGTTTGGCAATTTAAACCTGCAAGTGTCTCGTCCCGGACAGTTTGTCTAACCGGATCTTGGCTTTACAGAAGTGACTTGTTTACAATACAAACTTCTATATTACGTTTGTTTATGAAAATATGTCCTTTCACACTGTAATGGGACTCTGTGGATTTCCATTATTTAGTAACTACTAGAACAAAATTACCTTATTTAGGCTATATACTGAGTAGAACCATAGGCATGTTACCGTTCCGCCGTTTTTCTTTATTTTTTTATTTGAAAGAATTTCGCCCATAGCTGAAAATTTTAAATACAGGGCTTAGGAGGGTAAATTGTATTTGGTTTCCATGAACATATAAAAACTGTGTTTATTTTTCCTAAGGACTCCCTTACAACAACACTAGGTACAGTAGTGACATACTGCTGTTTAAAAAAAGTATCCTATAAAAAAGTAAGTCAGATCTATTATCAAAATTGTTAACTATACAATGTTTACCAGCATAATTACACACAACATTATACATAATTGCAGTACTTAGTTCGCGTGATTATGCTTTTCGACATTAACTCTTTATAGTAATATCAAGAACGAAAGCGTCCTCCAGAGGGTGAGATCACTAGAAAACTTTGACCAGTGATTTTTCCAAAAAGTCTACTTTTCTGGATAGAAAGGCTATCAAACATTAATTTCAGAAACATTTTACTTTAATTATTGAAATTATGACTCTGGTCTAATAATGGAATTAATAAATAAAGGAAAATTCAGAAAAATCTTATGTGTTTTTT
This sequence comes from Macrosteles quadrilineatus, assembly GCF_028750875.1. Taxonomy (NCBI): domain Eukaryota; kingdom Metazoa; phylum Arthropoda; class Insecta; order Hemiptera; family Cicadellidae; genus Macrosteles; species Macrosteles quadrilineatus. The sequence continues at coordinate 51,134,550 of NW_026542599.1, read as the reverse complement.
ATCATATTCTTAAACCTTAACTACATTGTAATTTAGTGCAAGGTTTGTTATTCCTCAGTCTTAAACTTGTAAAACAACGCAATATAAATAGTTTTCAATCACAAGTTACCTAAGACTCATAAAATTAATTGTTTATCTTAGTATTTCATTTCCTCAAATGGTTAGCCAAGGGATTTTTCGGTGCACCGGAACTTGGTTTGAAAATAACAAAAAAAGGTCTTAATAACCCTTGCGACAATCCTGGTACTTAATAGTAGTTATCTTGCTTAACCAGACAGTGAAATAATGTTTGGTGAGTTCTGTCGTATTGTTTTAATCCCACCAACTGTTATTATTTTGAATGATAACTGTGTCACACGGTGGTTACTCGCATACTTATATATTTAGTTTTACCGTGTCAACATTACCTTACTTAGACGGACTATTTTCCTCAGCAGAGGAGACTTTTCTCCATTTTGTACAGTTTCCAATCTGCTAAAGTTATAAGATCATTTACAACAATATACATCCTGTTAATGACGGTATGATACGGGATTTCCGAAGGAATAATACTAAAGTTATTGTTTTATCGCAGTTTCCAGTAAAATGCAAGGTACCCGTAGGTTTTAAACGTCAGTATAATTTTACTAAAACATTTCAGCTCTTTGTCTCATCACTGCCATTAAATAGATTGCTTCCCTTGCAGCGTTTTGAGGACAACATCTCCTTTATGTAGTCGTAAGCGGTAAGGTTCTTGTTGTGTTGAAGTGAATTTTTAAAACTGAATAGCGATGAGGAAAGATAAATAGACGGATTTAAAGCTTTCCGAACATATGCATTCAGACTGGCCATTTTGGTTTAAATATCAAATATTAAATGTGGAATAAACAATGGTTTTCACAGTTGTTTGCATTAAAATGTGAAGGATGTGAATTGGTTCAATTCTAAGTGGAATAGGTTCTGGAACCAGATCCAATTTATCATTTTGTTATGTCCTATAAATCAACGATGTTACTTGAGCCAAAAAAGACCGACGTTAGACAGCTACAGGGCGAGGGTATGGACCCTGTACACAACACGTTTAAATATTGCTGATGGTGATAAAATACAAAACATTTAAAGGTACGTCAGCTATAAAAACGAAATAAATCATTCAGTTTTATGTTATTTGTGCTTTCCTAATTCCTAAATCCAACTTGCTTAGGATTATTGTAACATACGCCACACAGAAAATATATTTGGCGATACCTGTACAGGTATAAGAACAGTCGGGTGTGCAGGTTCTGTATCCGTAAAAATTATTAGTATCCAGTATTTATTATAACATATCATATTAATATTATTCCACTGAGGTCAAATACTTTGTATTGGTTTAAAACATTCCAAGCATGTTCCAGGGCACCATTCCTCTTGGGATACCTTCAAAACTGCTTTGACAGCATTTCAAGAAAGGAAATCTAGAGAGATTTCTGTTATCTCTTTCTCATATGAAGTCCCTAATACTTCTATATTGACCATTTCGTATGGAACTAACTTGTTTAATCTTAAGAGTTTTAATAGCTTTACAAACGAAACTAAACATAATATTTACTTTTTCCCTTTTAGTACCATTAAGATTGTTTATTAATATTAAATCTGATATGAAACGTCGATATTATATGGACTCATAACCAATCATTTTTATCCCTTACTTGTATATTTTATAATTTTTTCGCTCCGTTTATTATCAAGCCCTTTAAAGAAGAATCATTCCAGCTCTTTATTTTTTGTTATAAAAAAATTACGGGGATATTTCTCTTGTGGTTTTATATAGCCGTTGAAATAAATATTGTCGAGGTTTATTATTTAAATATTACGGTAAATTACGAACTTTATTGAATGACCATATATGTTATGTACAAATGGTAAACAAATAAAATAATGTAACACAAGCCTACTAATGTGGTTGATCTTGCAAAATAATTATGCAGTTTAAATATATATTAACAAACATACAATACTAAATAAACCAATGCCAATGAAATATTCACCTCTGAATACCAAGGTACAATAAAATGCCAAATAATTAGAGTTTTTACATGAATGAACTCAATTCCACGACATTAAATTGGCAATCACCTTTAGTTAAATCTGTATACATTATTTTCCAAACAATTATAGTAGCAAGCTGCCCCCTACGTTGTTTCTAAAAGAGTTTTTAAACTAATCTGGCTGAATATTCGTGTAATTTGATATAAGTAATATTTCAGCAAACCACAACATTATCTCTGGCTCTCCTTTGATCATCAAACATAAACAGTCGGTAGCCGCAGTAGCCTCATGTTTGAGTTGTTGAATGCCTTCCGGACTTTGGCGATTGGACTGAAATCTGTTCAGCACTAGCTAAATTGATAATATAAAACTAGAACAGCACACACTTTACACCTTAAAAAGAACAGATAAAATTGAATGCCCTGCGTTACTCAAAATATTATGTGTTTATGTATAATCACTGATCTATATGTATAGCGTTGTTTCTACAACCAATAATCTCCATACAAGTTAAAAAATGTACTTAAATACATATACAAAGTATTCAACAGTTTTTTAGCTACATAAACCTATGACCTCACATTGTTTATGAATAAAGTATATATTATATATCGGTACTTCATTTCGGTGTCATATTTAATTTCCAAAGTATAATTCGTCTAACAAGTTTTCATTATGCTCGTCGTTTTCATGCTCGTCTTTGACAATAGTGAAATATACTATAAAAGTCAGTTGTTAGGAAAATATTTCTCGCTACAAAATAATACATACATTTTGCAAACATTATGGGTATAAGTGGACTTCGTATGTTTGAATAAAGAAAAAGTTTGTTTGGGTAAGGAAAAAAAATAAGGACAGACAAAATCATATGCCAAATTTTTAATCGACGATCTTCGGATCTTAGATTTACGGAAATGACTTATGTTCCTATTTTAGTATACAGAATGATGATAACCCGATTCCCTGTTGATTTTAAATATATGTTATGTATTTTTAAACAAAATTTATATATGCAAAGTACACATGTGACACATGTATCGCGGGTGCGAACGTTATTTGTAACATTTCACCACATTACTTTACTCAACTCTGGTATAAACCTTGAGTTTAATTTGACTAAAACGTCTCAAACTCTTTGACTCATCACCGCCATTACTGTGATTGCTAGCCACGATGTTGTTTCAATGATATTTCCTTTGTTGTGATTCCTCTCTTAAATTTGTAGAAATTCAATTTCGTTATAACGAAATATGCTTCCAATAACGCATCAACTGATCTAGAATCTCAAAATATTATTGTAGGCCTACGTAGAAAATTATATAACAGTATAAAATGTATTATCATCACTCGGTAACGAAAGTAACTATTTTTTATAACAGCTGGGTGGAATTCTCTGGTTGAACGTTAGAGAAAATCGTGCCGTGTTTTGTTGGTCACACTGTCTCGGTTGGTTGGACTCGTCAAAAATAACCCCATCTGATTGGATCAAATTTGACAGCTATCCAACCATACAATCGTCTGGCCAATAACAAAACTAAAAACTGGAAAAACCAGTGAAAGCAGTGGTACGCTTTTTAAGCACAGAGTGGTGACTCTAGTCTATTCATTCTATTCTAATCTATTCCAGCTATTCATCTCAATGGTTTCACCTAGTACAACTTAAAACATTAGTTATACTTTTTTCTTCTGTATTTATGAAACTACATTAACGTGCAATGGAATCCACTAGTAAATTGAACCAACGTGGAATTAGAGACAGGTTACAAAACCATAGCACATTTTTAATTCATTTTTTTACACTAATTTAATGTTTTCTTTTCTAAATGACAATTGAAGTCGGTTGTACCCACCAGGTTTTCGAAAATGTATTAATCCTCATTGTGACGATTGACAAGAAAACCCGTTAAAACTTTAATTACAAAATTAATCCGTCAGGTAATCAAATCATCCAATGATCAACAGAAGCAATGCTCAAACGACTGAACACAATCATAACTGGGATATCACATGCTTGGACACACCAGCCACAGCTAATTTATTGAAGCCACTTGTGGATTTGAATAAGTTAAATATAAGCTCATTTTTTTGCTTGGTTGAGTTTGTCTATATCAGTGATTTTTATCAGTAAATTTATAATTCCCATGGTATTCTTATGGTGAATAAGTTAACAGTTGCAGTTTGCTTGTTTATAGGTATTTTTATTAAACTTACCAAATTGATTTATTTTATACTAAGCTGTTAAAAACCACCCTCCCTGCAGCAGCAAACCTAGGTACTCGTTAAACAAAATGCTATTAAAATACATAGATTTAATTGAAAATGAAATCAGGCAAATGGAAATTTGCTGCAGGTTTTCTGCGGCGGGGGTATATTTTATCATTGCCCTTGTAATATCTTGCAACGCAACAAATGTTATTGGTTATGATAAAACCTTTAAAACCAAAATACAGGTTTTACCTCCATCAATTAAACTGATGAAATAGCCAGTCAAAGAGAGTTTGATATGCTTTAGTGAAATTATAGTAATAGCTTCCTTTATGGGATTCACAAATTCCAACTGATTGATACTAGTATTCTAACATCCGATCAAGTTTTTTTCAAATTATAAAAAAATAGTTTTTTAATGTTTTATTAATATTAACCTTACAGTTAATGTTCACCGGATAGAAAAAACTTAATTCCAACTCATGCGGAAATGTTAACGTTTTTACAACATTTATATACGAAAATTGTATATAGTTAATCTCAGTTTTTAATTTTACAGTTTTTACAGTGGTACGGTTCATAACACTCTAATATTACATGGTTTGTAAAACGGTAAGCTTGTTGAAGTGTTGAGTAAGCTCTTAAATTCAACCAGACAGACCAGACCCTAAGTCCCTGGATGACCGCAGATCTCTGGGGACGATGCCGCCAAAATTGTCTTATCTCGCGCCAAAAACCCTTACTTCACGCTCACTTTGGCTGAAATATTAACTTACTTGGATTTCGAGATTAGTTCTTGTAGTGTTTTGGTTTTTGATTCAATGCATATCAAAGTTACTAGGATTACTAACTTTAATTCACAATAGGTATGGTCGGTAATAATTGTTACATTTTCAGATAGTTCTAAAATATTACATGATGGGCATCTAGGAATAACTGTCAAATCTTCTTCGTCAGGCTTAAAAAATTCAAGGTCACTTTGATAAGCTATAAAACACTGAAAATGTATTCTAACAGTCCTAATCAAGTTAGTTGAACTTCATTACGGGTTTTTATTAAAAGGCAATATGCTTGAAGTTTTTTTGTAGTTTTTAGTTTTATTTTAATCTTTTTGCAACAAAAGCAAGTACAGTAGTTATTGTTAATTTTTATTAATTTTGTTTTTTACCAAATACATTATTTACACTGATGATGGCTTCGAAGTGTATGGCAGTAAAGGAGAAGGGACGTGTAGGAATAAATATACATATTACGACAGGATACGTAAACCAACTTGCGTTTACTTATGTGGGAGCACGTCTTCTGTACTCAAAACACCATTATGTTATAGAAAAATGACACCCACAGCGATAGTCGTACGTTGTTTATAGTCACGAGTTTGTCGTGTGTCACGTGAGACAGAAAAACGTAGCACAAAGAAGTTTTTTTTACAATTTTCTTACAATATATCTTCTATATAATTTAATATGTGTTTAGCTTATGAATTAGTTTAATGGTATAAGTCATTTAAGTGTTTTTATGTACATTATGAATCTTTATTCATTCCTTACCTATCAAATATAACGATAAAAAATATGTAAAGACAAGTTTCTAAGTATACTGTATGCCTATGTGATACATTGTCCAACGGGTTCAATAGTTTACGGTTGACACAATTTCAATTGTTTCTAATGTTATACAGAGATCCTACCAGGAAAGTTGTATGGCCATTAATAGTTCCCAACATCATAGAAATCAACACTTTTATATTTTACAATATAATTTTATGTTTAAAGTGTCAATGTTCCTATGACAATTTAAAATGTTAATCCATATTTAGCGTACATAAGCCACACATGTTTAATTCAAACTATTTTGGTTTTAAATTTTGGTTAATTTAAAATAACTCCCATTCGTTTAATAAGATCAGTCATAATTGTAATAATTTTGACAAGTATAAAAATAAGTATCTTGAGCCTTTTTTGTGAGGGAAGCTTGATAGTGTAGGTAGGCATATAATTTTAGTTCGATCAAAAAAGTATTTACTGGAGTTTTATTCAAATAGTAGTATAGAGTCTAGATCATCATTGTAGAGGGATTCAATCTTATCATTGAGTTATACAGAGTTAAGCCTGTTTGGCAACGAGTTAGACTACTTCCTAACTCACCTAAATAGGACTGCCCGGTTTTAGTAGGATCTTATGATAATAACAATACCCTAAGTAATTAATCCAAGTTATTTTTTAAAGGATTTTCTTAACTTCAATTTAAATAACCCCTAATTAATTTTAATTTATGAATAACGTGGAGTAGCTAGCGTTCGAGTTTACCGTAACTTCCGTTAATTTCTGTGAAATTTAGATATTAAAAGGGCTGCAATTAATTGTTTATAGGTGAGCTAAAAATGTAATTTACATTATTTGTGAAAATTACTTAAAACCTAGCACTGTATGTTGAAAAATAATTCCAGTTATCTTTAAAAACCAACGACAAAAAAATCTAAAACTTGATTACGGTCTAAGTCTTTTAAATTGAATGATTGTTTGTATTTCACTTTATTTTACGTGCAAAGTTTATAAAAAATGTGCTTTAACACACACTGTATGATATTCTACAGAACGCTTAAGGTAAGTAAACATTTTCATACTCACCAATCTAGCCTATAAACAATTCCATGTAAATATTTACACATGTAAAACTCACGATAAACAAACTTAACCGTTAATTATCACGTTACAAAATATTTGAAACCCCACATATTATAAACGTAATCACCAGTAAAGCTGTCAGAAATTATAAACAATGCTCAACATATTTGGCAAGGTAGAATCTATCAAGCCCAATATATTCATGTATTCATGTCATACACACCAACAGGCGCTCTCGCACTAAATGTTTACAGATTAACTCAAGGCTATAAGGCTGAATGTTTAACAAGTATCTCAAACTCATATTATTTCATCCACTGTAAATCGGCAAGTGGCTGTTGTTTAAATTTGTTTTATAAATTTGCAGACTTCGTAGAATTTCAAGTATCGTTACTATATAAACATTGTTAGCATTAACAATGGTGTTATGGTTATAGTAATAACAATAGTGTTGAGTTTGTCTTAAAACTTATTGCGCTGTGTGAATAATGAACAATTCTGTAACATTTTATTGTACGAAGTTCAATCGTGATTTGTTTACCATCGTCTAATTTGTACGGTTGTTTAAAGCTGTATGATGATTGATTGTGTGCTGATGTAGTTTTCAACCCCCAAAGATATCATAAACACAGTCTTGCATTACCCTGAAGACCTTAGAGTTTAATTGAGAGGAGTTTATTTTTTTAATTTGTTTAAAATAAATAACAACTGCTGTAGCCAATCAGGATCTGGCGTGTTCGATTGCAACTTATGGAATCATGTTCTTATTGGTAGAAAGGAAAATCATGTAAAACAATATATTGGTAAACATATTATAATATAATTTCTCATCTTACGGAAAGAAGAACTATGTCGTAAAATGTGTTATGAATAAGAGTGAATTTATTACTAAGTTAAAATAATCAAGAACTTTATCGGTGTGCGAACTAGATAGAAGATCGTATCGATATACAACTGATCGATTTATGACTACTGTACATTTTCTAACTATAAAAAGAACTGTATCGAGGAATATGTTTAGCTATGTCGATATTAAAATTGTTAAGGAAGTTAGAATTATGTCTACGATAATTAAAAATGTTATAATAGAACTGATGGTTATTGCGGTTATTGCCATCATGTTTGGAGAGAAAAAAAACTTCATCAAAGAATACAACGGAATATTACCAACTGCTGACTATTTTTTTAGGAAAAGTTACTTTATCGAAGAATGTATAAAATGCAATGGTATATGACTCAACTGGAGTGTACGTAATAACATCCAGTAATTTCTCTTATCATTAACCATATACATTTATATCTTAATCTTAAGACTGTATGGTTTTTACAACAATTATGGTTTCATTTTCAGTTTAATTTTTTTTTAGTTTCTTGCCTGGTTTTTTTTAAACAGCTTACCTGAAGTAGCGTTGACCTTCAAGGAGGTCTTAGATTTGATTGTGGTAACTGAACGACATGACGCGTTTTTGACATTGCATCTTAACCAGAGCGCAAAATACAAAATATTACTAATTTTGTTGATTTTCAGTCTTGACTAAGTCAACACAGGTTGAACACCACTTACTTGTGAAATCTTTCATGCTGATTTTTATTTAATTATACGAATAGTGACTGATATATCTTTGCAGGAATTGCCAAGTGGTTAAATCTGCTACTCTATCTAGACGTAGCAGTCACTACTTCAAGATTCAATATTATTGATTTCCAGAATATACAATTTTACAGAAAGAAGAACTTTTAAAGGAATAACTTGTTTTACAAAGCTTTATTTCAGGTATTTAAACGACAATACCAAGTTTTCTGCAAATCACAAATGGTTTTTACTACAGATTTTTACACCAACTGTTTAGCCACAGTTTTAATCGTAAACTGGTACATGCTCTTGATACAAGCGACAGAACTGTGTACAGATATTGCCGATCACCAAACGGTTAGAACAAGACAAATTATGCAGGACGGTCTATAACCGAGTTTACTAATGAACTGATCTCTGGTCAAACTGAAGCTACTGTCCGAACAACTGTTAAACTGTCGTCGATACTAAATACTTGGTCAATGTGGTGGACAACAACTACTAAGAGACACGTTTTTAAGTCCAATCAGAACGTTTAAAGTTTATTACAATTAGACTTTAAATCGAATTACCACAAATTGTAGATACTGTAATCTAAATGTACAGCTATTTTCAAACATGATCTACCTTTACGAGTAATCTGTAGACCATGTTTATGCTATTTTAGTTGTAGCTTTACTTCCCACGGTTTGACGATAGGTCAATGCTATACATTCATATTTTTAGCAAGTGAATTTGATTAATTATGATGTTTACCTTATGATTGCCAGGTTATTGATGAATTAATAAGTTTACGCTCTATGTACATTTCGCCATAAGTGTGACATCTTCAAGAGCTCTTTCTTGTCGCATCACTTAGTCACTAAAAACACTATCCTATATGATGTGACAAGATACAGTACCTGATGATGCCACACTTGTGTCAAAATTTACATAGATCGTTAACTTCTTAATTTATCAAGAACCTGGTCATAAGGTAAACAACATAATTAATTATTTGTTCTTGAATCTGGGAATACCACATAAATTTGATTAATCTTGTATTCAGTATAGGGTAGTTGTGTACCTTAGGAAATAATTTTGTAACTATAAGGTAGGAAGATGTATTAGCGAATTTCCCATATAGGGAATAAGTTATTACCGTAGGTCTCATGGTAAGACCTAGACGCTGGACCGATTTACTTGTTCGTTTTGATGTCCCCAGAGGCCAAAAACACCTTCTGTTCAGATTCATATATATGTCTATAAGCACGATAACTCGAGCAAAAATGATCCGATTTTGATGAAATATGTTACTAACGTGTAAACCTACGTCAATTCGATCGAATTCTTGAACCAGCATGATAGGAACATGAGTTTATGGGGGTTTTATGGTGTGAAAGTTGATTTATCTTATTTTGAAACTAAAAACATAAAATTCACAATTTTTTCCCAAACAGTTTTGTAGCACTTACAAAAAGAAATAATTTTGTACATTGAAGCGTTGCTGTATGCCTAACGGTTACAGAGATAATTGAAAAAATGTTAAATTTAGATTTCCATGTTACTCTTATAGAGAATAAATAAACTTTTGTAGTTTGCTTATGTATGGATAGATGTTATTCAAATTTGGCAATTTTGAATTTTTCATAATTCAAACCTGAAGCAACAAACCAAAGTAGGTACTCGTTAATATTAATGTTATTTATTTTATTTTATTTACATGCTTCAATACAGCTTACACCATTTAAATTGAAACAGTAAATAAAAAATAAAAAAATAGTAAACAAATAGATTAAGTAGGAAATACATCTTACAATTTTAAGGGGATGTTTTAGAAGGAATTCAGCCAGTTACTGTAAATGAAAATTCACATAGTCTACAGGTTTGCTGCGGCGGGGGTGTTTTTTTTATTATATAGTTGATGATATAATAATACATCAATTTATACATCATCATACTAAATTAATTCATTCATTCATTCATTCACAATAAATGACAGAAATTACTGCGATCACTGAACAACTTAAGCAACTCCAGGTGGAAAGGCGAAAAGAATGTTTCCATTTTGTATTACTGCTTACTAATCCTCGGTAACTAACTAATTTTACACTTTAGGTGTTTCCGATATGTGGTCATTAATAGTTGAAATCGACCAAACGAAGACCAAAATCGTTACCAAAATAAAAAGCCCCTTTAAAAAATCCTATACAATATGGTACTGATTTTATACTACCAACTACATAACTGAATGTGATGGATATACCTCGGACCCGCTGCGAGTAACACATTGCGATCCAAACGAAACAAAATAGATTAAAAATACATTACCTTTAAACTACAATCAGGGGGAAATACAGAAAAAAGTCGTCTGCTTAACATAAAATATACATTGCTAAATTTGAATATAGTCTTGCAATGCGATAACGGTGCAAAAACTGTATATATTCTAGGAATTTTAAGACTTGACATACAAAATATCCTTTGGATTTCTTATGGCCTTTATTTCCCATAATTCGCTAATTATTTTCTATTATTGTCTTCTTATTTTTTTTCTTAAGAATACAAAATTAATGCTTTATTTTACACCGTGGTCATTTAGTTTTGTTTTTTTAATAAAATGTATCATGGCCGGGGCTTTATATTGCGAAGCACCATATTTTCCAAGTTCTTGTTAGTAAGGTCGAAATAGCGAAATTCACAATAACGAAAACACTATATGAATTGCATATAATTTATCATATATTTCATTTAAAAACATTATTGTTCATGATTTGTCCGTTTCAATACTTGTGTAGGCCTACTTTTATCTTGCACTATATTAGCTATGTATATTTAGTTGTTACATAATCAAAAATCTAACAAAGCAAAAACAATCATGCAAATCACATCAGGTTTAACAGTTCAAACTATGTTCAGTATAAAATGTACACTTCAAAAATACGTTTTATAGACATTGTGAGAGGTTTCAATATTTGCATTCATGTATTCATGCCAAACACAACAGCCTCAACATGCGGCAAATGTTTACTGATTAACTCAAATCCCGGAAATGTTAATGTTTAACTGAGTCGTTTAAATTATCCGAGGCTAAACTGTATTATGTTTTATATCCAGGAAATAGCCGTTAACTAATTCATAACAATCTGTTTTACTGATCAAGTTAGGGACAAATCATTCACCAAAATTCATGTTTTCGGCCCCTGGACTATATTGTTAAGACAATAATAGGTTTTTTACATACCTCAGTCAAATAGTCCAAAAATGGTATTGCTCAACAGCTTACATGTTTCGTTGCGAAGACAACATTATCAAAGCTTGCAACTCGTCAAAAACACATTTAAAACACGAACACGAACACAGAAGACATTAATACGGTACGAATACACAATTGACATTTAGATAGCGCTATCATAATACTGATTTGGTCCGGCGCGGCGCGGGTCTGCTACCAGCCCCGCGCCGCGCCGGACCAAATCAGTATTATGATAGCGCTATCTAAATGTCAATTGTGTATTCGTACCGTATTGATGTCTTCTGTGTTCGTGTTCGTGTTTTAAATGTGTTTTTGACGAGTTGCAAGCTTTGATAATGTTGTCTTCGCAACGAAACATGTAAGCTGTTGAGCAATACCATTTTTGGACTATTTGACTGAGGTATGTAAAAAACCTATTATTGTCTTAAATCATTCACATCATAAAATTGATGGATAATGTTTTATTTATTTTATTTATTGAATCAAGGAAATATTGTATATTGAATTTAAATGTATCGTATACTTATTGCGTCCTAAAATATGTATATCCGTTCATACTACATACCTCAAAGTTTTTAAAAGCAAGTTTGGAAAATGTAAATACTAAGTAGTGACGAACACACAAATTTATTGTTTTCACAATGTGTTACCTACTGTCATCTATATATATATATATCTATATATTAATAGGCAAGCATGTTTCTTTAAAACCTTTTTTCTCAGCTCGTGTTCATCGTAGGGAAAATCTACGCATACCGTTAGAAAACTATTTTCCTGTAGGTGTGCAGAATCCCTTCATAAATTTAAATAGGCTCAAAGATAAGCACAAAAAATGAGTTTTTAAATTTGAAAATATTAACATGGATCTTATGCGTTGCCATGCTGGTAACGAAATAACAACGAAATATAAACAGAAAACCAAAACAAATGGAAGAAACTCAAATCACATGTTTTATTTACAGTGTGGGGTGAAAATAGATAAGTGAGTACATTACGTATTTCTGGTCGAGTTTCGACCACTGGACGACCTCTCGTACTTATTTAATACGCAAGCATATTTTTTGTGACAATTACTCCTCCGAAACTACTGAACCGATTGACATGTTTTTGGTGTCATTGGAAAGAGCGTAACGTGTAGTTGTGCAGGAAACTTTCTTTTTGGGGAAATAATCAGAGAGTGAGGCCCTGGGGCTCTTTAAAGTTTTGTATTTCTCTATAAGATTAACATGGGAAACAAAAATTGTTATGCAACTCCAGCTGTTGTCATAAGTTAAAAGTGAGAAGAAGAACGTATGTTAATTTTAAACAGTCAATAAGTTTGCTAATTTTACAGTTTGCTACAATTTACTGATTTAAGGTTGAAACTAAATATTTACTACTTATTTGAATATGGGTTGACGTAAATATTACCGTACGATGGAAAAAAGCGAGAGAGCCTGGATAAATTGATATATTCTGTTATGTACATCTTGAATATTTCCATAATCTTTGGGTCGAATCTTTTAAAGTCATCAGAAATTATGACCGTTATTCCTTTTAAAATAACGCCTCTTATACTTAGAAATTGCTCGAATTCGAGCAACAGGGACGCTAGTTAAACCAAAAGGTCTATAATGATACTAAAATGTTTTTTCTTATTTATGTTTTCCTTTATGCTTATCGTTTACCATAGTACTTACTAATTTGTATATAAATACGATAGTAAACAAAATTTTATTCAGAATAATTATTCACAAATCTTATCATTCTTTTATCCCGATTTCTCATTTTTAATAACTAAATAAACTTAAGAAAATGTATTTTAGTGGAATAAACTCTCTATACGATGCTGTAAAACATCCACAAAATGTTTCGTGTTCATACATATACAAAAATAATAAGGTTTATTTAAACTTAGCATTTAATCCATACTCTTCTCAACCCTCAAAATCTTTGAAGACTATGAAATAATATTTTTATAACTAGTTCAGTGTGATGAAACTACAGTATTTAGGTTACCTTTTTTATCACTCTTAAATACAAGTATTTTATTTCATAGAAACAGAATAATAAAAATTCACAATAGGCCTACTTTACTAATTTGTTTGATACAATTTGTTTTTTTCTGGTATAAGCAACCATTGTATCATAGATTATAACAATTTACAAAAGACTAAAATCCAGAGAAGTAATCTTTCCCCTTGAGTAAATTGTCTAAAAGAAAACTTGTAGAGAAATTAACTGCATTGTTATTAGTTCATAATTCCCTACAGAGATCCAACTTAATGAAAGATGCAACGGTTGCAATATTTTTCTCAGTTGATTTATTATTAAGTGTAAATTGGGGTAATTTTTCATCAAGTAAATGTAAAATGTATCCACCCAATAATCGAACCATTATTTTGATTGTATGTTATTTATATTTTAACCTTTTCAAATTCTTTCTATTCTTATTCAAAGCTTTACTACGTAAATAGCATTAGCTGTTGTGTAAAGATCCATACCCTCATTATTCATACTCATCATACCTATAAAATGTTTATAATCCCCTAATTTTTTTTGAATTTAAATCAGATTCACTGGCCACATTCAGTAATTAGAGATATTTGAACCATGATTTAACAAAAACTCTGCAAACCACCAAAAAAATAATTTAGTGCTTCTCAAAAGATAACCTAGATGGAAGAAATGTAACCAAACACATTATTAAGTGAAAACGTATTTATAAATCTCCTTAATGATTTTTTTAGATGATGATTAATTTCATACGACACTAGTTCTTGCTATAAGATAGATGTTATAATTTATTCATTTTTACAATTGTTATTGCAAATTATATTTGTAACAGACATTACAGACATGACTATTTCTATGAAAAAGTTGACTTATTTTAGGATTTTGCCCATATTTTATTGTGATTTATTTTTATTTTGGTTAATTTGTACTACTATAGTTTTATATACTACAAAGAAAAGTCAACATCGAGTCAACCCTCATGTTAGCTTTTCTTATCTAAAACTCTATGGGGACGATTTCAAATTTTATGCACGGCAGCCTCAGCTTGAGTTATACGGTTGTCGGGTGTATGGACAAATATTTGCCGTTCTCTTGTCTACTTTAACAAAATAAAAATTCTGATTTAAACTCTTACATATTTATTTAGTATTCCAGCAATTATTGCAATTAATTATTCTTGTAAAAGTACATTAGCGTGTTTCAACTAGTAAAATAATACAATCTATAGTATTAGTATTAGGAAACTATTCTAGTTTAAAACACCAAAGTTTAAAAAAATATACATAAAAATTACTATTTTAATGAGTGATTTTTATTTTTTATTTATTTATATTTGGAAAAAATATATGATTTACGTTGTTAATGTTTCAATCTACATTATATATAAGCTTAGTAATTTAACTACTTAATGATTGATTATGAACACATTAAACACAGTTGAAGAACAGAAACAAAATCATATTTCAACATTTTAGGTCAAATATAATGTTTTAAACTAATATACAATATCACCAGAAACATAATATCACTCAGTGCTTCAATGGTTTGATTTGTATATATTTGTTTAATAAATAAAGGCTTATCAACCTATACTGCATTTGTCCTCAACTGAGTACCTGGAGTTGACCTATACAGCATTAATTTATCATGTAGATTGAGTCTGAAGGTGATTAGAGGAACACATATATTATATTTCTGATTTATGGATTATGTACCATATTAACTGCATGCACAGTGTGCAGAGAGAGCGGGCGTGTGTTTACACTAAATGGTTTATGTGCAACAAGAATTAAATTAATATCATTGATAAAAAATGTTCATATACGTTTTTAAGTCTTGGTTTGGACTATTACCCTACAAAAAACTGAAAACTCACGATAGCTCAGATAAACGTAAAATAAAATCTTTAAAAAAATCTTAGAAAACTTCTGTGATATGTCGTTTTGGTATAACTATCCAAGGTATGATAAACGTTTTGCGTGCTAGGTATTTCTGATTAGCTATTCAAATTTGTATTTCTATAACATTTTATATAGATCACGGAATAGTTTGCGCACTAAGCACCTACTCCAAGAACTTTTCAAAATTGGCTAAACCTGTTTCTGCTTGAAACAATAATTAAAAAAATTATCCAATTAAAATGAGTTACTCAATGGCAAACTACTAGTGTAAGTGTATAAATTTAAGCATCAATTAATTTCTACATTCGTGCCAATAGGCTTTAACAAGAAGGAGTAATAAACTTACTGATCGCACCATCTAAAACATCTGAGTAATTAATTTACCCAATTAGCCGCTAACAATTAGCACAACAGCTGGGCAAGGGATTACACGCCATACATTAAAACGAGGGAAACCAACAGCAGAGCTAAATTACAAACAATTTACGGAGCAATACTTTTAATTATTTTAATACCCAAACTGAGACAGTAAAAGTGGAGTAGCCAAATATTTCTTAAAGCGTCCATTAGTTTATTAAACGTCAATTTATTTTCATTTGGATTTTCATCATTATGTAGGCTATATAAAAAACTGTATTTATGGTTTTCAAATATTTTTTTATGTTTAATTATAATTGTTTTGCAATTTTACTCACGTGTTTTGGCAATCCACTCAAAACTCGCGCGAAAACGTGTTTTCCCGCAAAAAGTACTACAACTCCCCTGTCTTCACTCGCGTCGCGGTGCGCGCATACTGAGGGCTTGAAGCCACGAGGTACCGAACTCCCCCGAAGTTTTCCGGAACCACCCGAAGTGTTTGGGCGGACTGCGCCGAAGTGCCTCGTCCCCCGCTGTGGAATGCAATTTCATCCCGACACTGAAAAAGCCAGCCTCATCCCTCCCACCAAATGACCCCGCCTTGGTTCCTCCCTAGAGTAGGCGAGAATTTCGCAATAATCGATTTGTAAAGGGTACATTACGTGATTAAGCTAGTGAGGTAGATGGTTTTATGTTGGGTGTAAAATGCTAAATATGAATCTGGGTGTATAGAGTGATGGGTAAGGATTTAAGTAGCATTTCTCGAAGAAGAAACATTGTAGGCGTTGACGGAGGTGGTGAAAAAAATCAAAGAATCAACTTGTTCTTAATGTAATATATATTTTTTACCACCTTAAATGCACCTTATTTTGAAAGTGAAATAAACATAAGATAAGATCAGAAGTTTTTCAAAGTTTCAACCTCTTGATAGTCTTTAAGAGAGAAAAGCTAAACCCTAAAACTTGTAGTTTTGTAAATTGGGAATTTTAAGTTGGTAGTTTTTTGCTCTTTAGCCACTTCAGTCTTATCCATGGATATACTGTGTAGTGAAAAATAAAGATGTGATAGAAAGGACATATTTGGTGTTATAAAAACGATAAAACCCTATTTAAAATAAAGACTACTGAGGAATGATCAAAGAAGCAAGGTAGGTAATATACGAGTAGGAAATTAGAATGGTATTCTTCTGGAGAAATTGGTGTGTATTTTTTAAGAGGTTGGCGACCTCTTTAGACATTGCATTTGTCTTTCCACTCCAAATAGGCCTCGGGCCGGTGAATAGAACGTATCCAGCAAAAAATCGTGTGAGCTGGTACAGTACAAGGGTGAACTGCACTGATAAAAAGTAGTTATAGGTACCGGGATCTGAACCCAGGACATCACTGCCTTGGGCCCAAAGTCCGTAGCGCTACCGACTCACTGCAAACAGACAACCCAAACGCTAATTTTACCATGTGAGATTTTTAACATGAAGAACTTTAACCTAAAGCGTTACGCATATAATAAAGTTTTTTTACTATTAGGTTCAGTATATGGAAAAGCTTTTCATTACTGAAGCGTAGCAAATGAAATTAATATATTTTATAGTTTAGCAAAATGCCTTTAAGGAATTAAACCAGGGCTTGTGGGCCATGCTGTCAAGGATTACTGGGGTAGGCATAATATTATCATTAAAATCTACAGAAGCTGAACCAAAGTTTCTAAACTATGCTTCTGACAGTCTCACGCCATAAGTTTTCATCAGTCTTCATATTTACATGAACAAATAAAACAAAACAAACGTCTAACTGGTTGTTAAAAAAATAAGATAATTATTAATATAAACTCGATATTTATTCATACTATTGTCTCAAAGAAGCAAAATATGAAACATTGTCGGATGGTAATTAGAATAATTCCTCCAGAAGCTACAAAACTACTATAAGAATAAGGTATTTGTTTGCCTGTTTTTCAATATCTTTAAAAAGCTACAAAAAAAATTTGATGAAATAATTTGAATAAAGATAATACCCTTGGTTACTATAGGATTGTTCGCTTTTTTCGAAATGGGGCTCTGCCTCCGGGCATGTTGTGGAACTTCGGCCTCCTTTTTATTTTATCTTAGAGTTTTGTATATCTTACTCATAGTTGATATTTTTTACCAGCAATTAATTAATTATTGTACAATACGCAAAACGATATTGTGACTGGCTGTATCATTCCTTCTAATTGGCTTTTTTACGTTGTATCATTTATTTCTTTGGTAATAATTTATAAATCTAATTCTTATAATAGTTTCTTAAACCCCTTCTAGCAAACTTCTCATATAGGGAGAAAGCCCATGGTAAGACTTGGACATGGGACCCATTTACTTTTCATTTCATTATGAGGTACCTAAAGGCCAAAAACACCATCCGTTCAATTACAATTCACACACAAACACACACATATAATTGTATTCATACATACATATATATATATATATATATATATACGATAATATATATATATATATATACTATCGCGCACATATACTATCGTATATACTATCGTGTATATATATATATATATTGGGCGTCCGTTGGCACGATAACCCAAGCAAAAATTAACCGTTAATTGGGTCAAAAATTGAAATTCAACTTTTCTTATGGAGATTTAACATGGGGCTAATCTGTATGGACAAGCATGTTCATTAAAAGCCTTTTTCCTCAGCTCCTATGTATTGCAGGGAAAATCTACGCATACTGTTAGAAAGATATTTTCCTTTTGATGTGCAGAATCCCTTTATATATTAAAATAGGCTCAGAAATAAGCATAACAATTTCATTTAACTTTTTTTTATTTACATGGGCCTTATGGGTTGCCATGTTGGGTGACGAAATAACAACAAAGCGTGGGGTGAAAATAGATAAGTTTCCACGATACACAATTTTGGTCGAGTTTTGGACCACAGGGCGAGCTCTAGTATTAACGAAAGATTAAAGAAGTTAACTGGTCAAAATCGTGCAGTTAATTCTCTGTAAACATTGCGAGTATTATCATCTTGCCATGGATACCAATCAATATTTACTTTTGTGAACCTCACCTCAAAACTTCGGACGTCCACGGGGCGTATCCCAATGGAAACTAAGAGAAGTGAATAGGCTTAAGACATTCCTAGATATGTGGAACATCTATGTGCTTAACTTTGGCTATATAGGTTATGAATTTTAGCTGTGACGGCGAGACAGACACGGCCTCAATTTTATAATAGTATAGATTAGTAATACATTGATTTCAGTATAATATGATTCTTATTATTCCAGTTTAAGATGAAATTGGGTTTTAACTGTATATGTGGGCATTAACTTAAAAGTACTAAAGCAACACAATGTTGAGATTACAATGAAATCAAACGGAATGCAGAGTCGGGGAGTTCACTTCGTATTACTCCAGTGGCAGATTTATAACGAAAATTTGTCTTCCTGTACCTCACCCCGTCCCGTGACCCTCTCTCCATTAAACTCAAGCTCCGGTATTCACCCTTTCAACTAGTAACCCCATTACAGTCTGAATCTGGCTGTGACTACTGCATACAGCTCTTGAATAAAACACCAATTTATTATATACCGTAGTATTTCGCTGTATTAAATTATTGCGATCAATTAACCAAATAGTGAAAATAATTCACCTCTACTAGTCACATAAAGTGTATATTAAAATATTGTCTTGCATTATATCTTTTTTCATAGACTAACTGATCAAGTTTAAATTATGATACAGTACGGTACGGTATACGTTAATTAGGTTTCGATCTACCCTACTTACTGTCATTTTATGAACCTTTAACAATCAACAATCAAAAATATCGGTAACATTATTTCTTGGTAATATGACCAGATGGTAAGGTGCAAATTCCAAAATTACAACTGATTACAAATGTATAAAAATTACAAAAATTACAAAATTACAAATGCAAGAGAATTTTTTAATTTTTTTAAATTTACAATGAACTAACCAAATAAAACTGAACCACACAACACATAAGTTATAAATTCAGTACGAAAGGGTTTACAAAAACAAACGTAGATTTTCCCCAGTGACAGAGAAATACTTGAGTAGATTACAGTGACTATCAGTTCTCAGTGAGACAGCCAATAACTTTCAACATTCCTGCGAATCTTATTGAATAGAAGAATTCACATCCCGTCTTTGAATAAACCAAAACACCCGTTGTTCTACTGTTGTGCGGTGCATTCTTGGGGTTCATGGAATAAAAATACAAAATTCTATGAGTGACATGGGATAATTTGAAGTAAGCCTTAATTCAAATCATTGTTGTCACTGTTTATTTTGACATTTCAGGGATGATTCAAAACGCATACCAGCAAAAACCGTTAAATTCCTCTGCAAATTTAGCTTCACTGTGCTTTGCAAAGAGGCAGAAAAATGATTCTTATGGCTTAAAAATCAGTCATTCTACAACTAAATAAGTAATTTAAGATGGTGCTACTAGCATTACCGTCAATTATTATGCAATTTAATATCATAAATCACTTTTGAATGAAGACCGTATAACTAAGTTTTTAACATATTATATCAGTTTGGTTTAAAACTGTATATAGCCCGAATACAAAATATTTGCAGAATTATTATGGTCATAGCAATGTATTTAGCAATACAATTATTTAATTACAAATAAAAAATAATCTATGAATAATTTCCTCAAGCTTAACATACTGTGAAATTCCAGTGGGAGGAGTGCCCTAAAATGATACGAAGAGGGGTAGACAGCTACCATTCTAAGAATCCCTAAGACTATCACGAAGTTTTGGTCAGTCGAATGGTTGGTTTGTTAGTAATGCTTAAGGTCTTATAAATTGTTCTTTTTGCTAAAAGTAATTTGGATACTGTTTTCACCCTAAACATACTGATTTTTAATTCTTAAACATCAAATATGTTTTCAGGATCATCTGGGTTGAACTTCCCCCTATAAATCTTCTTGATTATGTAACCTAAAATGTTCACAAGAATACCTTAAATAACATGATGACCCACATAATCCATTCCCCCATTATAAGGTACTTTCTTAAAAGATAAATCTTTGGTGAAAGAATTTCCAGAGTGGCGAGAGAAGACAGTGTAATGCGAGCCAATAACATTTCTGGATTGTTCGTTTTGTCACTGAGTCAGAATACAAAAAGAAACTGAGAGCTTGACTTGTGTATAAAACAATCACTGGGGTTTAAAGCGTTGATTTAATAAATAGTTAATTGACCATTATGTATTATTCTATGTTAAGTATTATTAAATAATTTATGTATATTTTTAAACCAAAAACCACTGGGTCAAATATGCAAAATAAAACCAAAGGACAACTGGAAAGTTTATTGAAAAACATTATGTACTGGGTTAACTAAAACATAAGAATAGTGTATATTTAGGCTTAGGGTTCCTACTGAATTCTTATTTTTTGTTCTATAATTTTAACTGTGGAATTAAAAGAAATAAAAATTAAGCCTGACAGAAACGTACAAATTATCTTTATTGTAATCGAGTGATTCGTAAGAAATATAACTACAAATATGAATACACTATGTTTTTATTTGGCAGACATTCAACAATATATTGTCATAAGCTATAGTCTCTTGGATGGATTAGATGGGTTATAGTGCTCGTCTAGTAATGAGAAGTTGCCGGTTCAATCTTGATAAAAATCAAATATAGTTTAAATGGTTCAAATCTGCACCCAGCTGTCGCTGATCATTGTGCTTTTATAGTATACGTGGTCCTGGCTAAAACAACAGCTGATCTAGTCCGTAGCTTATTCATCAAACCTTCATAGTTTTTCAACATATTTCACCCTAAGCACCTTGGTGTGTCGGCGTTGTAAAAATTTTATCTAATGTCAAAACTGAAAAAAAAACTCCGCAATCATTTTTCGAACCATCCAACTAAATAAAAATTTGTCAAATTCCGTCAAAAATAAATTGGTGGACTTAATGGTTTGTTCAAGTTTATTATTATTTGTATAATTATTTTTTTCAAAAATGAAAACTGCAAATATATCCATTAAAGATTACAGAACTAGAACCATATAATTTTTCTTACAGCCTTTGACTTCTAAAGTAAAATTACAACCAAGCTAAATATGATTCGCCTTTTACGATTTCACACAAGCATAACACTACTATAAAATATAAATAGTTTATTCCTGTTGGGCACAAAGGTTTCATGTGCGAGTGTTTTTCAGCCGTATACAAGGCTTATTTGATTTTCCAGAGTCAAGGGTTAAGGGTGTCAAGAACATATTGGTTGACGACACTCACTTCCAGTTGACGACCGAGACTTTGGAATTCTCTCTCTGATCGTGAATTTATTCCTCGGCACAAAATAAATGTCGACATGTTTTATTTTTGAACTTATTAAATAAAAAGCTGGAATAATTTAATCAGTCAAAATGCGTTTAAAAGCATGTTTTCATCTAAAATAATTTTTATTCTAGTGCAAAAGTCCAGTATAAGTGTTATTTTATGTAAAAAACTTTGTTTTTCGTCATTTTCAAACACTTTCATCCATTTCACTTAAGCACTTTTAGTTAAAATTACCAATAATTAAAATTACCCGTTGTATTTAAGTATCGCCTGTAGACTATTCTGGTCAAAACCCCTTGTACAGGTGTTTTATCTAATGTAATTTTTTTTATTTTTCATTATCACATAATCATTGCTACCTCTCGCATTTTAAGGCGATAATCTGCAATAAGCTTCTAGGCTGTTATTTTGGAGAAACTTTGCTAACTTGTTATGTCTGGTAAAATCATTTTGGGTTTTCAATCAAACAAAATAATATTTTGCAATCACGTGCCAAAATATAATTCAAGCAAAGATAAACGGAAATGTGTATGAAAATTCAGTAGAACCTTGATAACAAGACTCTCATTGGGATAATAAAATTAAGTCTGGTTATCAAGGTTGACTTCTTATCGAGGTTTGCAATAACATGTGTTTAGAGGTAAAATAAATTCAAGGGGATTTGAAAAATACACTTGTTATCAAGAGTGACTTGTTATCGAGGGTCTTCTTATCGAGGTTCCACTGTACTTAATACTCCTGATAAAAACTTTAAAAATATCTATAGAAACTTATTTAGGTATGTCAAACTCATTTGTAAAAAGTAAATTATACATTTTCTGTACATGTACGGATTCCAAAACATTTCCAAAAGAGGCCACCAACCTCTTAAAAAAAAATCCCAAATGATATTAAACAATAGTAAACCAACTTACATATTACTTTACATAACATTCAATTTGAACCCGAGCCAAATGGACGTGTAGCCATCCCAGCTCGGACATTCGCAATCTCAAATATTTCTTCTTCAGAATTATTTCCATTTTATTTGCATCTGAATTTGTGTACAAACACAATGAAATATTTGTCCGCAGAAGAATATTAACTGCTATTCCCCGCCCTGGTCATTTATATTAAAGTGACCCAAAAACAACAAGTTCTTATAAGTCACATCCTTGTCCTACATTAATCTTGCCTCCTATACACAATCATATGAAGCGAATGTTTAGCTAGTATCTGTAAAGACGGATTTGAAACTAGTTGTTTTATTTTTATAATTAAAGTTCTTTAATTACAGTAAACATAATTAAATGCATAGTCAAAGCACGTTAGTTACTACTGTATCAGCAAAAGCAGTTGCATAGTTAAACGTACGAGAACTTTAGTTGGTGTCGGAAAATAACTCAGTTTTATAACGTAAACAGTAACTAACTTACACAACGATAACAAATCAGTAAAATTTGGATATTAGGCTACTTTTCGTGACCCATTGTTATTTTATGTGTAACTTGCATCAAATGTTATTATAACTTCTGAGTGGCTTTTAAATATCGAGAAAGATAAAGCAATTTTATATTTCGTGTGAATAGCTGTTTTATTATTTTTTGTTGAAAATGGAGTACTAAACCATGAAAACGTAGCTATACAATGTATTAAGAAATTTATTGCCCATAATGATTGTTAAAGAATACTGTAATGTAAATTACTTAGGATTAATTGATGTTATATATGGTTTTATACATTTATATATAAGTAGATATATTCATGTCACTTCTGGGCCAAAAAAGGAGCCACTCAAAAATTAAATGAATTTTCCTATTTTTTTATACAATATGCTATATTTTTTACCCTTTTAGGTCAATTTCTAACATATTCATATTTTTCTAGAAAAAGTATATAATTTTGATGAAATTTTCATGAATATGTCAATATTTTACATAAAATTGACTACAAACTGAAATGTTTTTAAAAACAAGTAAAATTTTAAAATTTTTTATTCAAATATTCTAAATATTTTATTTAAATTATTGTTTTTTGTAAATAATATTTTTCCTATTTGAGTTAGTTAAAATCTATCAAAAGTATTGAATTTCTCAGAAAATTCTAATGATATTTGATGTATTACAAGTCCATATTTCATTTTAAATAATTTTAAACTTAAAAGAAATGTTATCAAAAATGATAATCTTAAGATAAAAAGATAAGTATTGATTTAAATTGAAAATAAATATCACCAATGAAAAGCTTGTTAAAAATTAATGCTATTTCATATATTATACATTTCTGTACGATTAAAGATAATGTAAAAATCAACAAAAACAAATTGCGTTGTAAATATAATGTTATTGAAGGAATATTAGTCTATGGCCTAATTTGTTTGGTTGATCTTTTGATGAAAGTAAGTGATTGAATAAAATAATAACTAATAGAATGTTAGTAAAATGCAAAGTTGATTTACATGATTATTTTGATTTATCTAAACTAATTGAAAAGTATTTTATAATTAATGCTTAAAATGTATAATCAATGCTTAAAATCTTATGCTAAATAGTTACTGAATGAAACTAGCTGATTTAACAAAAAAAGTGCCAAGTCATTACATCAGCTAATTTGGGTGTGGTTGATTTTCTACATTTATTCTCATTCTGTTTTATGAAGAAATACTTAAAATAAGAGTTTATTGATGGTAAAAGCTTATTATTTATTAATTGAAGATTAAGTATAAAGAAGATTAACTATGAAAATTGTGAAACTATCGTGTTGTGAAGTGAAATGTGTTTGAAGTGTTCATCACCATATTTGGATTGTTCAAGTGTTTTTAACTAATATTTTAATAAGTAAAAGTGATTTATTGAACTATTTATAGACTATTTTTATTGTTTGCAATCATAACTTGTTTATAAAACAATCAGAATTTTCAAGGTCAAGTGACTGCTGCTTTGTTTGATAGTTTTTTGCCAAACCATATGACATTCAAGGACAGTGTGCTTCTAAAGCACGCTTTGATAAATCTGAATTGTACAGTAAATATTTTGTGTAGAAAAATTTAAGTGACTGCGCTGTTTTATTTGACAGTTTTTTTTTGCTAAACCAAATGATGTTCAACGAAAGCGTGCATTGCATGCACGCTTTGATAAATCTGAATTGTACAGTAAATATTATTTGTTTATGTTTGTGTGAGTTATTTTTCTTACCGAATTCCTATTCAGTAATTCAAATGTTAATATCGAATGTTTCAACTTATTATTCGATTGTTAATATCGAATGAAATTATTTGAAATATATTGTATGTTATTGTATGTTATTATTGTATGTTTACTTGAGTGTTTTTAAACCAATCTTAGCCAAATTTGAAACATACACTCATTGAATATTAAAGAATGCTTTCGACTTATGTTAAGGGTACTTTCATCCCCTATTTTTTAATTTTATTTATAAAAATTCTAAAAATGATTGAATAATTCTGAAACTTAAAAATTATGAAAAAATATGTTTAAAATTAATGTCTTTAATAAAATTTTCCAATTTAGGGTGAACTACCCTTAAACTAAAAACCTTAATAACTTTTTTGTTTGTTAAGATATTTACATGAAATTTGGTATGATATATCTATAAGGTAAGTACAAATTTATTAAATAATAAAATTTAAAATATTCATTTCTTGTGACCTTGAAAATCAAAAATGTTTATTTATTAATATTTTTTTATGAAACAAATTTTAAATTAACAATAGTAGTCTCATTATTCATAAAATATAATAATATTTTGAAAAATATGTCAAAAAGTAGTAAATAAATGGTGGTTTTATAATAATTTTATTTGATTTCAGTTATATCATTTTTAATTACATTATACTCTAATAATCTTTCAGACACAACAACTACATAGCAATTAGTTTTACTAGCAACAGTTATATCATAATCAAAATCCATATTTATTATTATATCATTTTTCGATCCTGAAATATTTACAGTAGTTTTTGTAGTATCAATCACATACAATGGTCTATTTTCAATGAATTCTGTTGGATCATAATACATTTCACTATTGTTATAATAAACCTTTTTATAATCTTGATACATTTGATATAAAATTCTAAATTTTCCATTATTTATATCTAGATTCATTAATTCATCAGGATAATAGTGACCATTTAATTTTACTCTAATATTTTTAATATACATACTATCAAATTTTGAAGTGTCATATAATTGATCATTAGTTCTACCTTTTTGAAAACCAATTATTATAAATTTTGGATTATGGATGTTTCGATAAATATTTGTTATATCAAAACTAACTGTTTTTCCAGTTATTGTCTTTTGTTCAATACATTGCCAATGATTAAAGTGAAATAGTATTTTTTCTTTTTTAGTTATTTCATTAATATATTGAATTTTACTTGTAGTTTTATACTCAATTATTGGAACTCTAATAAAAAAGTCATCAATAATTATTTTTCCAGCACTTGGTAATGTAGTATCATCAAAAGTTCCATCAACCTTTTTAGTTTTCCATCTAAAAATGGCATCATTATCTTCAGATCTAACAAAACATATATTGAATCCTCCTTTGTATATTGGAACATTAACATTTTCAAAGAAACCTAATCCAAAATGTGATAGATTACCCACAGCTTCAAATGTTTTTTTGAAATCTGATTGAAATCCATTACAAATGTTGGATACTGCTTCTGTTTTTGAATAAGTAACAGTACCTTTTATTGTACTCAATTGTCCAGGATATTCAATTTCCTCAATTAATTTATTATGTTTTCTAATTTCAATTTTTGAAAATAAGAATGGTATAAAATTATTAATCAACTTTACATTATCTGTAGCACTATAGTCTTTATCATCAGATTTTTTTAATGATCCTGAAATATAAAATTGAAACTTAGATGAACAAAATCCATCACCAAAATCAATATTAAATTCAGTTTTTTTGTTTGGTTCATTCAAATGTA
The DNA here is from genome assembly GCF_028750875.1 of Macrosteles quadrilineatus. NCBI lineage: Eukaryota > Metazoa > Arthropoda > Insecta > Hemiptera > Cicadellidae > Macrosteles > Macrosteles quadrilineatus. The sequence goes on along the minus strand of NW_026542599.1, from coordinate 51,107,370 downwards.
GTTTAGATAAAGGATAAAAATTTTTATATTCAGCTCTTTCAATTTCATAAGTATTAGCCATTTATTAAGGAAAAATTTATGAAAAAATATGGAAAGAAAAAGGTTTTTTAAAACAAGTAAAATTTTATTAATTTTGAATTTTAATCAACTGAAATCTATTTAATCAACTGAAAAATGTTTAATCAACAGTATCATAATCATTTTTATCTTTAAAATATTGAATTTCTTTAACATTATCAACAATAAATTTAGCAGATAAGTTTTGGTTTTCAATAAGTAATTCCCAATCCAACATATATTTGTATTCTTCAATAAAGTTTTGAGATAATGTTTGGTATTTACAAATCAAATCAATATGATCTTTTAACTGATAATTTATGTATTCAGTAATAATCTTTTCATTCAAAATTTGATATTTAGCAATTTTTTCCCAATTCAATTTATTTTGAAACAATCTAATCATCTCATCATTCAATTCATATTTTTCTGAAATAATATCCCAATCTTCATTGGTTAATAGAAATTGGTTTCTGATAATGAAATAATCAAATGAATTATATAGAGCCATTTATTAGGAGGAAATTTTTGTAAAACTACTTTTCTTTGAATTACATATACAACATTTTGCTTTAACCATATTTTTATTTTTTAATTTTATTGTTTGAATGTCTTTAGAATTGGTTTTTTGTTTACATTTAAGACAGTAAATAAACTCCATTTATATAGTAAAAATTATTGATCTTCTTGGTTTTCTGTATTAAGTTTATCTTCTAATATTTGTGCTAATCCAGCAGTTACTAATCTTATTTTTTCAGCAAGTTTATCTTCAAGTTTTTTTTCTAAATCTTCAACATACATTTTTAGATTAAATAATGAATTAACCAATTCATTTAAATCCTGTTTAGTTTTTGAATGATCATTACCAACCTTAATAATAGAATTTAAAACTTCATTTAACTCAGATTTTATGACAACATCATAGTCGTTAATGCTTGGTTTTACATTAACAATCCTTCTAGAATTAATACTTAAATAATTTTTGGATAGACTAATAGCATTAACCAAATTATTAGTTTTCTTAATATGGTTTTTTAAATCCTTATTAATATCATTAAAAATGGAATTTAATTTTGAATTAATATAATCATTTTTTACTTCAATTAAATCTTTTTTCTGTCTACCAAATAGATCAAATATATTTAATGAATCCATATTTATTAAGAATTAATTTATTGATTATGTTATCAAATCTTATATTTTTATTCAACTCATTTAATACAAAAACACACAAATGACCACATATAGGTGGATCATTATAATTTTGAATTTGTGAATCATTAAAAAATATATTGTCTTTTCCTAAATATTTAACAATTTCCTTAAAAGGTTTATTAACAATTTTTCCATAAGAATCAAAGTAATATTTAATTTTATCTTTTTTATAATAACATATCCAATGAGTTCCATTACCAGAAAAAGAATCTAAATTGACTACACCACATTCAAATTTATTAACAGTTTTTGGAAGCATATCTCTCATAAAAACACCTCTAAAATTCTTAATATTTTGACATAATTTTTCTAAATCAGCTAAAGTCAATGGGTTGAAATTTTTTTCTTAACATATTTTAATGTTTTTTCATCTAATCCAGATCCTTTTACATTAGCTAATTCTTGATCTAACCAATTTATAAATTCTCTAAATTTTGGAATAACATTGTCTTTTACTACTTTAGCTCCTCTTCTAACTTTTGGTGTTAAACTATTTATGCCAGGAATATAATCAGCAACATTTAATATTTCATTTAATAAACCACCATCTTTTATTTGTTTAAGTTGATTATAAGAAAATTCAAGTCTTAATCCAGTATTTAATTTTTTATGTTTTTCTAATTTATTCAATTGTCTTTTAGTTAATAATAATACATCATTACCATTTTTAAATTGATCTATTTCAAATTGTATAGTCAAGTTTTTATTTTTCTTAAAAGCAGATTTAATTTTAGATTTTTGATAATCAGTTAAATTTACCTTAACTTTCTCCATTTATATAGGTTAAAATTTTAATCCTATTTCTAATCCCATTCCAAATTTTCTTTTTAACCACATAGCACCTGATGTTGGTAAAGCAACTAATCTTTCACCTATATCATGATCACTAGATGTTGCTATATCCCATGCTTTATCTTGTAATATTTTATCAGCAATATCATTTCTAGATTCTGTATCTTTATGATCTCTATAAAATATATCATGTTCTTTAGCAGCTTTATCTAAATCATTTATTCCAGGATCACCTCTTTTTAATCTTTTTTGTAGCTTAGTTCCAGGTCCTAGATATTGAAAACCAGGTACATGCAATTCAAATGGTAAATTATTTATAAAATCATTTAATAATCCTGAACCTATAATTGGTGATGTTATAGTTGGTAATATTCTTTTTAAATATTTTATACCATCAGGTTTTTCAATTAATTCATCTAATTTGTTTGAAATAAAATCTTTAATAGCCCTTTTTTCATTGATAAAGTTATTATTTCCAGCTTTTTCTTGAGCATATATATAATTGATTATACTTTCTAATTTGTTTAAATCATCAATATATCTGTATTCAATTTTATTTTCTGAATATTTTCTTATACCAGATCCTTCAATATTTCCTTTAGAATCCCAAATAAATTTAATCAAATTCATATATTTATTACCTTTACTTGATTTTGGTTTTCTAGTACTTGGATCATTATTTTTATAAATTGAATCTTTTTCCCATAAAATTTTTGAGTAATTATTTAAATCATCTTGACTATATAAATTATCATCTGGTTTGTCTTTATATGTCAATAATCTCCATAAACCTTGAGTGCCAGTATATGTTTTACCATTAACAAGTAAATCATCATTATCAATTACTGTTATTTTATCACCAATCATAAATGATTTTTTATGTTTATCCCAATACAAACCAAATTTATCATCTTTTGCTCTAGGTAAATATTTTTGTGCAATTGGACCAATGATTTTATTTAATATTTGAGGTGAAACAATATTTGGATCTATAAATGTTGATTCTTCTTCAATAATTTGTTCTCTTATTGGTCTAAATGGAGTACTTGAAGGTAACATAAATTCTTCTTCAGATTGTGGTATTGATATGTTTGCAAATTGATTAACAATAGGTACTAAATCCATTAAATTTTTATTTTCATTTAAAACTTCACCAATTTTATTTTCTACTTTACCAATTGCAGATGTTATTGGTTCATATGCTTTTTGTTTAATTTGTTCATAATTTTCATCAATTTTAATTTGATTTTTAAATTCTTTTATTAATTTTTTTTCAATTTCATCTAACTTCTTAGCCTTGTCGACAGTTATGTTATCCATTTATTAAAAGAAAAAATATGTTAACATAAACATAAATGATGTTAACACAAACATAAACCATGTTAACACAAACATAAACCATGTTAACATAAACATAAACTATGTCGATTAAGCACAATCAACACTACACTAATGATTAATATAAATAAAACAAAAATAATAAGTAAATCTAAAAATAAACACAAACACATCATTTTTTATTTTCTGTAAATTTAATAAAAAAAATAAACACTAAAGATAAGGCAAATATTATTATAACAAATATTTTATCAACAATTAAATCAAGCATACACCACATTTATTTAGAAGAAAATTTTATATTAGAAAACTTATTCATATATTTTCCTTCATTTGTTTTTAATATCAAATTCATAGTTAAAAATCCATAATTTTCTTTCCAACAATCATTACAAATATCCTTAAATTCATTAAATGACATATCAGAACCTACAAAATGATCAAAAATTTGTTTTACATAATGATTATTTTGCTTAAAAATACATAACATATTTAAATTATTCCTTATTAATTTAATGTCAACTTTTGAATAACATTGTGAAAGATAAATACATGATATGTTTTTATGTCTACCCATTACAAAATACTCTTTTATTTTATCTTGATTTTCTAAAATACAATCATCAAAAACAATTAATGAATTTGGTTTACAATCATTTAATGAAATTATATCTTTACATGAACCAAAGAAATTTGCAACTTTTTTGTTAATGTTCATTTCAATATTTTTAAATCTATGTTGTAGTTTTATATATGCAGGCTGCTCTAATGATTTACTAAAAATATATAAATTTGTGTATGGTATCAATCTTTTATAGATGAAATTTAATAGTAATGTTGTTTTACCAGAACCACTTGATCCTATTATTAACAATCTAATTGGTTGATTATTCTTGATTTTTTCATCATATGTATCAAATTTTATCTTATTTTTTTCCTTTAAAAATTTTTCCATTTAAATAAGATGAAATTATTTAAAATTATAGGCAATTCTTCAAAGATTGAACTAAGATTAGAACATCCAATTCATTTAGATGGAAATTATAGTATTGGTCTTTGTGGATTTTATTCAGATAATTTTATATTAAATGTACCAAATGATTATAAAAATATATATGGTTTTAGTATTATTGATCAAAACAAAACAATTGATCAATATTTTAATATAAAGAAAGGATATTACACCTTAGAAGACATAAAAAAATTATTTACAAAAAGTTTAACAGAATTTAAAAATAAATATGATAAATTTAATGAAAATGAATTTTTATTAGAAAACAATGGTCCTTTTATTGTAATAAAATCACCTGTTAAAATTATAGTCACAGCTTTCATAATTGATCTATTAGGGTTAAAAGATGAAATGATTGAACCAAATGTATTAATAAAAGGAATAAAATTACCAAAATTAAGACCTTTTGATGTTATTGAAATCCATTGTAATTTAGTTGAACCTAGCATTGAAAATCATAAAGATTATTTACATTTACATAGAGAATCTGAAATTTTATATTCTTTCTTTCCAAATATTGAATATGGTTTAAAGATTAGTGAAAAGCCAAATGAAATTAATTATGTTCCTTTAAAAAATATAAATAAAATTCAAAATATTAAAATTACTATTCAAGATAATGAAGGAAATTTATTGAATAATGAAAATGTAAGATCGATTGTGTATTTAAAATTAAAAAAAGAATCTTCTATATAAAATTAGATTTAAATGATTAAAAATATAAGTTTATAAAGGTTTAATTATCAAATAAACTATTGAATTTATGGAATTTATTAAGATGTAAGTCACTAAAATTGCAACCAGTTTAATTGATTAAAAAAACAAGTTTGTAAAGGTTTATTTAAGGTTTAATTATCAAATAAATTATTAAATTTATGGAATTTATAAAATATTTGACGCGTCGCAAAAATCGCGACGCGTTAATAAATGATTAAAAATGAGTTTATAAAGGTTTAATTATTAAATAAACTATTAAAAAATATGAAATTTATCAAAATTATTAAAGTTTTTTATATCATAAAAATCTTGAAGTAGATTAATTGATTAAAAAAACAAGTTTGTAAAGGTTTATTTAAGGTTTAATTATCAAATAAATTATTAAATTTATGGAATTTATTAAATATTTGACGCGTCGCAAAAATCGTGACGCGTTAATAAATGATTAAAAATGAGTTTATAAAGGTTTAATTATTAAATAAACTATTAAAAAATATGAAATTTATCAAAATTATTAAAGTTTTTAATATCATAAAAATCTTTAAGTAGATTAATTGATTAAAAAAACAAGTTTGTAAAGGTTTATTTAAGGTTTAATTATTAAATAAACTAATAGATTTTATAGAATTTATTAAGAAATAATCAAGTCACTAATATTGTGACTTGTTTAAATAATTAAAAATATAAGTTTATAAAAGTTTTAAAACTAAATAATATAGAGTTTGAAGAAATAAATTATAAAAATGATAAATGTAAATTATATAGTTCTATTAAAAATGATATAAAACAACTTAATAAAAGAGAAAGAATTTAATAAATTGGAAAAAAGTAATATACCTATAAATTGTAATAATTCAAATATAAATATTACATATTAATTATATTTTGATCATTTTCTTTAAAACTATCTTTAACATATTTTAAAACTATATGTAAAAATGGCATAATACAAAAATTAAATGTTAAGTGATAAACATAATATTGGTTGTACTTAAAAAGATAAACTAAATGTTTATTTGATATTTTTGTTTTATATAAATATAATTTTTGATCATTTTTACTATTTATCAATTCTTTTGGTATAATTTTTATTTCCATTTATTAAAAATATTTTTTAATAAATTCTTTAATTTTAGTTCTATATGGTTTTAAATTTGTATCTTCTTTATTCTGATATATATTATAATTTTTATATCTAAATAAAAATATTTTACCATAAGTCATATTTGGATATAAATATATTATTTGGTTATCATTTATATTTAAAACTTCTTTTGGTATAATTAATGCATGTGGTTGATCGCTCATTTAGTAATATTTTTATGTCCCCAAGGTAATGTATCTACTCTATTTTCACATACAAATCTTTTATTATCTTTATTACTTAAAGCTAATTTGTTAATTCTCACTGTGTATAATTCATGTTTAAAACTTCTAATACATGTCATCTCTCTATATTGTTCCACATCATCAAACAAACATTTCTTAAAATCATTCATATTAATTGACTTATTTACAACACTTTTCTTGATTCCTTTACATTTAACTGGATTTTTCTTATCAAACTCATAACTGTATAGCTTTGATCTTAATCCACAATATTCTTCTAAAATTTCACCATTTAATTCATCTTTAAATTTTCCAATTACTTTTTTATTCTTTTCATTAAAACATTCATGATCTTTCTTATAATCACTTGTATCGAAATCATTTATATTTTCTTTAATAATTTTATAAGGATCTTTCTTTAATTCCACAAAGTAACTATCAGTGTCCATATATAATAGTTTTATATTTGGATCAAATTTCTTCAATTTTTCAAAATAAAATTCATACATCAATAGCTTTGATAATTCTAAAACTGAAAATCCTATATAAATTGGTTTATCAAATTTTACTTTTTCTTTAATCATGTGAGAAGCAATACAATCGGTATCAAATATCTTAAATGTTTTAAAGTTTGGTTTTTTAGCTAGTTTTAATGAATATTCTTCATTACCTAATTTTATATCACATCTATTTCTAACATTTTCCATTGTCTTACCAAATACGGAATTATTCATTAATTTGAAGAAGTCTTTTTCAAAATCTGACTTTGATTGAGCTCTTAATTTTGTATTCAATTGAATATATTTTTTCATATAATTGTCTTGATCAAATGCAATCACTCTATTGACTCTTTTTAATTTTAATCCTTTTTTTAAGTAATATTTTAAGTTTCTTGAATGAACCACATAGTCTTTTTTATTAAATAATGTAGTACAAAGCTTATTATTATAATGTTCAGGAGCTAATGGTAAATCCTTGTGATTATCATGTAATTCCTTTGGATATTCTAAATCAACATCTAAAATATAACCATAATCAGCATTTTCATCTAATTCTAATATAGTTTCTTTCCATTCATCAGTTGTATATACATTTGGATTCATCCATTTAATATCTTTATATGGTAGTTTTTGACTTAAGGCCCATCCATATAAATTGTTTGCATCTACATATAACATGTAATTTTCAGGTTTATTAGGATCATAATTTTTGGTATATTTGTTATTTGCTTTACAATACCTTGTAACACATTGAGAAATTCCACCTCTTATACCTTTTTCAATCATCAAATACATATCATAATCACTTATTAATTCTAATTCTATTTTTGTTAATTTTAACATAGAGTCCCATGCTAATGATGGTGATGTTAAATAATGTGCAGGATCTAATTGATAGTTCTTTAAACAAACTGATCTAAAATTTTCAAATATATCAGCTAATAGCATCACATCTTGAATATTGTATAAATCAGAATAATTTCCTAATGTTTTAACTTTTAATTTATTCCAAACTTTTAGATAGTATTTATAATCATCATCACTAATATTTTCATCAGTTAGAGAACTATAAAACTGTGCTTTATCTAATATTTTATCATAATTTAATTTTTCAATATCATCTATAAACTCATAAGGAAATATACCTTTAGAAGATAATATTTCAAATGTTTCATCATCTTTTTCAATTATATCAATGTTTTTTATAAATTTAGTCAAGTGTTTAAATTCTTTCAGATTTTTAGCTAACTTATCAATTGATGAGGCCATAAATCTAAACGTATCTACAAATGAGAATTTTACAAATTTTCTAGGTTTATCATCTTCAAATTCATAACCATATCCTGAATTTACTGAATAATTTATATATTTTTCATCAGTATTTGCTATTAAATCAATTTTACCATATTTTTTAGCTAATTCTTTGATAAACAAATGTGTATCATAGTTTGAACTATTATGACAAAACACAGGTATATTTTGTGGAAATTTTAGATTTAAATTACAACTTGAATGTGCTGCACCTCTAAATTTTCCTGTTAAATGACAGTGATCTCTTACCTTTCGTCTTGTATCATTATCAAAACCACTAGTTTCACAAATATGACAAACACTTGCTTTATGATATTCAATTTCTTCATTTTTAGTTAAACTAAAAAAATAAATGGCTTTTTGTTTTTCGAATTATATTTTTTAGCTATATACTTTGAAATCTCATCTAAGTATTCAAATAATTTATTTGGTACATTTTTCATTTCTTCATCTGTTTTTGCTCTATAACAAATTGGTTTATATATTTTATTAGTCACTCTAGAAACTAAATAAATTGTGAATCCATAAGGTATATGTTTCTGAATTTTATTTGTATATGAGTTGTTTGGATTATTTTCACAAGTATTAATCTTTTTCAGAATGCTTTCAAAATCCATATAAATTACAAAAGGATGTTCAAGTTTTTTACAATAATTTTCAAATTTAACAGTTTCACCAGGAAATGGCAAAATTGGTCGACAAGGTTCAAGAGATTTACAAATTATTAAATGTTCACTTAAATCTTTGTTTTTGTAAAAATGTGTTAAACATCTTCTACAAATGAATTTCTTACGTCTGTTACTTTTTGTTAATTGAGTAGAAACAAATTTACTTAAATCTGTTATCAAAACATAATGTGAATTATTATCATTTTTTATATACAATAGATCAATATCTAATCTCGCATTGTAATTTTCAGATATTTGTAATGGAACAATCTTTTTATCTTCATCAAATCTGTATACATTAATTGACATGGATGGATAATTATATTTAGAATCAAATGATCTTTTTTCAAATAATTTTATATCTTTTAAACTCATTGGATAATCAAATTCTTTAAAAATTTCATCATTCGAGTAATTTTTATATTGTTTTACTCTATGTGGATGATCAAACTTTTTATCTTCATATTTATCAATAGCACATCTAATTGCATAAATAAAACAATATTCATCTTTATTTTTGAAATTTATACAACACTTTTTATTTTTTATTTCAATTGGTAATTCAACATATGAACCACCATTTAATGAATTATGTTTACTTAGTTTTAAATTTAAATCTAAACATCTTTTTAATGACCAACCAGATCCTTTTGATGGTTGATTTAAATTTTCTCTTAATATTAATTTTTTAAATTGATCATCAATAAATTCATCAGTGTTTAATATATCTGAACTTCTTAAAGGATAATACATTTGGGTTTTTTGACTATCACCATTTACTAATTGTCTTTCATATTCACAAGATAATGATAACTGACCTCTTTTATTTTTAAACTCTTGTTTTTCAATCAATTTTTTAATTTCATTTCTTTGTGATTCTAAATATTCAGATATATCTAAATCATCATTTGAATTTGTTAAATAATACTCTTGAAAATAACCTTTTAATGATGACACTTCCTGAATATTTATTACATTTTCCTTTGGAATTGGTTTATTTTTTAAATGATCAGTTAATAATCCAATCAATTCTTTTCTAGTTTTATCTTTTATTTTAATACCATTTTTAATTGATAGATTTTGAATAAATTGTAATGATCTATATTTTAGATTATTAGGATTTTGTTTGATATTATTTAATCTTTTAATTAGTTCATCTCTATTTAAATTGTCAACATTTCTAACAGATAATTTGTTAGCAATTTCTTTTAATTTTTCACTGTTAAATAGTGAATAATTTGTTGGATCATATGACTTCTTTAATTCTTTTAATTGATCTAAATTTTCGTGTTGATAATCAACTATTTTATTTTGTTTACACCAAAGTTTTAAGTTATTAACTTCAGTTTCATATTTAGTTTTATTTTCAAAATGTTTCTTTGAATTATAATGTATATTATAATTTTTAGATAATATATTCTTATTACAATAAGGGCATAATATATTTTTATTTGTACGCTCCATTTATTAGAAGAAAAATGTGCACGATTTATTAAGAATAATTTTATTTGAAAAAAATATTGTTGTAAAATATAAATATTAAGATAAATATTTATGTGTTAATTTAAAAATTATAAAGTATTTTAAATAAAACTTAAACTTTTTTAAAACCAGTAATTTTTTTAAATAATACTTTCAAAAATTAATATTATTTTTATGAATTTTCTAATTTATTCATGTTTTTATTATGAATTTTAGTTTGTAAATGTTTTTGAAGATAACTAAGCCATTTTAAATCTCTACCACATTCACAATGGGTTGTGACTCTCATCATTTTTCTAACACATTCAATACAAATTGCAAATTTTTTATCTTTACTATAATAATGTTTATGAAAATTTTCCATATCTTTTGTTTCCTTACAATTCAAACATACTTTTTCACTTTTTTCTTCTACTATAATATTATCATATAACTTTTTTCTATAAATTAAATCACATTCTTTACAATATGAAAGTAATCCATCTTTATATTTTTTATTTTTATAAAAATTATTAATATTTTTTAATTGTTTACACTTTGAACATTCCTTCTCCATTTATATAGTATAAAATTTTACAAATTAGTTTTCTTCAATTCATAATCATAAAAACTACCAAGTATATCTTCATCATTCAAGTCTTTAATACTATATGTAACAGGATTTGTATTATTAATTCTGGAAACAACAAATATTTCTCTTGACCAATTGTTTTTATATTTATTTGAAAAAGTTGATTTTTTGTTTCCTATTCTAACTCTATCATTTATTTTAAATTTAGATTTTGTAATTATTTTTGGTGGGATATATTTAAAAACTGTATTTAATAAATCATTTTCATTTTCTTTATTTACCTCAATTGGTTTCATTTTAATTGTTGAATGATATGAATTATTATATTCTTTAACTATTTCTTTAAGAATATCAATCCATCTAAAATTTTTATTAATTTCAAATAAAACTTTCATTTTTTCATTTTGAGTCCTATTATATCTTTCAATAATACTTGATTTTTCTTCATTTTCAGTATGATACATTTTAATATTATATTTCTTTAAAATTCCATTAAATTCTTTATTTACAAATTCTAATCCTTTGTCTGTATGTAATAAGTTTGGTGGTTTATGGCCAATTTTTATTGAATCTTTAATTATTTGTTCAAATGCTATAGATACATGTTTTCCATCTTTTTTCTTCAATGGTTTTGACCAAACATATTTAGAAAATGTATCAATAACATTCAACATGTAATTATAACCATCATTTTCTTTTTCATAATTTTTCATAATGATTAAATCAGCTGCCCATAAATCATCAATACCTAATGTAACTATTTTTCTTTTTCGAAATTTTTTTCTTATTAGAGCATGAATTTCTTTAGCTTCAATTATTTGATCTTTTTTATTTAATTCCTTTTTTATTATTGGTTTAATTTCCTTTTTAATTATTTTACTTTTATTTGTTTTACAAATTGAACATTTAGTAGCAATTCTAAACAAACCATTCTTCATTTCAACAATTTCTGGATTAATATTTTTAGTTTTCTTCTTACATTTATGACACTGAATAAGTTCTTCCATTTAGATATAAACATTTTATATATAAATGGATATATGTTATAAATGTCGTAATTTTAATAACTTTACAATTACTAAAAATTATATAGGATGTAATATATGTAAAAAAATTATTTTTGAAAAAAAGATTAATAAACGAAAAAATAAAAACAAACATCTTATAAATATTTTAAGAGAATTTAATCATTTTCAACCATATCGCACACAACAATTAATCAATGAAATCTATACGTTATGTATTTTAGACAATAGTTTTGAAATAACACCTAAAAATATAAAATTATTCTTAAAACAAAGAAATTATACAAACTGGATATTTTACTATCAATTCTTAAACAAAATATTCAATATTGATTTTGAATTAAACTTTGAAGATAAAAGAAATATTACAGTAATTTTTAATGCATATTTCTGTTTTACAAAAAGAAATATATCATTTAAAAAACTATTACCAATGATTTTTAAACTTTTAGAATTGAATTTTTATATAAAACCAGAATTTGATGATATTTTTTTAAAATTCTTAAAACATCTATCAACTTTAAATGATCCATGCATAATAAATTAACATAATGGTTTTTCTGATAACATAAGTGATACATCAGATATTATTTAAAAAAATAGAATTTTAAATATCACACAACAGTTCTAACAAACTGTTGTGTGATATTTAAAATTCTTTTCATATATTTCAATTATTAACTGTTAAAAATTTCTATAATTATTTTTTGTAATAAATGGATCTATTAGAAGAGATTAATAATATTGGAGAATGTAAATTCAAAGAATATAAACCAATAAAAAGTTTAGAATTGAATACAAAATATAAAATAGAAAAATTTGAAAAAGTTAAAGATAAATATGGACCAACAATTATTGTTGAATTAGAAAAATGTAAAGTTCATTTACCTCATAGATTTATTAATATATTTGATGAAAAAACAATTAAAGAATTAAATAAAAAAGATTTAAACTTAATTATTACTGAAATTAAAACATTCAAAGATAAAGAAACTGTTTTAGTTAAATTTGTATAAAAACTACTCATTAAATTTTAAAATTTTACTTGTTTTTAAAAACATTTCAGTTTGTAGTAAATTTTATGTAAAATATAGACATATTCATGAAAATTTCATCAAAATTATATACTTTTTCTAGAAAAATATGAAAATGTTAGAAATTGACCTAAAAGGGTAAAAAATATAGCATATTGTATAAAAAATAGGAAAATTCATTTAATTTTTGAGTGGCTCCTTTTTTGGCCCAGAAGTGACATGAATATATCTACTTATATATATATATATTTCTGAAAAATATATATATCTGGAAATATATATCTCTGGAAAATATATATATCTGAAAAATATATATATCTGCAAATATATATATTTCTTAAAACAAATTCCTGATTAATATATATATATATCATTTAATATATATATACTCGAAAATATATATTTCTAAATATATATATATTAAAATATATATTCTTGGAAATATATATTTTAGAAAATATATATCAATTAGAAATTATATTATTAATTTTAGAAAATCTGAAAAATATATGTATATATCTGAAAATGTATATTTCTAAAATATTTATGTATCTGAAAATATATATTTCTGGTAAATATATACCTGAAAAATATATATATATCTGGTTATATATATATCTGAAAATATATCTCTGAAAAATATATATCTGAAAATATATATCTGGAAATATATATATACTTCAGAAAATATATATATCTGAAAATATATTTTAGAAAATATATATTTCTGAAATATATATTCCCAGATATATCATATATTTTTTAGAAATATATATATTTTAGATATATATTTTCAGACATATATTTTTCAGATTTTTTAGAAATATATATTTCCAAATATATATATCCAAAAATATATATTTCTAAGATATATATTTTTAGAAATATATATTTCTAAGATATATATTTTCAAAATATATATTTCAGAAATATATATTTTCAAAATATATATTTTCTGAAATATATATTTCTAAGATATGTATTTTCAGAAATATATATTTCTAAGATATATATTTTCAGTTTTCAGAAATATATATATTTTCAAATATATATATATTTACAGATATATATTTTCAGATGTATATATATATTCAGAAATATATATATTTGCAGATATATATATTTTCATATGTATATATATTTTCAGAAATATATATATATTTGCAGATATATATATTTTTCAGATATATATTTTCCAGAGATATATATTTCCATATATATATATTCCCAGATATATATATTTTCCAGATATATATATTTTAGAAATATATATTTTAAGATATATATTTTTTCAGAAATATATATTTTCATATATATTTATTTAGAAATATATATTTTCTGAAATATATATTTCCAAATATATATTTTCAGATATATATTTTCCAGATATATATTTACCAGAAATATATATTTTCAGATATATACATATATTTTTCAGATTTTTAGAAATATATATTTCCAAATATATATATCCAAAAATATATATTTCTAAGATATATACATTTTTAGAAATATATTTCTAAGATATATATTTTCAGAAATATATATTTCTGAGATATATATTTTCAGAAATATGTATTTCTGAGATATATATTTTCAGAAATATATATATTTCCAAATATATATATTTACAGATATATATATTTTCAGATGTATATATATATATATATATATTCAGAAATATATATATTTGCAGATATATATATTTTCATATGTATATATATTTTCAAAAATATATATATATATATTTGCAGATATATATATATTCAGATATATATTTTCCAGAGATAAATATTTCCATATATATATATATTCCCAGATATATATATTTTCCAGATATATATTTTAGAAATATATATTTTAAGATATATATTTTTCAGAAATATATATTTTTAGATACATATATATTTTTCAAATTTTTTAGATATATATAATTTAAGAAATATATATTTCTAAGATATATATTTTCAGAAATATATATTGCCAAAAATAAATTTTCTGAAATATATATTTTCAAAATATATATTACCAAATTTATATATATATTCAGAAATATATATACTAAATATATATTCAGAAATATATATTAGAAATATAATATATATATATAGAAATATATATTTTCAGAAATATATATAGAAATATATATTTTCAGAAATATATATATATATATATATATATATATATAGAAATATATATTTTCATAAATACATATTTGCAAGTATATATATTATAATCAGGAATATATAATTTAAAAAAATATATATATTTTCCAGAGATATATATTTCCAAATATATATATATATATATATATATATTTTCAGAAATATATATTTTCCAAAAAAAAATATATATTTCCATATATATATTCCTAGATATATATATTTTCCAGATATATATTTTTATAAATATAAATTTTCATATATATTTTCAGAAATATATATTCTGAAATATGTTTTCAGAAATATATATTTTCAGGCATACACATTTCCAAATATATATATTTTCTGAAAATATATCTCTGGAATATATATATATATATATATCTGGAAATATACACATTCCAAAAATATATATTTGGAAATATATATTCCAGAAAATATATATTTGGAAATATATATTTCATAAAATATATATTCTGAAATATATAATTCCAAATATATATTTTCGGAAATATATATTTCCAAATATATATTTTCGGAAATATATATTTCCAAATATATATTTTCGGAAATATATATTTCCAAATATATATTTTCTGGAATATATATTTCCAAATATATATTTTCTGAAATGTGTATATTTCCAGATATATACAGGGTGTCTCACGAGAGGTGTCTCAAATCGATTACGGAAAAACGGCTTACCGTACAAGGATGAAATAAAATTATTTCCCGCTAAATCGACCCCAAGGAATAACGTAAAAATATTTTTAACTTTTTCCCAATACAGGGTGTGCCAAAAACTGAGGGTCACTAGTTCGAATCTCGGAATTTTCAAATGTAAACATATGTCATGTTATACATCACTTCAAAGGTATTTGATAGAAAAACATTTTGGCGAAAACAGAAATTAGTTATCTTTTTCCGTTTCAAAATGGCGGCAGTTTTTTGGGAAAAAATCTATATTTTTTTAATACTCTGTGTTTCCTATACCAATGCATTTATCCCTTCTCCGGTTAAATTTTCTTACTCGTTATGAAATTAGCTTTACTTGATATGCTACAAGTAACGGTTTTTTGAAATTATAAAAATTCCCAAAAAAATTATTTTTGAAAATTTGCAAATGCTCATTTTTCAAAAATTTCAAATAGCAACATATGTCAAGTGGGACATCATTTTATAGGTTTTTTAATTCCTAACAACTTTTTAATTTACACTTACTTCGTATCTCTTTTAGTGTTTGCGTAAATAACAAAAAACCTAATTTTCCTATATCAAATGCATGTTATTTGGGTTTGACGTGGTTTAACACTTCATCAAATTGGGTCTTTAGTGTTAAACCCAAATAACATGCATTTGATATAGGAAAATTAGGTTTTTTGTTATTTACGCAAAAACTAAAAGAGATACGAAGTAAGTGTAAATTAAAAAGTTGTTAGGAATTAAAAAACCTATAAAATGATGTCCCACTTGACATATGTTGCTATTTGAAATTTTTGAAAAATGAGCATTTGCAAATTTTCAAAAATAATTTTTTTGGGAATTTTTATAATTTCAAAAAACCGTTACTTGTAGCATATCAAAGTAAAGCTAATTTCATAACGAGTAAGAAAATTTAACCGGAGAAGGGATAAATGCATTGGTATAGGAAACACAGAGTATTAAAAAAATATAGATTTTTTCCCAAAAAACTGCCGCCATTTTGAAACGGAAAAAGATAACTAATTTCTGTTTTCGCCAAAATGTTTTTCTATCAAATACCTTTAAAGTGATGTATAACATGACATATGTTTACATTTGAAAATTCCGAGATTCGAACTAGTGACCCTCAGTTTTTGGCACACCCTGTATTGGGAAAAAGTTAAAAATATTTTTACGTTATTCCTTGGGGTCGATTTAGCGGGAAATAATTTTATTTCATCCTTGTACGTTAAACCGTTTTTCCGTAATCAATTTGAGACACCTCTCGTGAGACACCCTGTATATATATATTCCAGAGATATATTTTCAGATATATATATATATATTCCCATATATATTCCAGATATATATATTTACCAGAAATATATATTTTCAGATACATATATATTTCTAAGATATATATTTTCAGAAATATATATACTAAATATATATATTTAGAAATATATATATTATTAGAAATATAATATATATATATATATATAAATATATATTTTCAGAAATATATATATATATAGAAATATATATTTTCATAAATTTATATTTCCAAGTATATATATTATAATCAGGAATATATTTTTTTAGAAATATATATATTTTCAGATATATATTTTCTGAAATATATATATTTCCAGATATATATATATATACATATATTTATCAGAGATATATATTTTCAGATATATATATATATATATATTCCCAGTTTTATATTTTCAGATATATATATTCCCAGATATATATTTTCCAGATATATATTTGTCAGAAATATATATTTTCAGATATATATATTTCAGAAATATATATTTTCAGGCATACGCATTTCTAAATATATATTTTCTGAAATATATATTTACAGATATATATATTTCAGATATGTTTTTAGATATATATATTTTCGCCATATATTTTTCAAAAATTTATATTTTCCACAGATATATATTTCCAGATATACATATTTTCAGATATATATTTTCCAGAGATATGTATTTCCATATATATATATATATATTTTTTTAGAGATATATATTTCCATATATATAATATATTCCAAGATATATATATTTTCCAGAAATATATATATATAATTAAAAGATATATATATATATATATTTTGTTTCATACATTGAAGTGTCGCTTAAAATGTTTACAACGGTCAATTTACTATATTCATGTTAATTTATTTTTAATAAGATAAAACCACCATCATTAATTATATCTCTGCAAAGAAAGAAATAATGTTTCAGATCATAAAAATATTGAAACATCCATTCACGTAATGGAGTAAACTAATATCACTAAATAGTTTTAATTATGTAACTTGACTACCAACCATCTATTTGAAAAATTACTTAAATTCCAGTATAGTAAGGTTAAGATTTGTATTATTTCCAAATCTTTATTCAAGCATAATCTATCTTTACACTTTAAATGAGAAAATTGTCTCATCGTTGTTTTATTCCCAACACAAGGCAGTGTTACACGCTGAACAAGAGAAGACAAAGATAATCTGTAGTCTGGAGAGCCGACGCACGAGACATAAACAGGATTGAAAAACTTGGGAGAGGTGAACTGAATAAAACGCGACCGGTCGAGACAAGAATTGTTCTGTTGATCTCACACGAGCACGAGTTACACAGATTAAACATACTACCTCACAAATCTATCGCCCTTGGATCAGCTGTTTGTTCAGTCTAGGATCAAACTGAAGGAAATTTCATATATCTTAGAAAGAGTTACAGAATAAGAAATGACCAAAAGTTAAACCGAGTAGACTTAGTTGATAGAATAAATAAGCATTTTTCTGTATTTTTGTAATCCGTCGAAATATTTTCTTGGCTACATGTGGGTAATGTACAATATGTAAAATAGGAAGCACGTTAAGTGTTTTGAGGAATATAATAAATACAAGACCTCGATATATATTTGTATGCCATATCTTTGACTAAACCAAAATTGTCACAATTAATTATACTCATTTTACTCTAAAATGTCTAGATTTCTTTTCAAACTAAACATTCCCTTTACACAAGAAAACGGATCCACAGGTTGCAGCTTAGTTAAATGGCAGTTTCTCGAAAGAAGCTTTTTGGCGACTATCCAGTTGGCAACTTATGGCTTTACTCCTTCAAATTAAATAGTTTGCTTTCCTTATCGAAGTCTCTTTACATCTGGTTTAATGCTTCAATATTTACCTTAATATTATAATAGTCGTGTTTTGCTGACAAGAAAACCAATAAGCTTTTTTCCCATTTTTTTATTACTGTATGTGTCAATTTTGGATTTCAGTTTCCATATTTTGGACATTTAGAATTACATGTTAATATGAAAAGCTTAAATTTATTAATGTATGTTTTATTAACAACAAAAGGAGAAGGACTTACTCAATGCAAGTGTAGATAAAATATAAATGGTTATTATTTCCTCTAATTTACTATACAAAAGTATCACATTTTTGTGTGTGTTTTAAATATAATTTTTATTTGTTAAAGAGCTTTATTTTAATGCAATTGACCCATCTTATAAAAATTATATAATGTTTTTTTTTCTCTTTGGCAAAAGAGGTAAAACGAGTTAACTCTAGCTGTTTAACTAAAGTTTAAAGTTTACAATTTACAAATACCATATTTTACGTTGCACTGAAATAGTTATTTGTGTAACTAGTGTGCTAAGTATGATGTGTGCAAATTTCTCGAGTGCAGCAAAGGCACTTTGCACTCGTGTTATACATTATATTTTCCTACAGTTACTATAAAGCATAGAAATAATTAGTCTTTCAAACAGTAAACAACGCGTTTTATTGTTGCACCCACTTTGTCAGGTAACTGTAGGGAAAAGTTAGTTTGTGATGTTATAAGAATCTTAGTACAGTTTTAATGTATTGTAAATTAAATTTACAAGATAACAACAAAAGTGGTATATTAAATACAATATTTGTATTTAGACCTTCTTGTTAAGGGTTTAGGTTAGGTTAGGTTAGAAAAGTTACAAATAACACCAACCAAAAAGTCTTACAATGGTCAACAAATAATACACTCACTGTTTTAATCGATTTCATTAACCCTTACGTTGAAAGATTGAGTGTCATGAAAACTAAGAGAGAAATAAACCCAAATTTGGAATTACGCCAGGAGACGATGTAGCAAGCTTTTCAGACACATTTAACACTACGAGCTCACTTTACACGGCCATCATTTGATGTAAGAGTTTAATGACGTTTTTATTGTATAATGCATACTCATGTATAGGCTACTTTGTACTACTCGTGTTACACATGTTGTACTTACTCATGCTACAGTCTACTTTTTTCTCTTATACTCAACTGCCGATAATTTAGACCTAATAATGAATCAAGGATTTAATTAATGGAGATAATTGAATATTAAAAAATGTGTTACGATGAACTTTACAAGAAAAAAGTTATTCAACCCTTTTCCGTATTCAATAAATGATTTTAAACTTAAAAGAGTTGACCAAATTAAGGATTTAGGAGTTACTTTTGACTCGTATCTAAGATTTGATAAACACGTTGAATTGATTATTAATCAGTCGTATAGAATGTTAGGTTTTATAATTAGAAATACCAAGAATTTCAGAACTATTGACCCCATTATTAGATTGTTTTACTCATTTGTTAGAAGTAAGCTGGAATATTGTGTTTTAGTTTGGTTTCCTTTCAACTCATACCACAAAAATGCAATAGAAATTCTCCAAAATAAATTTCTACGATACTTGTTTTTAAAAAGGTATAATCAGAGATGTGACTGGCATATGTCAACTGATTCATTGAGAGGATTGTTTGATTTCCAAAGCCTTACATTAAGAAGGGAAGTTTTAGCATTGATTTTTCTGTATAAAATCCTAAATAACAAAGTTGATAGTTTGTTTTTGTTGAGTAAGATTGCTTTTTATGTTCCTCGTAATAATTCAAGGTCGTCAATTTTATTTTATATCCCTCGTTGTAACACTGTTCAATTTTACAGTTTCTCACTTTTTACAGGCTTACGTTTATTAAATGTCCACAATAGTAAAATAGATGTTTTTTCTGACACTATTAAGCAGTTTAAATTTAAGATAAACGCTTTGCTTACGTAATGTAATCCATCCCTTTAGATTTGCAGCCAAAATAAGTGAAATTTTCAACAACGTTGTCCATTTTTATTAACTTGTATTCACTCTTTTTACTATTATCATCACTGGTTTTGTATTGTCTATTTATGTGCACTTTTTGTAATTTTTTTGTTATTCACTTTATGTATTAATATTGAATTATTTGTCATTATAGCTGTTTTGGGTTTATACCTGTAGCTATTGTAAATTGTTTATAAATAAATAAATAAATAATGTACTACTCCAGTAGTCACAAGAACAAGCTGCAGTTATGAGACAGCGATGGCAGCAAGTATAGAAACCATCAATGTTTACTTCTGGTTGGTAGAAAATCGATATAATTAGTTCATCCTCCACGGAAACATCCTTATGAGAGAATATCTTTCTTATGGATTTATTGTTTCAAGGAACTACAAAAAACGGAATCACCATAACAAGATTTGCACTAATAAGACAACGTAAATGAACGCTTTAACGTTAAAACTAGCTTTAACTAATATGAAAGCAAAACATACAAAGAAGACTCATCATGGATATGTATCTCGTATTCAAAATAATTCCAAACAAATTACTTTTACTATTTCCTTTATCTGTTTTACATTTTCCACTTTTGCGAACCAAACATGTAATCTGTAGTCCAGAAAGGACTCACGACTCACGAGTGAAATAAACATTGGAAAACTTTGGCGAGAGACGAACCTGCTAAAACGTGTCTTGAGTTACCGGATGTGGCAGAGTGCAACACATACTGCTTCCGTTGATCACACGTCCGGATACGGAAACTACTCCACTACATTACTAACCCCACTTGCAGACAACACAAGTGAAAAAACGCATATTTTTCTGATTTAGACTAACATACGAATTTTTGCTTAATACCATATAGATAAATGCCATTCCTCGAAGAATTATCAATCAATGAGGCTATTTAGCAAATAAAGTCGAAGTGAAAAAGTAACAAGACCAAGGTTTGGATCGTCCCTTACAAAAATCCTTAAGGCTACGAACTGAGTTGAAGAACGCAAAATATTGATTACTTAAAGATACACTAAAAAAAAACAAAGCGAAATTAAAAACACTAACTATGGGGATACACTTTTGGGTTTGCTTAATGTTTTGTGCACTTGGTAGTTTTTTGTTTTTTTCTTACTTGAAATACTTGAGGTCTTCATCCTTGACCGAAAATGTCGGATAGATTGCGTCAACAATAATTATTTCTAGTTTTATTCCTAGCAAAATGTTTATATTTTCAACTAATACAGTCATACTTACATGTTTACATTTTTTTATCTAAAATATAAAGTAACGCTTTACTCCCAATCATTTTTAAATATGTTTAATCTTGTCACTTGTTATCTTGTATGTAGTTTAACCCATTCTCTTATTAAATTCAATAAAAATATGAACCTTTCATTAAATGTAGTTTTTAATTTTACACAGTTTCAAATTAAACTTTGGGGAAGACGGTTGTGACATTTTCTTTTTTTCTTCGAAGAATTCAAAAAGAATATAATAAGGTAACATGATAATTTGTGATTATATTTCGTCAAAACACGTTAAGCAATTAGAACCGCCTTCTTTAGTGTGGTAGGCAACTCATTGTCTGTACCTAAATTGCGCACCTCTCGTTTCACGGCGTTTCTGATTATGTTTTCCGTTACCGCTTTCTACTCAAGTTCTACGTAAAATAATAAGGGAATGCAACATATACCTGAACAACAAACTGAATGTCTACCTTTCTAAATACAAACAACAAAATTTTATAATAAGTTTATCACTTATGAACAAATAACATTCAGGTGTAAGTAAACACATCATGAGTCATTCAGCATATTGTTTCTCAAAATATGGTTGGATGGTTAATTAAACATTTACAGTTTTGTGGTTTTTCCAATTTACTTTAAATAACAATTTATTATTGGAGGATTTTACTATGTCATGGCCTAGTTTTGAAAATATGACAAGGATTTGTAAGTATTACAATAGGCTATTTATACAAAAATGGTTTATGTTAATTTTTGCATCAAACGATCCGTGTGTAGTTAGTACAACTACAGCTGTACCCAAGTAGCAACACAATATTGTTAAAATGTTGAAATAATGTTGCTTAACATTGTCAACAATATTGTTCTGAGAATATTGTTTTAATGTTGAAGCAAGATTTTCCCAACATTGATCAACGTTTTATGAAAATATTGTTTGATAATATTGATTAATGTTGAAAAAACATTATTTCAACATTAACACATTATTTTCCCAACATTGATCAACATTTATTGAAAACATTGTTGTCAATATTGAATAATGTTGAAATAATTTTTATTTCAACATTGAAACAACATTAATAAGATTGAAAACTGTTTATGGACTCAGCTCATCCTGAAAATCAAAATAAATATAAACTAGGCTTTTGTTAAGTAATAAAGGGAATAAGGTTGATGCTAAAAACAAAATACTAAAATAAAAATTCTACCCAAACGGGTAGAAACAAAAATATCTTCAATTTAAATTAGAACTATTTTCTTGTGCGCGCCATTAAAACGCGCGCGGATGGATCTATCTATTAGCTAGCAGCTAGCATCATGGTAGCATCCATCTTGACCATCTTCCATCATCGGCAGTCGGCAGCTCCAGAGCATCTCTTTCATTTCAATCAATCATCTCTAGTCCTAGTCTCAATCTCGTAATTTTTATTTCACTTACTTCACACCATGTTGCAATGATTGTATTTTCCCTTTGCTTTGAGATTCTGATGTAATAATACAATTATTTTATTTACGGCTGAATACAGTTTTTTAATGGTGGTCAACTTGAGATACCAGCTTAAAGGTAAGTGCATCTTGTTATCAAGTTAAGTTTTGCATTCATAGTTACATATCAAAGTAGGCTAGGCTTGCACTCTAGTCGTAACTTAATAGAGCCAAGCCTAATTTATTAAAATCTTTTAACCTACAAATGCAGTACCAACTGCTAAGATTGATTGTTAACACACAAATAAAATATGTAAGTGTGATAGTATGCAAGGCTATGTAGGCTAAATAAGTTAGGCCTTATAGGCCTAAGTCTAATATTTAAAAGCAAACAAAAAAAACTCATTTGAATGCTGAAAGAAAAATTAAAACCTAGCCTAATCATTGAGATCATTATGAATGCATTTTTGCCCAGAAAATTGAAGTTATAAGTTAATCATCTCCAAGGCTTGAATCATCTCACATCTTTTTTACCTAACCTTAATTTAGACGAAAATGCGTTTTCCTGTTTTGCCATTGCAGTTTAAACTTTGACATAGCCTAGGATGTCAATATTATTTTACCTAAACTTAAGTTACATACCAAAGCCAATTTACAACTTCAAAGTAGGCTACAGTTTAATTATCCTATGAATTGGTCAATAATTTGTAAATTTAAAGGAGGCCTAGGCCTAACTTACATTAAGTTATTAGCCTTAGTTAAGTTACCGTTGGCATTTTTATAAGCAGAACAACTTAATAAGTTATTTAATCCTAAGAATAATTTTAATGCTAGGGCCTGCATTGATCGATTTTACTACACTAATTTCGCTAATTTCGACCTCTAAAGTTAAGTAGCTTAACCTACCATTAAGTAATTCGTTGGTAGCAGGCCTAACTTGTTCTGTACCGGTCAAGGTTCCTGTACTTTAACTTATAAACTTAGGCTATTCTTATGTTTGTTATGACTTAACTTAGTCACACTGCTTATGATTAAGTTATGGCAGTAATTTGAACTTAACTCGAACAGTAACCAACCTGTACATTTTTGCTTGTCTCTTGCATACAAAAAGCACTTACATATGTACTAAACACACATTCTTCACAGGCACAAGGCAGAATAACAATACCGGTATGTTATTTAAAACCTAAAATAACTTTTATGCTAGGGCCTAAATTGATTTTACGATAGGCTCTACCTTAACCCTCCGAGTGTTATGTGTCGTAAAAGCGACTCATAACACACCCGCTGTGGTGTTATGTGTCGCTTTTGCGACTCACAAACACTGTTTACGGCGACGGCTCTGGGACTGGCTGAATCGGATTGAACTGGATCGAGTTAGGTATAATTTTTTTCAGCAGATTCAGAGCTTTCTCCTGATGTCTGTTTCTTCATTTTAGTTCCGAAAATATTGTAGCAGACAGCTGACGTGCGTATTTGTAAGTTAAACAGCTTGGTTAACCTCGCACCGATGACTGATGTGTTTTATTACGTTTATCATTGTTTTAGTGTTAAAATCAAAAGTAGTGATATACGTGGCGCATTATAAGAAGATTTAAGTGATTTTGAAGGGCTGGTTGATGATCCTGAAGAAGTAGGTAGTGATATTGATGTAAATTATCAGCCAGATTCCTAGCTATGGTTAGGCTATGCATTCTTAGCTAAACGCTATGTACCGAAATCGGTTTTTTGCCCATAACTTAACTTATTTATTTGCAAATCTACTTCCTTATATTATTATATTTTTGGAATCCTCATAAAATTCTGAACTAAGTGGCTATTTTAAAATATTTGTAGACCGATAAATTATAACAACTTATTGAGCGCAAACATAAATGTTTTTCATTTAGCCTATTTTATAATTTTTGAGAAATGTTAACCCCACAAAAATTGTTGAAAATTTTTTTTGTAATGTTTTATATGTTAGGGCCCAGGCCTACCTTGAAGCCCATAATTTTCCAAACAAAATGATATATAAAACAGTATACTTTACATTGTTTTTAAGTTTCTAAGATACATTTTAATAAATCCCTGCGATTGCACAATAAATGGACGAACATTAAGACCAAAAGTAGAGACACTTGGAGGGTTAAGTTACTAAGTTAATTTCAACCACTAACTTACCATTACAACTACAGTAGCCTAATATCAGTTATAAGTTAGACTAAAAAGATATTTTAAACTAAAATATCAGTCGTTAACATCATCACTTTACATTTCACTTTGCATTAGTGTAGTTGGGTTGTGTTATTTTAGTTAATAGGTACCATTAAATTACTCTTTAATATTATAATAGCCTACCGCATTGTTTATGTTGAGTTTTTGTTTTCGTTAACCAAAACTAAGATCGTAAAATCATCAATAATAATGAATGTTCTCTCTAACAGGAAAGTGCCCCTAAAACTAACTTACATTAATTTGTTGGTAGGCCTAACTTGTTCTGTTCCGATCAAGGTTTGCTGTACTTTATATAGGCTATTCTTATTTGTTTGTTTTAACTTAGTCACACTGCTTATGAATATGGCGCAGTAATTAAAGCCTAATTCAAACAGTAATCAACCTGTACATTTTTGCAGGTGTCTTAAGTTACATAAATACAAAAATCCCTTAACTTAAACACTCTCATTCTTCACAGGCACGCAGGCACGTATAAAACCATGGGGCACGAGGTCAAAATAAAATCAGTAGACTCTACACAAGACTGACCAAGTTTCTAACATCCTTTGAAGCTACAGGTAATTGACCTTTTCAATTGATTTCCTCTGTCAGCTCAGCATGTTAGCCTAGATAGTTTTAAGAATGTGATGTATGCTTGGTTGATTGTATTGTAAGGCCCTTTTACAGACTTAAAGATTTTTCAAAGCAGACTTTAGCTCTATTAATCTTGCATGATGTTTTTCTAAAATATAGCTATCAGTACTCTTATTTGGTTTTTAGTACAATGAACTTATTAACTTATTTTGCTTTAATGTATCATATTTTACTGTTGTATGACTGACTTGTGCTTTTCAAGCTTTCATGACAGTATCAATTGCATGTAATTGTCTAAATATTAATTATTGCTTTATATCATATTCATATTGTATGGCTAGGCCTATCGTTTGACTAGATTAATCAAATCACAAGTAATCACATTCTAAGCAAAATCTTTGACAAAATGTTAGTGTCACCGGTGGGATTCGATCTGATAAGTATTTGATTATGAGCCGAACACTATCCACTTCACCTCGAACACCGATGGCAGCACTTCGTACCGTCGCGGTACGGTAACAGTGTTCATTATATGTATTCATTCAACCATTAATCGATTGAATCGAGCCTATTTGGTCCGAAATAATATAAATACTTAGTATTTCATTATTGAACCGATAGTACATGGCGTTTTTGTACCAAAATTTGCTCACCCTCTTAAAAAGATTGAACAAATTTGATCGTTTCACTAAAAAAAAAAAAATTAAGTTAGATTCTGACACCTAATGTTTGAAGTACGGTAGCCAAGAAATATATTGACTACCGGTTTGAAAAATATATTGGTAGGCCTATATACGGTTTGATATAATGGCAAAAAATAGCTTTTGGTTTTGTTGTATGTTTAGGAAATCGTTCCTCGAATAATTAATTTTACAACAGCCTACCGCATTGTTTATGTTGAGTTTTTGTTTTCATTCACTAAAAATAAGGCAATAAATAGCAATATTAAAATATTTCTAGATAATTTGAAGCTTGTATAAGAGTAAATAAATAAGCCTTTATACTCTCTTCTGACTCTATCTCTGCCTAACTAAATTTTTAAATACATGCCTTTCATACATAATATAGGTTAATATAGGACTTGTATTATATTTGGCTATTAATACAAGTAGGCCCTATTCAACAATTTAGTCAATGGTAATATGCAAAAATTTTTTGACAGTGGAGAAAATAGTGGAAAAGGGAGTATTTAAATTACAGACCTTGCAAACCATTAACAATCTCCAAGGCTACGTTTAACCTTAAAATAGTTATTTTTAAGTGGGCCATGAGGCACAATTTTTATTTCAGCTGCGGTTTTCAATACGGACGAAATGAGAACATTCTATTGGCTGTCATGGTCTGACGTCACTCTCTTCTCTTGAGAGAACACCATTAGCGCAACGATACGAAATTCAACTATCGATGTTGTGTAGTGGATAGAGTACTCAAACGATGTCTAAGAGTTATCCAGTTTGAATCCCTCCGGTGACACTGACTTTTTGTTAAAGATTTTGCTTAGAATGTGATTACTTCATTTTTTGTTAGAAATTGAGGCATTTATAATTTTATTTTATGAACAGAACAATTTTTTCGAATAGGTAGTAAACCTTCATTAGATTTTTATCTTATATCTCTTTTTATATTATTAGCAAGTTTGGTTAGTTATGTTAGTTTATGACGGTTAGGTTTTATATTTTTTTCATTTTTTTACTCTCATTTCGTCCACAATGAAACCGCAGTATTAGCTGAAATAAAAATTGTGCGGCCGTGAGAGCGTGGAACATAGATCAAACATGCCTGATGTACTTCATAAGCTCTATCCAACCCTCAACAACATGAAATAGCAGCTCTTCTTGTTCTATACTTTCAGATACTCTCAATTCCCATGCAAAATAAACTTAACACAAAGACTTTTTTTAGGAAAGGGAAGGATGCCGCTACAGTCGAAGAGAATCGGGCCTATGGAGATGTCAGCGAAGATATAAACACTTTTCAACAATCACTAGGCCTATACATTGAGCCTACAGTTATTAATTTTTAAATCTTGAAAGTGATTTACTTTTGTTTACAGATTTGATATATTATAAGAATATTTTGTTCGCTTGGTTTTTTGGTCTCTTTTGTGATTTGACCTTCTATAAAAAATGTATATTTTGGGCTTTGTGAAAGAATAAACAATATATTTTTAAATTGTGACGTCATTTTTTACCTTTTTCTTGAAATAAATATACATAACTTATGTCAACAATATTCCACAGAAATACTTTTTGCAGATTTTATGAAATAGCATAGCCTACTGTTATTCAAGAATAAAATAATATATTAATAATAGTTTTGTCAGTCAATAGAGTATTACCTAAAATGAGTTTTTTTTTTGTTTTGACATTTTTGTTATGCATTTATGCAAGCATAAGTATTTTGAATACTTAGATTGTTTAACAATTATTTTGTGAATTTTTAAAAATATAAGCTTAATATTGACAGGATAATACAGCCGATACAAAAATACTTTAACAATGTTGTAAAAACATTAATCAAAATACTGTTAATGTTAACAAAATATTGTTAATTGATTATTTCTACATTTGTTTCAAAATTGTCTTAATATTGGCTTAATATTTCCATATAACATTGAAACAACGTTGAAAAATATTAAGACAACATTGTCAAGACAATGTATTTTGTTTCATTAAAACGTTGTAACAATATTGTTACCACATTGATCAATATTTGGGCAATATTGAATGAATGTTGTTTAAATGTTGAAAACAACATTGAAACAGCGTTGAAAAATATTAAGACAACATTGTCAAGACAATGTATTTTGTTTCACGAAAACGTTGTAACAATATTGTTACCACATTGATCAATATTTGGGCAATATTGAATGAATGTTGTTTAAATGTTGAAAACAACATTGAAACAACGTTGAAAAATATTAAGACAACATTGTCAAGACAATGTATTTTGTTTCACGAAAACGTTGTAACAATATTGTTACCACGTTGATCAATATTGGGACAATATTAAATTAATGTTGATTAAATGTTGACAACAACATTGAAACAACATTGTTATGCTACTTGGGTATCTTGCCCCTTAGGCACTACACACGGATCGTTTGACGCAAAAAGGTAACATAAACCATTTTTATATTGCAATTTACGATCCAGAGGCTTATCCACCATGAGGCTATTTATGTTAGTTACAATTTTAATAAAACGTATGAAATAACATTTCATATTTGTTCTGACCTCTACCTACATTTCCTACCTCAAAACAAGTCTGTGAATAGTTATTTGTGTTACTAGTGCGCAAAGTGGCAATTTGATGCACTTGTAAGAAATGTATACGCACGAGCCGCAGGCAAGCTCTTGTATGAGGCGAGTAAAAAAACAACTAAATAACAGCGCCTAACACATGGCCGATAAAATGACTGATTCATTGATTTAAAGTCATTGTAATGGGTCCATCACTAATAAATGAAATTTTTTAATTTTTCCATTTTCGTCCCATTAATTTTGTTTTATTGTGTATATTTTGATTGATTTCACTACTAATGTTAAAGCGTAAAGGTATACTGTACTTCTATACACCTTGTACTAATGTTACTGAATTAAATTAATTTGTTAATAAATCTATAAATATAAAATGCAATGCCCTCACTGGCTGGCTCACTCACTGACTGACTCACTCATCACTAATTCTCCTACTTCCCATTTTACCTATGAGGCTGAAATTTGGTACACTGATTCTTCAGGCATTAAATAGGAAAACTAAGTAGTTTTTATTCTGATCGGACTTTCGGGCTTCGCCCTAGTGGCTCTGGAGGTTCCCATATTAACCTTATATGGGCATTCATATTTAAAAAAGATTAATTAATCAACAACTGTTTCAGTTAGCATTATAAAGTACAAGGTTAGGGTTGGGTGCAGCACTATTATTTTTTGTTTCAATGTATGACAACAGGTAGTTTGAACTAAGCAGCAACAAGCTGCGATACACAATGATAACTGACAAATTAGGATTGTTTAAAGTTATGTTTATGTTTTTAAATAATTTGTGGTATTTAGCAAATAGGGAGATTTTTTGTGTGCATAATTCATTAACTTATTGACTTTATTTTTTAAATTTTTTTTATAAAAAAGTGTTGTGTCTGTTTTCCCTAAAAAAGATCTGGGAAACGGATTAGTGGTGAGCTAATAATTTTAGTGCATTACAGATCAAGTCAATAACTTGGATAGGGGGAACTAATATTATAGATATGAATGTTTGGAGTAGGCCCTATGTCAATAACGTGAAACATACCAATTGAGCTGACTTATTTCTATGAGTGGAGCCAAAACAACAGACCTACATATAGTCATCTTTTATTTTAATACTCTACTAGGGCTCTTCCCTGACAACTTATTAAGTCCGATGTCGTTCTTCAAAGTAGCCATGGCCTTTCGAAATGCCACACAAAGCGGACCGGCAATCCATAGTTTTATTAATGCTTATGAAGTCAAACGGGGCGAAGCCCAGGGGTAACAGCTAGTTCATAAATACAATACGAAATCCCATATAGAATAACCATTACCAGTGCATAAAACTACATAACTAAAGATACTGTGTGTGTGCATTACAACAGTTCTACAAGCTGACATTACTAAGTTTCTACTACATATAGTTACAAACATTAACACAGCAATAACCCGTTATTTCCATTACACAAACAGACTTAATGACTTGATGGTAATGCACTGGTTGTGGTCTTTAATGTGTCATAAGGTAATTGTAATTACTGTGGCATTAAAATAAAGCGTAAGAACAATGTGAAGCCGAATTGTTATGCTTTATTATGCTTTTTATTATTATGCATAACATTGCACTTTTAAATTGGTAAATTTGTATAATTTATTCCAACTACGTAAAATATTTGTAGGTATGACTTTTAGTGGAGAATTTATTCTTGCGTTTATTTATTTACGAATTTATTCACGAAATTCTCTTAACTGTTCAAGGTGTTAATATTTTTAGTTTTTGTTATAGCCGCACTACAACAAAATATTAATCCTCTGTAGATAACGTTATATATATATGGTGCAAAGGGGTACAGTAGTAGACCTACCACTGATTATAGAAAATAGATTTTTATCACTGGATGAAATTGGTTAGACTTTATACGTTAATACGTTTTATTTATTTATTTATTTTCTAGAGAATAGGTTGTTTTTTATAAAAAACTGTATAGAATTTTAAGATAAAAATATTTTTTTATTTTAATACAGGTGTACACATACAGTTCATTTCTTAGGTTTAAACTTTTAGTTATTTATTTCAGAGTTGTTTATTAATGCAATCAACTTACATTATTTGTTTTGTTGTATATTGGCAATTTTGAGCGTTAAACAAAAGGCTTTCGTTGACATTTATGTCTCACATTAAACTACCCGCAGTGTTGGTTTTGGTAATCAAAAACCTTGTTGTTAAGTACCGGTTTATTGGTTGTTGCATCGTTACAGCATCCTCATTGTTTTGTGTTTCATAGACCTACCTCGGTTGTTAAACTTTAGTATTCAAGTGTATTAAAAATGTAATTATCTTTCATAACATGTCTCCTTCACGGTATGACTTAATTACTAGTATGACTAATTTTCTATAGCCAATAATAGTACAATAATTATTGTTTAAAGACTTTTGAAAAAAACTATTTAATTTGAAACGCATGCACTGGTTGCTGCTAAAACCATTGACTATCCGGCTACTGTTTAAGCCGCTTTAGAAATGTATAACCACCTGTACCTAAGTTTGTCTATAGCCAAAATAAGTTTTAAGTGACCATTTGTTTAGAAACTCTTGGGGGTAAGATGTATGTTTTCTAAAGATTGTAACAGTTTTAAATTAGTTTAGATTCATTATCTCTTAGGTCACATCTAATTTACTCGTTTGGCTTATTCAATTTAACGGCAAGTAACCGAAACCGTTCGCTACACGTGTTTAGGGTAGGCCTACTAAATATACTGACTCTGGTTACTGAAATAACCATGAATAATTGTATAATTCTGAACAATCTACAAACCTTATTAATGCCAAACCATCTACAAAACCTAGATTTTTGACTGAACTGTTGTATAACGTATGTTGGACAAGGAGTTACAAATTAGCAATGCTTAAGCTACTTATGCTGTATTGTAAACAATTAGGCAAAAATGCAGGTATACAGTAGTTTGAATTAGTTAGGCAATACATATGCAAAATTCTACACTTACCATTTGTCTCATAAACAACCACCAACAACAATGAAAAATAACGAATTTAGATTGTACTAGATTGAAAGTTGATAAGGTTAAACTGCAGTTAGTACACGAAACCACACACCGAACGCCCTTCAATATTCGAAACGCAATTAGTCAATAATTAAACATTTGAGTTACATTTGAGTTGGTAAACGAACACAGACAACACTGCAATGCACAAACAATAGTCATAACCTAAACGACATGGCACTGCGATAACCCACTAAAACTTAGCCAGTCTGAACACAGAACAGCAACAATGAGTCAAGAGTCAGCTGTTCAACGACAGTACCACCACACACACACAGTTACAGTTACAGTAGTTAAGTTGTACAGTGTGTGGCTGACGTTCACCGATACATCTTGTACGTTCACAGCTGAGTACTGTCACATGATATCTTGATATTCATTAACTGAGCATTGGACTGTTTGTTTTATGACTGTTAAAACATACTGAATGAAATTATTTATCAAATATTATTTTTAATCACAAGTAAGGGTTTTCGAAAGCCCGAGTTTAACGGGAAAACGTTACCTCTACCATCACCGCAAAATTTATATTTAAAACAGCTGATTTTGCAGTGTGGTGAAAATATTCCATAACAAGAGTGGAAATTGAGATTTGGCAGGTGTGAAATATATGTTTCGATAACATTAAAAATAATTTCATTTTATAATTTTTAACGATATTTTACAACACAAATTCACCCTTCATGCACTCAACTCTTCAACTTATCTCAGATCATAGCGTTAAATTGCTACACGAAATTGAACATATTTCTAAATTCATTAATATGATTTCAAAGTTTATGTTTTTTTTTACCATTTTATGTCATTTAAGTGTCAGTATGCTATATTTAATGGTATTTATGATACTTAAATGTGATTCTTATCAGTCATTTTTAGTAAACAATACTTAGTGAAGTAACCAAGGCAACTTTCAAGCAATGTGTTAGCATTGACCATTAGTTAAAATGCGTATCTCTAGTGTTTTGGTAAAACTTGTATTACAGCGTTTTCACAAGTTTTTCTATTCGCCAGTAACGTGGCGTTAAACGTTGAGGCGTTGCAAGGAGAAGATAAGTATTTACTTTATTTGTCTCGCAGTCATTATTCTTGCAGATAATCGTCCAGCTGGAAGGACGGGACAATTAATTGCTGCTGACATATTTCTTTATTTACGATCCAAACTCACGCGACATGCACGCACGTTCACGCGTCCTTGGCGATATATCATAGTCAATGGTTAGGGAACCGTAGTTTATTTACTCACTTAACTTACATAATTTGCACAAACTGTGATAAAACTTGGTACCTATTTATTTGGTCACAGACATGTTTTATACAAACTAAGTAGTAATCTTTTATATCAACATGGGAAATTGCGGCATGTTCACTAAGAGAATAATTTTGAAAATATAAAAGTGTATCGTAAATGGTGTAAAAATGCATAATATTCAGTCATAAAGTATTTTTTTCAGAATGTAACGTAGATTTCATAATCAATATTTTGGATAATGTTGTATCCAAAATATGTTAGTCACTAACATATTTTAAAATTGAAACTAACACGGATTTAAATAATTGAGTACAGAAAACTAAGATGTATTCAGTATGTACAATATATGGTTTGGAAAACGTAGTACGGACGGGTATTTTTACTCACTATTATCATAGACTAAGCAACACAAGGGAGTTTGTTTTATCATAGACTAGGAGTTTGTTTGATCTATGCTATTATCCCTAGCGTTTTTAC
The DNA here is from genome assembly GCF_028750875.1 of Macrosteles quadrilineatus. NCBI lineage: Eukaryota > Metazoa > Arthropoda > Insecta > Hemiptera > Cicadellidae > Macrosteles > Macrosteles quadrilineatus. Next base: position 51,072,853 of record NW_026542599.1, on the reverse strand, counting down.
AGGAACAGTGTACTTCGAAGACACTGGTTTGTGAAACGTATTAGGCCGCATTGAGATTTCATTGTAGAAACTGAGATATTTCTATATATATATTTAGTTAGGCTAATGTAAATTAGTTTATAAATAAATTACATCCTTTTCGCTCCGTCAAGCACGCTGTTGAGCACAAAGGTCAAAAACAACAACTGAGGTTAAAACCGAACGATTTTTTTTAACTAATTAAAACTACAAAATAGTTTTGATCATTCAGAGTATAAATGCGTTCTTAGGATTGATATTGAAGTTTTTACTAGTACGGGAAAGGTTAAAAGCAGTTGCGTTAATCAATTTTCATAACTAATAGATCCCTTATTTACTGTATTTCACATCTTATTCTTGAACCCCCTCCTACATAATCTTCCTCTTCTTCTTCTTAAAATCATCTTGAAAGCAAAAGCATTTTGGAATTATTGACTTAACTTATTCACAATTAATTCTTTGAATCATTAATTCATATTTTTTTCAGAAAATTCTTAAGGTGTCTCCCCCCCCCCCCAAAAAAAGGGACACTTCTACAAAGGGACAAACAAACAAGCCTCTTCCCCACTTCCTGAAGAGAAAATGACACCATTGAAAACTCAGGTGTCTGGGATGGGGAACGCCAAGGGACTTCCAAACTGAGGAGAAAAGTAAAGGCGAGCAGTGTGGAAATTTGCAACATTAGTTTCTGTATAAGACGGTTTACGATATAATTAACTCGATCCAGTTCAGTCAACTTGCTAAATCCAGTTAAGTCCAATTACTCACTCCAGTCTAATCCACTTTCTCAATACATTTTGATCTGATTACTAAATCAAGTTTAGTCCATTTACTCAATCCAGTTCAGTCCACTAACTCAAACCAAATCACTCCACCTACTCGATCCAAATCAGTCCAATAACTCAATTCAATTCAGTCCACCAAATTAATCCAGTTCACTCCAACTAATTGATCCAGTTTACTCCACATACTCGATCCAGTTCAGTACACTAACTCAATTCAGCTACTCGATTCAGTTCAGTTTGCTAAGTCGATCCAGTTCAGTCCATTAACTCAATCCAGGTCACTCCACCTACTCGATCGAGTTCAGTCCAATAACTCGATCCAGTTCAGTCCACTAACTCGATCCAGTGCAGTCCACTAACTCAATCCAATTCAGTCCACTAACTTAATCCAGTTCACTCCACGTACTCGATCCAGTTCAGTCCACTAACTCAATCCAGTTCACTCCACTTACTCAATCTAGTTCACGCTACCTACTCGATCCAGTTCAGTCCTCTAACTCAATCCAGTTCAGTACACTAACTCAATCCAGTTCACTCTACTTACTCAATCCAGTTCACTCCGCTTACTCAATCCAGTTAAATCCGGTTACTTAATCCAGTTCAGTCCACTAACAAAATCCAGTTCACTCCACCTACTCGATCCAGTTCAGTCCACTAACTCGATCCAGTTCAGTCCACTAACTCGATCCAGTGCAGTCCACTAAACCAATCCAGTTCAGTCCACTTACTCAATCCAGTTCAATCCAGTTACTTAATCCAGATCAGTCCACTAACTCAATCCAGTTCACTCCACCTACTTCCTCAAGTTCAGTCCAATAACTCGATCCAGTTCAGTCCAATAACTCGATCCAGTGCAGTCCACTAACTTAATCCAGTTCACTCCACTTACTCAATCCAGTTCACTCTACCTACTCGATCCAGTTCACTCTACCTACTGTATCCAGTTCAGTCCACTAACTCAATCCAGTTCAGTCCACTACTTCAATCCAGTTCACTACACTTACTCAATTCAGTTAAATCCAGTTACTCAATCCAGTTCACTCTACCTACTCAATCCAGTTCAGTCCACTAACTCAATCCAGTTCAGTCCACTAACTCAATCTAGTTCACTCCACCTACTCGATCGAGTTCAGTCCAATAACTCGATCCAGTTCACTCCACATACTCAATTCAGTTCACTCCACTTACTCAATCCAGTTCACTCTACGTACTCGATCCAGTTCCGTCCACTAACTCGATCCAGTGCAGTCCACTAACTCAATCCAGTTCACTCCACCAACCCGAGCCAGTTTAGTCCTCCTACTCGATTTAGTTTAGTCCACTAACTCAATCCAGTTCACTCCACCAACCCGAGCTAGTTTAGTCCTCCTACTCGATTTAGTTTAGTCCACTAACTCAATCCAGTTCACTCTACTGACTCAATTCAGTACACTCCACCTACTCAATCTGGTTCAGTCCACTAACTCGATCCAGGGTAGTCCACTAACTCAATCCAGTTCACTCCACTTACTCAATCCAGTTCCCTCCACTTACTCAATCCAGTTCACTCCACTGACTCGATTCAGTACACTCCACCTACTCAGTTCAGTCCACCAACTCAATATAGTTCACGCCACCTACTTGATCGAGTTCACTCCACCTACTCGATCCAGTTCACTCCACTAACTCTCAGAGTGAACTGGATCGATTTAGTGGAGTGAACTGGATCGAGTTAGTGTACTGAACTGAATCTAGTAGGTGAAGTGAACTGGATTAGGTTGGTAAAGTGAACTGAACTGGATTGAGTTAGTGGCCTAAACTGGATCTAAAATGTGGAGTGAACTGGATTTAGTTAGTGGAGTGAACTGGATTGAGTTAGTGGACTGAACTGGTTCGAATAAGTGGACTGAACCGAATCGATGAAAACAAACCATATGAGAATAAAGAACGCCATAGAAATGCATATTGAACAACAAATTGAGGCGTGCAGACTCCCGAAACCAATTTTATGCTTCAATCGTGAGATCACCATTATGAGACTAAGTGATGGAGGAATTGCTAATAGAAAATAAGTTTAACCGTAACCCGTAACCATACACAGAACAAATACCCCCGCCACAGGAAACCTGCAGACTAAGCGAATTTCCATTTGCCTTACTGGATTTCCACTAAAATGTCTCCTTTAAAATATCACATTTATTCCCTATTTAAATAACATTAGTTTAACGAGTACTTAGGTTTGCTGCAACAGAAGGGGTAAAAAGGTATTTTTTTGTAAAAGTAATAGTTTAGTATGAATTGAATGCATTTTCCAAATTTGATCATAAACATAATAATTCATAAACAAGCAAACTACAACAGTTTACTTATTCTCCATATAAATAACATGGGAATTTAAAATTTACAGATTTTTGGAATTTTCTCCGTAACCATTAGGCACATAATAACGCTTCAATATACTAAATTTATGACCACCCTGTATATTTTATAAACTCTAGTGCAAACTCAAGATTCACTCTAAAACTCAAATAAAGGAAATCAATTGAAAAACATGTTATAATTTCTTTTATTTACAAAAATGGTATAATTTACACTAAACATTAATACTTATCTAAGCCCCTGTAAATGTTTTTCTTTTCTTTGGTTTCTTTTCTTTGGGCTCTTTACTTCTTTTAATTTTTGTAGGGTCCACCTGCAGATCTAACATAGCATGCACACCAGGGTACAACTTAAGGTGGGCATCTAAAACAGGTGACATATCTGTGTATTTCTTCACTTCACAGCTGTTCAAAGCCAGCTGACTAGCTGACACCACAGTCAAGTGGTCTAGCTGATCTTTTCTTATCTTCAGTGTATCTTTCACAGCTCCATTTACCTATTACAGGCAGTTTGGTTAATAAAGTAAGCACTAAGAAACACAAAGTATGAACAAGGTGAAGGGTCGTACTTTGATTTTATTTTACAATTTTAAGGAATCTATTTAATTAGAAGAATTTGTTGGATTTTTGTTGCAGCAAATCGACCCCTAAATATTTATTTGTATAGGCATATTCTGTATCAAAACAATTTAAAGCTCCTATCCTCTACAGTAGATGTCTCTTTTGTGGATTTGGATCATATTACGTGAGAGCCCTTCATCCTATAGGCTTTTAAAATTTCATAGTTTTTGCTAAATTCTGTTGTCAATCATCTAAACTTTTTCAAATTTAGATTTGTTTAAATCAAAAGGCCATGATACAATTTTGTTTACATCCTTACGAAAATTGGGTTATGTAGTTGGTGGTGTTCCAGTGAATTCAAGTAAAATGTTGTAATGTTATTTGTATAACCGAAAATGTAAAGAAGAAAATGACTTACATTAGATTTAGTGTTATTATAAGATTTTGTGTTTTCATAATGTGTTTTATTGATGTTTTAGGCAATTCAAGTAAAATATTGTAATGTTGTTTGTTTAAAATGTAAAGAATAAAATGACTTAAACAATGGTTTTTATTGTTTTCATATTCTGATTCATTAGTATTTGTAATTTTTCTAAGATACCTCAAAGAGATTATGCTTAGCAATGAACATAATAGGGCTCACAATGCAAATAATAGGGATATGATGAGAAATTATCGTTTTCATCCTTATCAACTATATATCAAATATATCACAGATTTTGAAGTCATAAAGTGACGGATGTTGCTAGTACTCTAGAACATGGATGTCTAAAGGCTTAAGCTGACCTCTTTACTACTGACATACTGCTGGTACTCTTACGTAGGTAACCCCACTAACTCACTAGTCAATATTGACATATTCCAAGAGGAGAATTCAATGTTGATACTTAATTTTAAATCTAGTTGCAGTTGTAATGGGAGGGGTCACATATTGTGAACACAATATTTCCTTAGGAAGTGTTTGGAAAATGTTGTGTGAGTAGGCTGAAAGTGTTGTACGGTAAATCAAACAATCATTACATCATGTAATAGGCTAAAGAATGTAGGAAGATGATAAGACAGGAATAGTATTCTCATATTCTGGTAAAAAGTAGCATGTAAGTTTGTTCAGAGTGAATAGTCCTCAGATCTTACAAATTCTTACTCTTCTCTTGATTAAAAAACAATTGTTGTTGTATATTCCCTTAGTTCAACTGTAGTAGTAATATATGTATAAACTTTAGAGCTGACAACTAAATGGACTCATCCTACACTCATCCTTCACTCATATTTGGGTTAAAATACGCACATTTTGGCGTCCCCATCTTAAATAATTGATTGATTGATTGATTCAATGCATTTATATTTTATCTTCAAATCATACCCATAGTGGCTGTTGACATCAAACCTGCTACAGGGTATGCTAGTCTCATCTATCAATTACAAGGGAAAATATCAATCTCACTCCAAGTAAATACCTAAAAAAATTAACATTATTTAAACCCAATGAAGAAAACACAAACTTACCATGCAAACTAGATTCAACTCGTAATCACTGTCTATCTGGGGCCAGGCTTGTAAATGAGCAGGGCTACCAACATCAAACTCATCACAGTCTTGCAGAGCTGGCAACCCACACAATCCTTCCCACAGCTGAGCAGCAAAACATGGCGCTATTGGAGACATTAGTACCACCTGTGTAGCAAGGGCTCGCAAGTACTGCCAACTGTGACATTGGTATTCCTGCCTGTATTTCTGAAACAGAAAAACCTTTCATCATTTTAATTCAAGATTTGAATAGGAATGAAAGTATTATTTTTTTATTAGTTTTCAGTTTAAAGTGAGCTGCAGAGGATCGATTGAGTTATCGATTGTCTGATTTGTGGAGAAATTTACATAAGTGCAGTCTTCTTGACAACATAGTAACAGATTGAAAGGTTTCCTCTTTACGTAAGTTTTTCTGTCCAACTTAACCTTCTTTCAAGAGGTCAACTTTTTCTGACAATATGAATATTAATATTTAGAAAGAGCCCTCAATATTTAGGACTTAGATTGTACAATGGATTACTCTGTACCTAAATAAATCTAAATATTACACAATTCCAAGATCAAATAAAAAAGTAAATAATTGATAAGTATAAAATTCACCTGGAGAATATTTGGAGAACCCATATTGTAGTTTTAAAAATTCATTGATAGCCAAATATGGTTTATGTCAACTATTAATTTTATTTTTTAAATATAGGCCTACGACTATGACAAAACACCTGTTGTTACATTTGAATTGTACATTATAATGAACATTTAGTGTAAATAAAACATGTCTATGTATAAGTTGTTCATGGTGAAATTATTATCTCCTACGGTCACATCTTCGCAAATAATTGTCTCGATATCGCTTTGGTATTGGCATCGACTCTTGATTCTCGATAAGCCTAACAATGTTCCAGAATCAGTGGTATCGAGAGTCGACACTTCCCTAAGTTTTAGTCAATGAAAATCTCACCCTCATGTCACCAGTGAGTCCCTGCAGGCTAGACACGACTTTGTTGAGTTGATGTGTTGTGTTGTATGCCGTAGTGATGCTCCTCAGATAGTAGTTACGGCTGTCTCTCAGTAGCTCCTCTACCTGCGCCAGGTCTGTAGGTGGCGCAATTGTCTGGCGCAGTGTAGCGGCTTTACGCATCTCAGCCACCGTCATCCACATCCGGCGCTGCCAGTTCAAAACTCCAGCAAAGGCTGAAAAGTAATTTGAGATGAGCCTTTGTAAAAATTGAATTATTAGTCAGTTGTAATATTAAAAATCTACTTATGTAGTTACCATAGGCTTTCAAATGTAGATTATTTCATTTTAAACATTTTAAAATATGAGACGTCATCTTCAGCAGAATTCAAAAGTTTTAAATATTTTGAACAGTTAAAATCGGAAGAAAATCAAGTATGGAAGGAATTGTTTATTCCTTAAAATACAATTAGCCAATGGCAAGGAAACCATGTTAAACAAAAGTTAGAAATATTTGAAAAAAAAAACATCAGCTGTTTTGTGAAATAACTAGGAAACAGGAAATTATACTAGGGTCCATGAGAGTCTGCAGTTGGCGTCAGCCAATCACAAGACAGGGCTAGTGTGAAGTAGTCATATCGCCTATGGAGGACACTAATTAAAATACTTAAAATCAGCTGGTATTATTAGATTTGGCAACAACATGCGATCCTCATTGGCTCCTCCCTCAACTACAGACTCTTGTGGACCGTACTGTAAGTACTTACTGTGACAATTGACATGGTCCCTCGTGAGTTTCTAAAATGGTAGAGACAATGTTGACCAGTCATTTTTGGGTTCCATACTACAAACTGCTAAATGTTTAATCTGTATGAGTAAGTTTTTTTTATATATTTGACAAACATTGATCGATGTAATTTAATTCAATTGCCAACCCTGCTGAAAATGAGCAGTAACAGTTTGAAACATATTTAGCTTGAAATATCCTTCATTTCTAACAACAATATATTTTTATCTTTTGATTTAATATTACTGTACGGATCTCAAGGCTGTTTTTAATTTGAGATTAGTTATTAGTAATCATTCTTACCACTGATTTTTAATGCTGTTAAAATATTGCATTTTGTTTAAAAGTTCAAACTAAAAACAAATGTTGTTTTAAATTAAGTTGTGAATATAATGTTTGAACTTTCGATACCATTTGATAAAACCTCAAGGAAGCATAAAAGTCCAGTCTACATCCCATGATGGCAAAATAGATTCACTATTCCTTAAAGAAATTACAGTGATGAAAATAACAAAAATAAAACTATTTCAGACCCTTCAGAACAAGATTCCTATTTGTTTGTATCAGGACATTGGACTATTAATGAATAGACCTGGCTAATGGGATAGCTGATCTTAGTCAGTAACAAAGCCCCAAGAGGCATCTCATTCATGCCTGAGTTGAAATAAAATAGCTTATTCCCTATAACTTGTGGGAAATTCGCTAATAGGCCCTATTAGTCCTTATCTTGATTGATACTTTTTTATCACTCACTAGCTTCGTCCCAGTTACGCTGGGAGGTGGGGGCGACAGCTCCGTTGATTAGTAGCCTCGTAGTGTCCACTCCATACTTCTCAATCATCTCACCTGGCTCCACACCGTTGTACTTGGACTTGCTCATCTTTTCCCACGACTCTACTACTGGCTTTCCAGACGATCTCTCCGTAACAGTCTTTTCTGAAAGTGGTAAAATATGATAGGCCTTGTTTAGTTTTTAAACTATCATCACATTTTAAATATTGAAGATGCATCAGTTGTTAGATTTATTTTAATTTATAGTTTGTTCATTTAATTTTATGATCCTCAGTGTAGATGTTTACATTACAATGTAGTATATTTCATCACAAGGGCGTAAAGTTACTTTTTCAACCCAATTTCAAGTGTTACGATTACGATTGAGACAAAGCCATCGTCAGAAATTGAGCGAGGGTTGAAAAGACTTTGCCTGTGATATGAACTATATTTTTTGTAATATTGCGCCATTATTTTAGCAAACCAAGTTAAATAACAACAATAATGTTCATGTAAACCGCTCAAAACGACTTGTTTTAAATTTAACTGATGGAAACAAGAGCTGTGTAGTAATAGATTCAATCATATTGACTATTACGATTCTGTTAGTGTACATTACACCATCAATATGTGGAACTGTTAACAAGAATGCAAAAAAAAGCTACAACCGATAAAAACGAGCGATGCATAATTTTGAATATTTCGATACATGCTATTGCTTACAATCCAAGTATACAACTGTGTTTACAATAGCTGACTTTTACTCCCTACGGACTAAAATTTCTTATTACTCCCTTGGGAGTAAAGGAGCTACTTTAGACCCGCAACACATTTATTGAAAATTGCTGTTTTGCTGCAGTATGACAAAAAAGTTATTAGTTTTGATTCTGCCACACAGTTTAATGCAAACACACAGATTGTCATTAAATGAGCAATAAATAGGCCTACATTTGAGATTTGCCTGTATAATTTGCATGCTAAGTGTAAGGAACTGCTTTTTATAGTAGTTAAAGACCCACGTTATTCTCTTAAGTATTCTTGCCCCGTTGCAAAGCACGGGCAGAACAACCAGTAATAATTTTGAATTGAATAATACTCTTACTGTTCTGAATAAAACTATATGTAACTGTAAGTACTGTAATAGGACTTTTCTTGTGTAACTATTAGTCCTGTTATTTTCTCGGGTAAGTCATATGAACCTTCCCTTTAAAAATATGCCCAAATAGCCTCTTGGCTTTCCTTTAAATTATCTGTTAAGTTCACTGAAATTTGAACTAGATCAACCTCGAGCTGAATTCACCTTTGACTTCAACGTCCGCAGCAGGTATAAACTTCCCTGATCCTTTAACTCTGTATGTCTTTCCCATCACCATGCCTTGGACTACCAGACGTTTGAAAGGTTCCGGGTCCCTCAACCATCCAAGAGAGTGGAAGAAATACGACATGAAGCGAGCGTAGTAAAGATGCAACACAGCTGAAACATTTACATTTCAATAGAAAATGTATGAAGTATTGGTGTTTTGTATTGTTGCACAGTAGATTGCCATTGCAAACTAAGCTTGAACTTGCCTTGTTTTATCCACATTAATTTATGAACCTATTGCACACCTCTAAGTTTAACAGATACAAGCTACCATCATTAAACTCAATCTTGATTAGGCTCAACCTCAAATTGTAATAAAGTAAAAATTCCTACAACTATTTCTAAGGTTGCTAAAGGACTTGATAGCCAATTAAACCTATTAAATCATTAGTAAAAATCATAAAATATTTTACATCTTTACATCTCATATTTTGATATTTAACTGTGTGTGTTGATAAGCGGTAATTTTTTTTTTACTAATATTTTATTTTCATATCAATGTTTAAATTTAACGTCCAAATTTCAAGACAGTGGTTGATTGTTTCTTACAGACACAGGCCCTCTGACCAATCTAAAAATACATCGATGGACCTATAAATAATATTCCAAAATCGACTGAATTCAAGGAATTAATATTTTCTTGAATATATTTATGGATCTAATCAGTGGTAGTACCTTAAAACAGTATTGTATGAATAGCCTAGATAAATGTTAAAGTGCTCAAGACATTTAACCACATCACAACTTGTTCATGCAAAGATAAAATGTCTAGTAAACTACCATGCTCCTTTCCTCCGATGTAAATGTCGACAGGCATCAACGGCGAGGCTGTGTCTATACTGAACGGCTCTTTGTCATTGTGGGGGTCCGTGTATCTCAGATAATACCAGGACGAGTCCACGAATGTGTCCATTGTGTCCACATCTCTAGTTGCAGCTCCTCCACATCTACAGTAATAAAACAAATCTAATTCACAACAATAGGATGTTTACGGGTTGGTGGGAGGGTGTCGGATTACCAATAACATTGTATTACTTGATGATTTGACACTTAAGGGACTATGGTGGTGGAGGGGTATCAAGAATCAAGAATTTTATTGTCGTTAAGCACATGGCAATAGACAAAGTCAAATACAGTATTTGACAAAGATTACTTATTTAGTAATAGACAAAGATACTTATACAGTATTTGCATCAGATTACTTTTAAAAAAATAGGATTATCCAAAGTGATAGAAAATTTATAAAAGTCATCTTAAATGCCTCAAGTCATCATTACCTTACTCCTCACTGTATCAAATTAGTAAGTAGGTAGTTTATGCATTAGTTTACAAAAAGTACTATTTTTGTACGGTGTATTCAAACAAATTGATTTGGCTTACTAACTTTCGTGTAAAGCTTTATCTTCATACCTGGATATGTAGGTAATAAGTTTTCGATATATATTTTTTGAACTGAATTAGGGTTATTGAGTTATTTGTATTAAATAAATTTGATCACTCTAAAAGTTGGGTACTTAAGATTAATTGATGAATGAATAAAAAACAAAGCACAGCAATAATTCTCTACGTAATGACCCAAAAGACAGTTAAATTAGACTGGAAAGAAAACTTCTGTCACAACACGAATAAAGGTTCAGCACTGTACTGATATTGGTTATACTGTTATTTATTACAGTGTTGGATTACATAATGTCAAACTACTGAGCGTCACCAGATATCGCAAAGTTTGTAATTGGTGGTTGGCTTCACCAAAAAAGCATTATAAAACGAGGACAGGATGTGACTTACCCACTTACTTGGAACAAGAAGTAGAGAGCCAGTCTTGAGAACACACCATTCTAGAGCCTCTCTCCGAAACTTTCTCCATCTGAGGCAAAACCACCGGAAGTTGTTCATGAGACACAGGTTGAACACCGCACTTTTCACAATGCACCATGGGAATGGGGGTTCCCCAATGTCTCTGTCTAGAAATTAGCCAATCTTTTATCTTAGAGCTTGTAGCCCTGCCTTTTATTCTCTCCAAAACATGTTTGCGATCTGAAAAAATCCTTTTCTCTTCTGGCTCAAACTTTGCCAATGGGGAAATAATTCCGACTTTTCTTGCGAAATCGAAATCACACTCAAACTCACTGGGTATACCAACCCGTCCGTCTGCACCTTCAAAGAACGGTAATTGATCTGTGATGAAAACAGGTAACAAATCTCCTGTTACCGTGTTTACTATTTCTATGTCAAGTTTGCGATTGCCGCTGCCTTCGTTTTCAATGTCCATTACACTTCCGTGGTTGAAAGCGACAAACTTTGCCTTAGTTAAATGTTCTGGTTTTTCAGTCCAAAGAGTAACTTCCTCTTGTCTGTCTTTGATGGGAAACTCAAAGCTGATTCCATCACATTTTCCAATCCAATGTTTCTGTAGATCTATGATGTCTTTCCAGTCTTCTAAATCTTTTCGATCCAGGCCATCATACAATGCCCTGCAAGTTAATGTTAAGTTACTAATTTTACAACAAACTATTAATTACAACATTACTTGTTTTTTTTTAAGTATTTAGAAAAACTGTTTGTAACATTGAACGCTATAGGGCTATTAAAAAATATTGTTCAATAATTATTCCCTTGAATCATAATTTAGTTAAATTAGTATTAAATAAATGAAAGGAGATAATTGTTTTATAAAAGGTTGGGAAGAAAAATAAATGTAAATAGAATGAACTTAAACATACTTAGCAAAAGATGAAGTCCTGATGAACCATTGCTTCAATACTTTTTTCTCCACCTTGGCCCCCGATCGCCACGAGTATCCATCTTCAGTCACTTGTTCATTTGCCAATACTGTTTTGTCAACGGGATCCCAGTTGACTAGCGCCTGCAAATCATTATTATTAACTTTTCTATAAATACATTACATAGGTACGAAACTAAGTAAGATAGTGTTTAAATCTGTAACCTAGGCATTTGCATCTTACATATACTCTAGTGCTGAATTATGTTTTTGTTATTTCATAATTAACTCAACATTTAGGCTAATTGGCAAAATATTACAATGTTTGATACTCATGACGATCTATATTTAATAAGGAACATATTAGCAAATCGCTTAGTTCTTAACCAGAATAATAATGGAATTGGAAACCACAAATGTGTTCATTCATGTGTTTAGATTACAACAGACTGATTACCTACTAAGTTCAAAAATCATTTTTATTTTAACTGAGTATAGTAAAGGATTTATTTAACTAACCTTTTTCTGGTAAACTAAACCTTTTTCGTATAGTTTTAAGAAAATCATCTGAGTGAACTTATAATATTCCTTGTGACAGGTGGTAATTTCTCTGCTCCAATCAAATGTACACCCAAGCTGTTTCAGCTGTTCACGCATAGTCTGTATGTTCTTGGCCGTCCACAATTCAGAAGACAACCCCCGTTCTATGGCTGCGTTTTCTGCTGGTAGACCAAAAGCGTCCCAGCCCATAGGATGCAGCACCTAAAACAAAATAGAAATAATGAATATTTGTGTTTTTCTCTTTTTGTTTGGTTTCTGATGGAATTCAGCGTTGGAATTTAAATTTCTGCTTAGCATAAATAGTTTGATAATAGTTGCTTAAGCCTTTGAGCTCAAAATGTGATACTGGACACGAGAGAGACAAGACCAACCTAAATGTACAACAACTAAATGTACGAAAGTATAAGTCTTTAACTAAAAAAAAAACAACAGCTGAAAGCTATGAAAAAGATTATAAAAAAGAAAATTATTTTATGCCTATATGAAATTGTTGAAACATTTTGCTAAATTAAAAAAACTCCATTGGATATACAAAAAATAGTTTTAGTAGGCCTAGTAAATCAAATGGCTTCATATATTATTCAGCATTGCCTCTAGGATTGATTTAAGACAGTATAAAATAGGTTTACGTACCTTACGTCGTCAATCCTTGAATAGTCTTACAAGCGACTATAGTTTCGAAACTGACGTTTCATTTTTGAAACTGACGTGGCAGTCGGTAGTCCTGTCGTGTCCGTCGTGAGTGTTATGGCCGGCCGCGCATCTATCTGTAATTTAATGTATTCTTGCGTGTTAAATGTTTTATTTTTGTATTTTGACGATGACATCATGTTCCAATAATTTTATGTTAGCCAAAAAAGCTTGAAAATGAAACGTCAGTTTCAAAACTAGTCGCTTGTAAGACTATTCAAGGATTGACGACGTAAGGTACGTAAACCTATTTTATACTGGCTTCATAGAATCTTTTTTTTCGACAGCTCAGAATTAGTTTGTTTAAAGTTGCTCACAAGGTATTAACACTACCCAGACACTAATTAAAAAAAAAAATTTTTTTTGCAAGTGATAGGCCCTCTTGTGTATCAGTGCTTTAATAACGCCCTGTAAATTTGCCAAACTATCTATCTGACAACCCATGTGAAATCATTCTCAGCTGATATGTACAAAAGACCACAGCCAGAACAGCTTACTAGCCGAAAAACTTGAGACAACCCAAAAGTAGTTTTTTTCGCAAAGGCCCAATAGACCAAAAACATCAAACCGAACTTACATTCTTGCCATTCATCCGGTGGAAGCGTGCTAGTGTGTCACTTATACTGTAAACTCGTACATGTCCCATATGCAGATTACCAGAAGGATATGGAAACATGGACAGAACATAATAGTTGTTGGTTTTACTAGGATCAAATTCTGGATAGTGCACTTTGTCTTTCCAAAACTCTTCTATTTTGATTTTTGTACTTTGGTTTAACTCTTCATTCTGTAACAATAATCATCAAATAGTTAAAGGAAAAAACAGTAACTATAATTACAAATTAGGCCTCCCAACACTAGTATATTATTAATAGTTAGGCTACTTCTGAATTATCTTCAATTCTAACAAAACTAAAATTATAGGTACTCGGGATGTATTTGATATTGTTATAGGTCAGCAGAAGAAAATGTTAGGTACTTTCTAAAGCATGTTTCTATCTACGTAGAGTGTGTTTTGACATTTATTATTTTAAACCTAGGCTACTTATAGTTATATCACCAATTTAATTTTAAAATAGTTTCAAGCAATAAACTAATTAAGACCACAGTTATCAAAAACTATTGCTTATCATGGTATTTAACCAGAATAATCAATCAATCAATTGATATAAATTTATATAATTAAAGTGATGAAGCCTAATATTTCAAACAAACAGTTTTAAGAAGAGAGGGAACGCAAAGGAACGACATTCCCACTTTGCATTTTCCAAAGAACCTGACATAAGCAACCCAAATTTTTCTGCATCCCTGGGGAGCATTTCCACACTGAAAAGTTTACGACTACACCACAGATTATTACTTACATAGACCTAGCCCAGGTAAAGGCTAAAGTGTGAATTAAGTAATAAGTTAAACTTCATTTTATGTTGTTTGTTGTTGTTTCGGATCGGTTGACAATCAATGAAAGGTTAAATTACCTGTGTCCGCCGGTCGATCCTGTAGAATCCTATTGCAGGATATGCATTTCGGCGACGTTAAATCGCCATCATCAGTCCTTAATAAGAGCTTCATCTTCCCCATTAGGTGCGTCTTAAAGTTTTGAAAACACGTACACGAATTTTACACATGACGAAACACATAAATACATGGTAGGCCTACTTTTTACTTTTACTGCGGACATAAAATTTGTATAGCTAATTTTTTTAGGCTTTTAATAGCTAATGGGGAAGATCAAGCTCTTATATTAAGGACTGATGATGGCGATTTAACGTCGCCGAAATGCATATCCTGCAATAGGATTCTACAGGATCGACCGGCGGACACAAGTAATTTAACCTTTTATTAATAAGTTAAAGCATTAAACCTTCATGGAAACAATCTTAGACATTAAAAAAAACTTGGTTTTTCTTTTCCGATTACGTTTGGCTTTTCTACCCTACCGATTTTCATGATTGAGGTCTCAAATTGAAGGTAAACACACACAGATTAGCCATCAAGCATCGGCATATATTTATCTATAATCCCACTCGGCATTTACGTAAACGAAATTTGCTCCCCATGTATTTCTTATGGGAGTTAAATTTGGTTTCTCTTTGCCGAGTTCGTTTGGCTCTTCTACCCGACCGATTTTCATGATTGAGGTCTCAAATTAAAGGTATGCATGCACAGATTAGTCACCAAGCATCGGCATATTTTTATCTATAATCCCACTCGGTGTATAGGTAAACAAAATTTGCTCCCCGTGTATTTCTTATGGGAGTTAAATTTGGTTTCTCTTTGCCGATTTCGTTTGGCTCTTCTACCTGGCCGATTTTCATTATTGATGTCTCGAATTGAAGGTATGTACGCACGGATTTTTCATCAAGCATCGGCATATATTTATCTATAATATCACTCGGTTTATACGAAATTCGCTCTCCATGTATTTCTTATGGGAGCTTAATTTGGTTTTTTCCGGAGTTCGTTTGGCTCTTCTACAAGACCAATTTTTATGATTGAGGTCTCAAATTGAAGGTATGCACGCCAAGTTTTCTCATAAAGTATCGGCATATATTTACCTACTGTATTACTCGACCAAAACAAATAATTTTAATTTATTTTCTAATTCTTACTTCAATTTAAGATGTACCTTCACCAGTTATAATTTTATAATCCTATATGTTTTAGTCTAAGAACCTTCAGTGAAATACTGGCTTTCATCTAAGCTATTATTTATTCAAATCGTACGAGTTTCAAGCAAACGCAAGGGGAGAAACCAACATAAAAATTATTATTCATGAGGTATGATTAAAAATTAATAGCTTCAGTGTTGGTAATGTTTTTTCTGTATATTTTTTCTCATAAATTTGATTATTTCTCGGATATTATATTTGTTTTATTGCAGAAGAACAGCACGGGTCCTATAGACTCAAAATAACCAGTAAATTATACGCTTTAATTTGAGCTATCGATTGTTAAATCAGTTAGGCTCAATATAGGCCTACTGTATTACTCAATCAAAAATCATAAATTTAATTATTTCTCAGATATTATATTTATTTTAAAGCTGCAGAGCAGCATGGGTCCTCTAGTTAATTAATTAAACTAATCAATTACTGTACCGTACTCCTTGTTAACTGGAGAGGACTAAGAACAGCTTTGAAAATATGATGGTTAACAATCAATTTTAGAAACCTTAAGCAGTTTCATTCATGACAAACATATGCTTTCATGCCTTTGTTTCAAGTCAAAATGCAAGCGGAGGATTGTAGCCAACAAGTTTCATTAAAAGGGGTGGTATCATGGAGTACAGTTTCTTAACTGGGCAACCCTAATATCGATTGAAACTGTCGATTGAAAATATTGATTAATAATATATTGAAAAACATAGCTTACAAATAATGGCTGCACTTTACTTCAGGTCCTACACTCATTCTAATGAAAATATCGATCGATATATCGATTATTCTATATCGTTTGGTTAGTTAGGTAAGGTTAACCTGACCTAACTAACCAAACGATATATCGAATGAAACAATCGAATATTCTATATTTTCATTCAGTTGTTTGTGTAGGACCTAAAGTAAAGTGCAGTAATAAGTAAAGATAATTTAGCCCTAATTAATTAATATACTGACAGTATATTTATGGAAAGTAAATAAATAAAAATCCCTCTAAAATAAGTGGCATCCATGTATTACGAAAGTAGGGTTATCTGTAGACTGCAGGATTACAATAATTAGCCTATGTCTATTTTTTCTAAAGTCAGTTATATTTACTCACCCATAAATCCGATAAGTTTTCCTTCTTATTGTTGTTGTTCCTTGTAAAAGTCATAGGAAATGTAGTAGGTGGTTTTTGCTTTCTTCTACACAACAGCTTCATTGAATTAAACATTATGGTTTACAAAGTGCTACTAGGCCTACCGATAATTTATTAGTAGATGATGGGCTTAAGATTAACCTTCAAGTTGTATCTTTATTTTATTCTGTTCACCTATTTTTAAGTATATTAACTTAAGTACGAATCCATATATTATTAGCATAATCTCAATCACCGGGCATTATACACACATAACCTCTAATAATAATTTACACATCAGATACAAAACAAAACAAACAGAGAAGGAGCAGACAACCCATTTTTTTAGTTTGATCCTGCAGGCGCTGGATTTTTATTTCAGCACCAGTTTTAAGATACTTAGATGTCATAAACACTGAGCTATAATTCTAACTGGAGGTAGCACTGAATGTCAAAGATGCGTGTCGCCAGCCACCATGTTTGCGTGAGTCTGGTGTCATAAGAAGCCATATTATTGCTATAACTATTATTATACTTGGCTTAAAATTACGACGGCGCTACCGTCGTGAAGTTAGCGGCTCTTTTCATCGGCGCTTTTTCGGTTTGTAATAGATGTGGGTTGGTACTCCTGCGGACGCCACAAACGTGTTTTGCAGGGATGTCGGAAACACAATTCAATGACAATACGGTGCGAAATTATGTTTTTATATTTATATAATGTCAATTATACATCGATAAAACGTGTATACAAGTTAAAACTAATTAATTGACGTATTTTAAAAGGCATATTTGAGACCGTACTGTACATTATACGTAGCTATGGCTTAACATAACGCGATCAATTAAAACTCCGAACATAAAAAGTGCATAATCTTTTTTCCCAAGCCCATCACATCAACTTTGAGCTATTCTAATGGTAATATACAATGTGTAGAATACTCAGTATAAATATGATTGAGGCAGTCCAGTGAATTACGAAGCTATAAGGCAAAATGTATATGGTTGATAGTAACTCGTATCAGGAAAAAGTGCACAATCTTTTTCCTAAGCCCATCACATCAACTTTGAGGTATTCTAATGGTAATGTACAATGTGTAGAATACTCAGTATAAATATGATTGAGGCAGTCCAGTGAATTACGAAGCTATAAGGCAAAATCTATATGGTTGATAGGAACTCGCATCAGGAAAAAGTGCACAATCTTTTTCCTTAGTCCATCACATCAACTTTGATGTATTCTAATGGTAATATACAATGTGTAGAATAATCAGTATGAGTATGATTGCTGCAGTCCAGTAAATTATGAAGTTATATGGCAAAATGTATATGGTTGATAGGAACTCGCATCAGGAAAAGTGCACAATCTTTTTCCTAAGCCCATCACATCAACTTTGAGGTATTCTAATGGTAATATACAATGTGTAGAATAATCAGTATGAGTATGATTGCGGCAGTCCAGTGAATTACGAAGTTATATGGCAAAATGTATATGGTTGATAGGAATTTGCGTCAGGAAAAGTGCACAATCTTTTTCCTAAGCCCATCACATCAACTTTGAGGTATTCTAAAGGTAATATACAATGTGTAGAATAATCAGTAGGAGTATGATTGCGGCAGTCCAGTAAATTACGAAGTTATATGGCAAAATGTATATGGTTGATAGAAACTCGCATCAGGAAAAGTGCACAATCTTTTTCCTAAGCCCATCACATCAACTTTGAGGTATTCTAATGGTAATATACAATGTGTAGAACACTCAGTATAAATATAATTGAGGCAGTCCAGTAAATTACGAAGTTATATGGCAAAATGTATATGGTTGATAGGAACTCGCATCAGGAAAAGTGCACAATCTTTTTCCTAAGCCCATCACATAAATTTTGAGGTATTCTAATGGTAATATACAATGTTTAGAATAATCAGTATGAGTATGATTGCGGCAGTCCAGTGAATTACGAAGCTATAAGGCAAAATCTATATGGTTTATAGGAATTTGCGTCAGGAAAATTGCACAATCTTTTTCCTAAGCCCATCACATCAATTTTGAGGTATTCTAATGCTAATATACAATGTATAGAATAATCAGTATGAGTATAATTGCGGCAGTCCAGTGAATTACGAAGCTATAAGGCAAAATCTATATGGTTGATAGGAATTTGCGTCAGGAAAAGTGCACAATCTTTTTCCTAAGCCCATCACATCAATTTTGAGGTATTCTAATGGTAATATACAATGTATAGAATAATCAGTATGAGTATGATTGCGGCAGTCCAGTGAATTACGAAGTTATATAGCAATATGTATATGGTTGATAGGAACTCGCATCAGGAAAAGTGCACAATCTTTTTCCTAAGCCCATCACATAAATTTTGAGGTATTCTAATGGTAATATACAATGTTTAGAATAATCAGTATGAGTATGATTGCGGCAGTCCAGTGAATTACGAAGCTATAAGGCAAAATCTATATGGTTTATAGGAATTTGCGTCAGGAAAATTGCACAATCTTTTTCCTAAGCCCATCACATCAACTTTGAGGTATTCTAATGCTAATATACAATGTATAGAATAATTAGTATGAGTATGATTGCGGCAGTCCAGTGAATTACGAAGCTATAAGGCAAAATCTATATGGTTTATAGGAATTTGCGTCAGGAAAAGTGCACAATCTTTTTCCTAAGCCCATCACATCAACTTTGAGGTATTCTAATGCTAATATACAATGTATAGAATAATCAGTATGAGTATGATTGCGGCAGTCCAGTGAATTACGAAGCTATAAGGCAAAATCTATATGGTTTATAGGAATTTGCGTCAGGAAAAGTTTCGGTTCGTAATAGATGTGGGTTGGTACACCTGCGGACGCCACAAACGTGTTTTGCAGGGATGTCGGAAACACAAATCAATGACAATACGATGCGAAATGATGTTTTTATATTTATATAATGTCAATAATACATTGATAAAAAGTGTATACAAGTTAAAACTAATTAATTGACGTATTTTAAAAGGCATATTTGAGACCGTACTGTACATTATACGTAGCTAAGGCTTAACATAACGCGAACAATTAAAACTCCGAACATAAAAAGTGCATAATCTTTTTTCCCAAGCCCATCACATCAACTTTGAGCTATTCTAATGGTAATATACAATGTTTAGAATAGTCAGTATAAATATGATTGAGGCAGTCTCCTTAATTACCAAGTTATATGGCAAAATGTATATGGTTGATAGGAACTCGCATCAGGAAAAAGTGCACAATCTTTTTCTTAAGTCCATCACATCAACTTTGAGGTATTCTAATGGTAATATACAATGTGTAGAATAATCAGTATGAGTGTGATTTAGGCAGTCCCCTAAATTACCATGTTATATGGCAAAATGTATATGGTTGATAGGAACTTGCAACAAATAAGAATGCATTATATTTTTTCTATGCACATCACAACAACTTTGAGCTATTCCAATTGTAAAATACATCGTAGTATATAATATTTATGAATATGATTGAGGCAATCAAGTCAATTATCTGTGGAGAAATCTGAGGTATAATCTGAAGAGAGGTAACCTTAACGAAAGGGAAACAAAATGAAACTGCTTTTTCAAAAAGATAAAAATTTAAATAAGCTATTTTATTTACTTTATAAACATATCGTGTATGAAAATAATCTATTTACACAACCTTAAACTATAAACGTAAGCAAAACATGTTGGAAAACATAAATATAAAAAACAACTAACTAGAATAATATCTAATTTGTTCCATTGTAATGTTTTACCGAAACTCTGATCCATGATTCCTCTGGATCAAATAATTTCATTTGTAGTTTTAGATTTTAGTCTAGGTGTCAGAATTTATTGTGCCGATTAGCTTATAGACTTTTCATCCTATTGTAAAACGATTTTTTATGTTTGTTTCAAGACGTTAGTGTCACTGTACGCCTAAGTCGACAATGTATTATTTTATTTTTCTGTGTGAGTTTTATGAGTAGCGCTTTACTGTTCCACTGTATTACAATAGTTGGATAATTTTATTTGCTTAATCAATGTTTTAAGTAGTATAACTGAAGTAACAAGATACCCCAGCCACAGAAAACCCGCGGAATAAGTGAATTTCTATTTGCTCGATTGGATTTTCATCAAAATATCTCCTTAAATAGTCATGTTTATTCCGAAGTTAAATAATAACCTAAGTTTAATGAGTTATCACGCGAGTTGCTACAACGAAGGGTAATTTTTTTTGTAAAATGTTAATAGATTATTACTAAATAAATTTATTTGCCAAATGTTATACAAATGTGTTCATAAACAAGCAAACTGCAACGGTTTAATTATTCTATGTAGGTAATGTATAAATAACATGGAAATTTAAATTTTGCATGTTTTTTATAAATGTTTTTCTTTAACTTTAAGCCTTAGCAACTATTCAACATAATAAATGATTTGTTTTTAAGACATTAAAAATGGGTTGAAAAGAATTTTACATAAAATTTGTATTACTTCAAAATTTAATAGATACGTTATATAAGGTAATAAAGACGATTCTTTTTTTAAAAAATTCTGTCAAATCAGTGGAGATAGATATCGAAGTTTAACTAGATTTCAACTGTAAACACCATAGCCGGCCTTGGATGGTGCAAACAAAAAATTGATGATAAAATAATTCCCCCTTTTAATTTTTTATAATTAACATAAATATTGTAAAATTTTAATACTTTTAAATTATTCTGTATTTTATACCCAATGTGTGGACATTGTTAAGGCCGGCTCTGATGAACACACGACTAACACAAAAGGAGACTAAAATATTCAAGAAAAACCAATACCTAATACTATGAACACTGTATTGGACAGGAAATGTTCTTTGGAGTTTTACGACTGACATAAACAGGTCATAAAATATACTAACTGAACAAGCTAACAAACCTTATACTAGTGGAAGATCTCAATAAATTACTGGAAAACAGTTAATAACAGCATTACGTTGAAAATTGCACTATAACGAGTAAATAATAACGAGTAATGGGGTTTAATGAATACAGTTTTCGGAAAAAGGACATTTATGCTTAAGGATACTGATTATTGATTATTCCATAGCCATGATAATTGATCTAATGCACACACAAAACAATAATAGGTAAATGCATCTGATGTACAAACAGAACTACATAGAAAGTTACCAAATTACAGTGATAAAGTAAAAAGTTCAAGATTCGTTATAATGAAGATTTTGAGGAAATATTTACGCGTGTAAAGTAGCGGCAGCGTCAACTTTTTCCAGAGCTTTTTTACCAGCAGCTTTTGAGCGAGTACATAGTTCACACTGAGCTATTTTACTAGCTGCGTGTAAAAATTCCGGCTTGTAACATTTAACTTTGACAGTTTCAGTACAAGGCGTATGAAATTGGTTTCAGTAGACCTTTGAATACAATATTTTAATATTAACAGCTGATTCATTAAAAGTAGTGTAAAATTATCCATATGGTCGTGATGTAAACAAAACTACAGAGTGAACTTTAAAGGCCTCTGGGGCAGAGCCCCAAGAAAATTTAGCTCGTTTCTCTTTTGAGGGATCACCTACAGACCAATACCTTTCTTTTACACCCCTACCGAGTTTCTACGCCCAGCCGTTCTCTCAAATTAGCTGTCACAAAAAAAAGCAGTTTCAAATTAATACATAGATGAATTAAATTGAATGTATGGCCTACCTACTAACTATAAATATATCAATCTATTTAATTTTATGTTTTTTTATAGAGTACTAAATAAATAACAGTTGACATTATTAACAAACACTTTTATATCTGCAATCAGATTGTTTGTCCTTATTTTGCAATGTTTGTTTGTATATAGAATCTCTTGGGAGCATAACCTGTACATCTTAACCTCTGCTCTTCGAACTGTCAAATTTAAGTATTTACAGCTGACTTATATTATATTAATTAAAATATTAACATTCTTTCAAAATGTAAACATGGAAAATTTGGAAGCCTATGGGGCGTATCCCAAGGGAAATGTGAAAATTAAATTATATAATATTGCATTGTCATCCATGTGTGAGCTATGTTTCAAGTTTCAAGTCTCTAGCTCATCGGGAAGTATTAAAATTTGCAAGAAATCGAGTTAATAAAAACAAGCCCATGGGGCGTAGCCCAAGGGAAATATGAAAATTAAATGATATAATATTGCATTGTCTTCCATTTGTGAGCTATGTTTCAAGTTTCAAGTCTCTACCTCATCGGGTAGTTAGTATAAAATTGATTGCAAAATTTGTACCGGACATGAAAGCGAGCTAATAAACACGTTTTAAGATGTAATACAATTCATATATAAGTTAAACAACTTTTTATTAAAATCAAACTATCATATAAATATGGAAA
This sequence comes from Macrosteles quadrilineatus, assembly GCF_028750875.1. NCBI lineage: Eukaryota > Metazoa > Arthropoda > Insecta > Hemiptera > Cicadellidae > Macrosteles > Macrosteles quadrilineatus. Next base: position 51,049,594 of record NW_026542599.1, on the reverse strand, counting down.
GGAGCTGTTATAATTTTTCTCCTATTTTCTGAGCGAAGCTAACATCTTTCTTAGAACGGATGTCTTGGGGGAAGTCCAAGGGAGCGGCACCGGGGCGGTCAATATCTTCAAAAGAACGCCACCGCGTCTGGATTCAATAGCCCCTTTCGGCCAATACATAGAGACAACCATAAATATGGAAAGGCACATTTACAACCTAGTTTTCCCTTTCCAATTAACATGACCTAAATCAGTGTGAATAACAAAGTATTGGGGAAGTACAGGAAAGCAAGGTCTAGCACTGCGAATTTAAAATTGCATGATAATTCAGTAAAATACTATCATAGATAATAGTTATTTGTGCAACTAGTGAGCAAAGTTAGCAATTGGCTCACTCGAGAGAAATGGTTTTTCAAGTTAAGCTATTGCACTTTGCACTCGAGTTGCTCATTATATTTTTCCTACAGTTACCATAAAACAAATAAATTGACAAAGAAACGTGCCTTCACGTTGCAAATCTGGAGTACAAAGTAATTAGATTGAGTGATTGAGACAATGTTAACAATCTTTGGGAATGTATTTCAGGATGAATTCGTTCATATTTTTTGCTTGCGTTCTTTGCCTGCTATTTCCTTTGTTTGTCTGTGCAACTGCTATGCCATTTACGCCTTGGTGTAGGCCTATTTTGGTGAGATTCCGGGATCGGCTGACAATTAAGAGAAACGGGGTACTAAAACGTCGAAGTGCCCGGTAGACAGGGGGGAATAGGGGAATCCAAGTCTTATCACGGGATTAAGTTCATCACCAAACTTTATATACAATCCACCATTCCGATAAACCTCTAAAACAAATATGAATAATTGTGAAGCCGCAACCAGTTCACACAACCCACCAAAGGTAAACGGTTTAGACATTTCATTGAAGTATTCCCTGGAATTACATTAAGGTGAATTACATCTCAGTGTCCTTTGTCCATAATATGAAACGGTTTAGACAACTACAAAAATATTAACAGTATTAAATAATAAGAAATAAAAAATTAATATGCAATAAACAACTAAGTTAAATTTTACTTTCTTTAACACTATTCACAGCTATTAGAAGCAACGAGCACATAATGTAAACAAAACGTTGTCCAAAACAAATTTTTCTTCCTATACGAGCTCCATGCTAACTTTGACCTTCTGTGGGGCGAGGCCCATTGGGCATTTGGCAAAATCGCTTCTTATTTTCTGCCTGCGCTATGAGAGGAATATGTATGCAAAATCTCATACTTGTAGGTGCTGTGGTTTGGCCTGTGCGTTGATCGGAATTTCGCATTTAAATATATAGATTATTATAACTACATATTTATCTCATATTTATCCTTCGGGTTTATATTGTAGTAGCCAGCGTCACGTAGTGACTTAAAATTCGTGATATTTTAATAAATTCACATTTTCTACTGCTCTGATGTAAGTTGAAAATCATATATTTTTTACTTGATAATATCATGAACGTATTACTGTCCTGTGTTTTTTTAAGCAAACCCTGAACATTGCTTGATGAACATAATTTTTTTAGGGTTTCCGTTTTTTTACAAATTAAGTTGTAAATGTTTTTGGTGTTATTGGAAAGAGCGCAACGTGAAGTTGTGCAGGAAACTTTCTTTTTAGGAAAATAATTAGATAGTGAGGCCCTGAGGTCCTTTACAGTTTCGTATTCCTCCATAAAATTAACATGGGAAACAAACATTGTTATGAAACTCCAGCTGTTGTCAGATATGAAAAGTGAGAAGAAGAACATAATAATGTTAATTGTAAACAGTCAATAGGTTTGCTAATTTGACAGTTTGCTACAAACGTTTACTTACTTGGTTAAAACATAGACTTGTCTATGGTTAAAATTAAATATTTACTAAGTATTTGAGTTTGGGTTGGCGTAAATATTAAAATGGCCAAAAGCGATAGGGCCTGGATAATTTGATATACTAAAAAGAAAACTGAATCAACACTATGCTGCATTTCTAAGTTATCATTGAAAGAGCCGATTTGCAAACTATGGAAACATAGGAAAGTCATAGATCACCACCAAGGAGAAGAAATAGAAATATTTTTTTGTTTTGAATTTATAATCGTTATTTTGGACATAGACTAACCAACTAACTAAGGGAGTATGTTTTATCTATGTTTTGGACGACCTAATGCGGCTATAAGTAAGGCTATTTGTAGAAAACACTAAAAAACAAGATCAGCTTTTAAAAAATTATAAGATATATAAAAGAAATGTTTATAATATTGATCTGTTTTGTACATCTTGAGTATTTACATAATCTTTAAGTCGAATCTTTTTTTAAAGTCATAAATTATAACTATTATTTGTTTTAAAATAACGCCTGTGCTGTAATACTTAGCAATTGCTCGAATTCAAGAAACAGATACACTAGTTAACATTAACAAGGCGTAGTAAGTATCTAGAAAACTGAGTTATATCGGAATTTTGGTAGGAACAGGAAGCCGGGTCCAGGCTGATTGCGAGTTTCTCGTTGTGTGTGTGACTGTGACTGTATGGCTGTGTAGGTATGTTGCCATGCCAACCGCCACGAGCCACGTGGACGTACAGTAGTTCAAACATGAACCAGTAGAGCGCGGCCCAGATCAGTCAGTCAGTGGCAATGGCAATATTTAAAAAATATTATCCAACGGTCGTTTCAGAGCGATCTGTTGTGTTCTTGTTCTAATGTTCCATTGTGTGTGACTGAATCACTGAATTGATCACTAACGTTGGCCAGCGTGCTATCGCAGCATTCAACCTTCACCCAAAAATGGTAGACAACAATTTCATTATTGAACCGTATGTTGTCGCCTTAAAAGCATGTATTGCTTGTAATGATTGGTAATGATATATTTTGTATCCCATTTCCAGTGATATGGGATACAAAATATGTCCTTACCAATAAAAGATATTAAAATAAAAATTAAACATAAAATTGCAGGTCAGTCACCGTGTTGTTTATGATGTATTGAACTACTTTGAGATAAGTTCAATTCTTGATAAACTACTTGATTTTGATTTTTCATATACAGTAGTATCAATATTGAAGTTTACACATAGTACATTGAATTATATTTCAGTAACTTATTCCATATATATCAATATTTCCAAACGCAGCCTATTGCTACCGGCAAAAGTTACGTTGGCTTGTTTTCGTCAAAACCTTTTAAGTTAGTTTATATATTAGTTACTATTCTGAATCCTGAGCCCTAAACGTGGTTTATATACGAAGTGATGTTGGTGTTCACTAACCTAAATAAAACGACTTGATTGAATTTAAATAAATGAATTAGTTTTGTTTTTATTTGATTACAGTTAAATACGAGTTTGATCGTACAGAGACTGGACAAATGTATTCAAATTGGGAAAACCGACAAATATTCTATTATTTTGTCATGATTGCAAAAAAAACTGTCGTGACGAATAAATCAATGTGAATTTATATTTATAACCTTGTTACCGACCTCTTCTGATGGACTGAGAGCTAAGGAGGTCGTCTTTGGAAAACGCCGAAATATGTCTGGGGTTGTAAATTCTTGGCTAGCAGCTACGAAGGTCAACGAACGTCAAAGAGATGCCGCTGTCTCGGGTTTTCCTTAAGGGTTGGTTGTTAACAGGTGTTCGCACGGTGACACTAGTAGGGACGGGAGCGAAACCATGTCGGTCAGCGCTAGATCAAAGCTGTGAGACGGCCCCGTCAGCCCATGTATTTCATACTTTTTTTGTAGTCTCGGGGAGAAATTCCAAGCCGGGCGTGGCGCCGTTTTCAATGTCAACACTTCCTTATGAAGCCCCTGACCTTGGTTGAATTAAATCTTTTTTCCCTACGCTAAGTTTGTTAGTTTATGGTAATATGTTATAAACAACAGACGAATAAGACGTTATACCAAAATAATATTATGATGGACTACCATTAGACATTTAAGGCTTCCTTGAGTAAAGTAAACTCACTTACTTACCTCAATGAACCACACGATCACAGGCGAGAGGATAGATGTATGGGTATTCATCTATCATATCGCCTGTGATCGTGTGGTTAGAGCATGATTATTGAATAGTTAGGTCAACCATATACATTTTGCCAGATAACTTCGTAATTTACTGGACTGTCTCAATCATATTTATACTGACTAGTCTACACATTGTATATTACCATTAGAATAGCTCAAAGTTGATGTGATGGGCTTGGGAAAAAAGATTATGCACTTTTTATGTTCGGAGTTTTAATTGATCGCGTTATGTTAAGCCTAAGCTACGTATAATGTACAGTACGGTCTCAAATATGCCTTTTAAAATACGTCAATTAATTAGTTTTAACTTGTATACACGTTTTATCAATGTATAATTGACATTATATAAATATAAAAACATCATTTCGCACCGTAATGTCATTGATTTGTGTTTCCGACATCCCTGCAAAACACGTTTGTGGCGTACGCAGGCGTACCAACCCACATCTATTACAAACCGAAACTTTTCCTGACGCAAATTCCTATAAACCATATAGATTTTGCCTTATAGCTTCGTAATTCACTGGACTGCCGCAATCATACTCATACTAATTATTCTATACATTGTATATTAGCATTAGAATACCTCAAAGTTGATGTGATGGGCTTAGGAAAAAGATTGTGCACTTTTCCTGATGCGAGTTCCTATCAACCATATACATTTTGCCATATAACTTCGTAATTCACTGGACTGCCGCAATCATACTCATACTGATTATTCTAAACATTGTATATTACCATTAGAATACCTCAAAATTGATGTGATGGGCTTAGGAAAAAGATTGTGCACTTTTCCTGACGCAAATTCCTATCAACCATATAGATTTTGCCTTATAGCTTCGTAATTCACTGGACTGCCGCAATCATACTCATACTGATTATTCTATACATTGTATATTAGCATTAGAATACATCAAAGTTGATGTGATGGGCTTAGGAAAAAGATTGTGCACTTTTCCTTATGCGAGTTCCTATCAACCATATACATTTTGCCATATAACTTCGTAATTTACTGGACTGCCTCAATCATATTTATACTGAGTGTTCTACACATTATATATTACCATTAGAATACCTCAAAGTTGATGTGATGGGCTTAGGAAAAAGATTGTGCACTTTTCCTGATGCGAGTTCCTATCAACCATATACATTTTGCCATATAACTTCGTAATTCACTGGACTGCCGCAATCATATTTATACTGAGTATTCTACACATTGTATATTACCATTAGAATACCTCAAAGTTGATGTGATGGGCTCAGGAAAAAGATTGTGCACTTTTCCTGATGCGAGTTCCTATCAACCATATACATTTTGCCATATAACTTCGTAATTTACTGGACTGCCGCAATCATACTCATACTGATTTTTCTACACATTGTATGTTACCATTAGAATACCTCAAAGTTGATGTGATGGGCTTAGGAAAAAGATTGTGAACTTTTCCTGACGCAAATTCCTATCAACCATATAGATTTTGCCTTATAGCTTCGTAATTCACTGGACTGCCGCCATCATACTCATACTGATTATTCTATACATTGTATATTAGCATTAGAATACATCAAAGTTGATGTGATGGGCTTAGGAAAAAGATTGTGCACTTTTCCTGATGCGAGTTCCTATCAACCATATAGATTTTGCCTTATAGCTTCGTAATTCACTGGATTGCCGCAATCATACTCATACTGATTATTCTATACATTGTATATTAGCATTAGAATACATCAAAGTTGATGTGATGGGCTTAGGAAAAAGATTGTGCACTTTTCCTGATGCGAGTTCCTATCAACCATATACATTTTGCCATATAACTTCGTAATTTACTGGACTGCCTCAATCATATGTATACTGAGTATTCTACACATTGTATATTACCATTAGAATACATCAAAGTTGATGTGATGGACTAAGGAAAAATATTATGCACTTTTTATGTTCGGAGTTTTAATTGATCGCGTTATGTAAAGCCTTAGCTACGTATAATGTACAGTACGGTCTCAAATATGCCTTTTAAAATACGTCAATTAATTAGTTTTAACTTGTATACACGTTTTATCAATGTATTATTGACATTATATAAATATAAAAACATCATTTCACATCGTATTGTCATTGATTTGTGTCTCCGACATCCCTGCAAAACACGTTTGTGGCGTACGCAGGCGTACCAACCCACATCTATTACAAACCGAAAAAGCGCCGATGAAAAGAGCCGCTAACTTCACGACGGTACGGCGCCGAAGGGCCACCAACTATAAAAAAATATTTTTCTTAATCTCTGAGAAAAAACTTAGAATTCTGAGTTTAAAGTCAGAATATAACATGTGGGCGTTCCACTCTGAGATTAAAGTCAGAATTCAACTAGTGGGCGTTCCCCTCTGAGATTAAAGTCAGAATTTAACAAGTGGGCATTCCTCTCTGTGAAAGGAGTTAGAATTCTGAGATTAAAGTCAGAATTGAATTGTGGGCGTTCCTCTCTGGGAAAAAAGTCAGAATATAACTAGTGGGCATTCAACTCTTAAGTCAGAATTGAACTGTTGGCGTTCCTCTCTTATTGCAAATTGCAACGATATTATCAGCATATCGATGCTATCATCCCTACTATCTTAGACAAAAGAAATAATATAAATATAAATATAATTTCTGTTGTCTATTCTACTGTGTTCTTCTACTTCAACGTTGCCAATTCTACCAGGCCACGGCTGGAGTTAAAGGTGGCCGTGAGAAGAGTACAGTAGAGTATAGTAGCACGGCCGCATTGGTGGCCGTGGTAGTAGAGACTAGATAAGTCCAATTCTTACGTTAATCTCAGAGATGAACGCCCACAATTCAATTCTGACTTTAATCTCAGAATTCTAACTCCTTTCACCGAGAGGAACGCCCACTCGTTAAATTCTGACTTTAATCTCAGAGGGGAACGCCCACTAGTTGAATTCTGACTTTAATCTCAGAGTGGAACGCCCACTTGTTATATTCTGACTAGAATTCTAAGTTTTTTCTCAGAGATTAAGAAAAATATTTTTTTTATAGTTGGTGGCCCTTCAGCGCCGTCGTATAAAATACCTACTTTGTATGGTCGCCATTTCAAAGAAAATTATTAAAGTATTAAAAGTATTCAAGTATGACAAAAATACTCACTGCTATACCAACCTAGTTATAAGAAGCCATGTTATTGCTATGGTAAGAAAACTTACTGCTATACCAACCTAACAAAATCAGCGACTCGCTTTTGACAGACTTCTGCCATGGCAGTGCTACCTCCAGTTATAATTTTAGCTCAGTGGTCATAAACACCAAGCTATCTGCTGCCAATGCAACCACGGAATATAATTAACTAATTCAGCTTTAAAAATCTTTGTTGTACAGTACAACTAAATCTAGAGTTCTACTGGACCGATTTTATTAATAACTAATTATTAATGGGTCGTTGGAAAGCTTAATTCGTGTAGATTTACAAATAATTATGAAAGTTTGTTTTTGTTATGATTTATGGTAAAAAAAAAATAATAAAAAAAACATGTTTTCCATAAGAAATACATTCAAAACGGTGTTTTTCACACTTTTTATTTAGGTGAGACCTTTGGCTGCATTTTATTAGTGTTTAGAAAATACTGAGTTAGGGATATTTTTGTAAAACTTTTTACAACTAAATCTAGACTTCTACTGGACCGATTTTGTTAATTAATGGGTAATTGGAAAGCCCAACTCATGTAGATTTTCAAATAACTATGATGTACCGTATTGTTTTTTTTTTACCCCACCGGTACAAATTTAGACTTAGGAAATTAAATTGAATGACATCCTAAGTGAATAATTAATTTATTAGATAATCAAAACTAAAGCTAAACATCCTACAGAACAAGACTTTTCACTTCATTATACCTTTTACAATTGAAGAAAATATTAAACAATTTATAACCCCATTTCCATTAAATACTTGGAAATTAAGGATAGGATATTAAAAAGGTATTGTCTTTCTTCATTCCACTGGGAGACTTCAGCCCTAAAAGCCGGGTTTTCCTAGGCGCGGAATCGGCGAGCGGAGAGAGGAACGCGGAGAGCGGACTCCACTTGTCTTAGGCAATTTAATGTTACTGTTTTCCTAGAAGCGGAGCGGAATGCCATGTTAATTTCAATCCCGCTCTCCGCGTTCCTCTCTCCGCTCGCCGATTCCGCGCCTAGGAAAACCCGGCTTGATAACAAAACACAGTTTTTGCTGTAGAATTACATTTAAATTTACATTTTTTGTAAAATCATACAGTTGAATGCCAAACAAAATTTATCTTTTACTATTACTCTAAACAGAACCTGCAAACCAAATAAGAACATTAATATCATTTCTATACATCACAAGAAAAACAATGTAAATAAAGAACATAAATGAAGTGAGTGAATGTTTAAGTTTATTTTACAATTATTACTTTCAAACAAAACCTCATTTTATCAACTTATCAAAAACAGTATCAATGATTAACATTACACATAGTATAAATAAGTCAACCCTAAGTATGTCTTTACCTTTTTATCCAAATGCCGAATTTGTGACACAAAAGCTGAATGTTTACAGCGGATAGCGCTGGGTTCACAACGATATGGTAGGCATACGGTTAAGTATCGATCGTCGTAGTATGAAAACAGCTACTATCGAATATCGTAAATCGATTGGCTTCCATAGCGCCAACCAACCAACCAAAACGTAAACAAACCAGTTTAGCTGCTAACTCATGTTTTCCAATTTTTATTTTATTAATAAAAATGTCATCATATTTAATTATTAATTGTTTAATGTAAAACAGATTGTAAATAAACTTTGTTAAAAAAAACCAAACCAACCAACACCGACACTCGACAGACAGAAGAGAGAAGACAAGAGATTACAAAAACTACTAGCACTAGCCTAAAAGGAGAGGAAAATATTTGATTAAATTTATTCCAACATTGTTCCTTTTGATCAGTTTCATGGTGCATAGTGCATTATTATGGAGGAAATATGCAAAGGTCATCTAAGAGTGAAAATTTAAAAACGTACGTTTTCAGAAAAAGCACTTTGCAAATTTTTTTCCCCTTTTTTCAAAACTTTTATTATTATTTTTATTTCGTTAACATTTGAAGTTTCATAAAATGTCCATGGTAACGCAATATCTTTGGTAGTTTCTTTTTAAAAGAGCATCTTTAGTGGAAAAACACAAAATCCTGTCACGACCATAACGGACGTTTAAATGAATATTAAAAATGGTTAATATTATTTTTATAACTATGTTTTGCTATAAACTAATTTACTTTTATGACCATTATACAATAAAAAGGTCACTAAGCTTTTAGTATATTTGGTCTTTCCAGAAAAAAATAAAAAAACTCAAAAAATTGAAATAAAGCCAATAAAATCTTTTAAAGTTTGTATAACTACGAAAGAACTTACCTGAGACCCGAAAAATCGTTATGTTTGTATAGAGGTGTGCTTCTTTTGTGTATAAAACATTGAAATATGACGATATTTTAATTTTTGAAATTGTTATGATAGAAATCATAAACGTGATGGTCAGGGACAAGCGGTACGGTCGTGAATTGTCTGGGATAATTTAAATCTTTCTAGGCAATCCTTCAATTATACTGTTAGTTATAATAAAAATATGTGTTTCAATTGAACTAAACTGTTCAATTCACAATTATATTAAAGTTATTGTCACGACCAAACACACTATAATCCATAAGGCTGGATTGGTCGTGAAAAAACCCGCGATGGTCGTGAAACTTTGGTCGTGAAACTACGTGTTATTTGGCTCTGTTCTGGCGGTAGCCCTGCACCTCATGTTCGAGGATACAAAGTGGACTTCTAGGTTAATCTAGCAATTGAAATATCTTATAAACAAAAATTAACACCATGTCTACTTCATCGAATGACTACGTACGGTCATGGACACACCAAAATTACAAAAAACACAATCTTTCCTTTATTAATCTTGTAATTCCTCCTTTCAACTCGAAACGACCGGCACTACAATCCTGACGTACACCCCGAACTAGTCTCTCAAACCAACTGACTCCAGTGACTCCATCGACGCCAGGCTTGCCACTGTCGGGCTCCAAAGTTGAAAATTTTTCCCAAATGGTCGTGACGCCAAATCGAGGGACAGACTTATTTTGTCATGGTAGTCAGTTTGCAATGACAATAAAATTATAATATGCTCCTTTTTTGTAAGTTTAATAACCATTGATGACATAAAAATATGGCTTTATATATTTCGGCATGAATAATTAGTCTAAAAACAGCGTGAAAGTTGGAAAATGTACCCTAGGGACACGTCATGGTCGTGAATTTTGAGACTTTAAAAATACGAAAAAAATACCTAGAACCTATTTAAAACCAAATAAATGTGTGTAACGTGTTGCCCCCGTCCCAAAAAATATTAAAACACATAATAATAAACTACAAATCAAGTATCTACGAAGTAAAAGGCCAGGGACATGAAAACGTACGTTTTTAAATTTTCACTCCTAAACGCTTTTAAAAGTAAGGGGGTGGTAATTTACCTGGCGTTAATTGCGCAAGTTACTGGAATATTAATTTTAAAATTCCTCCGTAATTTAAGTTCTTATATATTTATCATGCTGGTTATCAGCCTTACTGTAATTGGATAATAAACATTTTCATTGGCAAATTTTATGCCAGGTTCAGATATTATGTTGTACTTATTTATTTGCATTCACTCTCACTGTAATATTGTGAATAAAATTATGGCCTTCCGTCGTCAAGGCCACATTATGACGTTTGACGACAGACATAGGAGCTATAGGAGCAGCTGCAGCAGAAGGCACCAAGGCAATAGTTTACTATTACTATTCCACCATGAGTATGAGACAGCCGGTGCGGTGAGCCAGAGAGCCGATGCCGATACTAAAAGTCGATGTCTGTCATCCGGTAGAAAACAAGCTCGATATTTAACCGAATGCCTACCATTACCATATCGTTGTGAACCCAGCGCTATCCGTTTACAGCTGTTATGTTAAACAAATTATTTTATGCCAAAAGCTAGTTTAAAATCTTAGCGTCGGCTGCTAGACTTTTTAAAAATTAAAACACAATTTCTAAAAAACTGGGACCCTAAACTAAAATTATGGCTTCGACATTCCCTAGTTCTCAAAATTATCTTTCTTTCAACACAAAAGTCATGAAAATCCGTCGAGTGGTTGATTCAGAATCGTGAAATAAAAAAACACACTTTCGTTTTAATATTATAGATTCTACTTTAATAAAAATATTACAGTACCTTATCATGTGAGGGAAGAGTTTTGCTGACCGTTTAAACAGGGAGCCGCCATAGGAATGAGAACTGGTCTCTCTGTCTCAGCAGTTGAAGGGTTTACCCCCCCACCACATTACATTTTTGAATTATTATGTCAACAACTGACTCATCACTCCTTAACTTGTCCCTACAGGTTTCCTTCATATATGTAACATGGTCATTCGTGGTAATTGTTCGCTAAATAAAAGATTGGAAAATTATACAGACAAACAAAATAATATGGTACAATGAGTGTGATTTTATTAAATATTTGTGGTAAAAATAACAAAAATATAAACTATTTTTTTCAAGTTTCTGTATTCAAGTTTCTATTTGTAGCCAGCTTTTGGCTGCCTTTATTCAAGAATGCATAATAGTTATTTGTAGTAAATTTTATTCTTTTTCAGAATAAACATCCACTTTGGTCGATTTCTCCTCCATTTAAAAGTTATTGGCAATAGTCTAAGTGATCTCCAAATTTATAGTGGTGAGAAAATACTGAATTAAGAGATACTTTTGTTAAACTTTGTACAAATAAATCTAGACTTCTACCGGACCAATTATGTTACTTAATGGGTCGTTGGAAAGCCTAATTTCTTTAGATTTGCAAATAATTATGAAAGTTTGATTTTATTATATATTTGAGGTAAAACAATAAAAATAAACAATATTACATTTAAAACACATTTTTCCAAGTTTATATTTGCAGCCAACTTTAGGCTGCCTTTATTGAGTATTTGCCCGAAATACATACATAATAGTAATTTGTAGGAAATTTTATTCTCTATCAGAATATCACCTTCCACTTTGGTCGATTTCCTCACCATTTCAAAGCCCATTAAATAGGCTACATGGCATATGTCTTAATTTAACTAAATGTATTAAATATATAGATAATTGTATCCATAATATATCAACATGGACATCAATGCATTTTGATTAATCACTGAAATGTTTGTTCAAAGTAGTTCATTAATGTAATGTTTAATTTATCACCCACAGGCTTAAGGGTCGATACACAATAAGTAAGGTAAGCTGAAAAAAAAACACTCTTGTACAAAGACAAATTTATTATTAAAACAGTTTTAATATGGTTAAATATACAGTACTTGGTGTTTTTTTTTTGTTTTTTTTTTAGGGCGAACGATTCCTCTCTACACATTCTTGCAGAGAATTTAAGAATTGGTGGCTTTTAAATGTCAACTTTTCTCCATTTTTGAATACCCATGTTCAGGTATGAAAGTCAATTTGGCAGTTCTTCCACTTAGTATGCATCTTCTTACTGAAATGAAAAACATTTTATGTAGGCAAAATAACTACCAAAACAAACAAAAATTGTAATGAAAAAAATTACATCTCTAAGAAAAGGGTTACACAAAAGTGGTCACCCTTTACTATTATCAACTGATTATATTTCTTTGATAACAGCAGTGTGCAGTGGAAGCCAGTAAAAATAGTTGGTTTGATGAGGTTTATTAAGATTTTTAAAGATCACAAGCCAGGTTGAAGTGTTGGTTGAGCTAGGCCATATTACACACTCAAGGAGTTCTTTGAGAACAACCTCACAGGCCTTTAAAATTCACCGCCATGAAGTTTATTTAAGTTTTTCTAAGTCTTTAAAGACCATATAAATATCCAAAATTAAATGGAAGTCTGTATATATTGTAAATATTAGTTTTATTTTTATTGTAAATATTCTTGACGCAGAATATCCAGCTTATGTTGGTATCAAGCCAAGGAGGAGGTAATAAGGTAGGGAGAATGTTTGGTACACTATTCTAAACACTGACACTGAATGTACTTATTGTTAAAACTAAATGGTTTGGTGCAACACTAAAACTATCTTTTTTCTTTTAAAATAAGACAAGTTAAATTTTAAATAATGCGACAAATTGTTTAGATCTTGTTTGGAGACATATATATTTTCTAAAAGAAATACAGGTAGAATCTTACCGCGACCAAAACGCAACAAACTTTTGATCATTTGTAGGGATAGCAAGATTGGATTTTCAGTTTGAGATGAGACGAGACAGGATTTTTTAATTTCTCATAACATTTTGAGACGGGATTTCCCTTTTCATTCCTTTTGGCAAACTATATAATATGAGTTTGAACAGATGGTGTTTTTGACCTCTGGGGACCTCAAAACGGGGTCCAGGTCTTACCATGAGACCTACGGTAATAGCTTATTCCTATATGGGAAACTCTTTTTGTGTCAACCCTGCAAATGTTTTCCCTACCAAAAAAGTTTAATATACTTGTTATTTAGGACATTTACTACTTGAAGGAGAATGAATGGTGAGCGTAGCATGGTTTTTGATGACTTGTGTACCTAGCTTTGATACTGACTTCAATACCAAGTAGTGTAATTAGCCTCACCTTTGATTGCAGCCATCTTCCTTGAAATTTCAGTAGGCTGTATTGGAATTGTGGTAGTGTACTGTTTGGATTTTAATGGTAAGAAATCGTTCTTTCCAAATCTGTGCAGTGCAGACAATAATGTTGCTTCATTTTTCATTCCTGATAAGGAAGAATGGAATGATGTTAGGGCATTAGCAAACTGTACAGGGTTTGATGCAGCACGCAGTTTTAAAATCTTACAAATATCTTCAACTTTATTTTCAACTTCAGAAAGTGCTTGATTTTCTTTGGATGGAGTAACTAAAGCAGGACCTTGAACATCCTGTTGTGTTTCCTTCAAGTCAACTTTTTCATTTACAAATTCTTCTTTACCTTGAACATCCTGTTGTGTTTCCTTCAAGTCAAGTTTTTCATTTACAAATTCTTCTTTAAACTTTCTATGTAATCGATACACCCACTGCAAATCTGGACAGATTGATCTGTCTTCTGCAACTTTAAAATAATCATCTTCATACTCTTCTTGAAGATCCTGTTTGTGCAGATAAAGAGCTCTAGAAGGTGTATGGTGGCTCTTAAATAAATCCAGGAACTTGTCTTTTATATCTTCTCTGGGGTCTTTGAACTTTAAGGCCTCAGCTTCATTTATTGCATGGTTGTGTTTATGTGTTATGGTAACACATGTGGGAAATTCTTTCCGGAACTCGTCTTTTGACCTAAAAGTAACACAATACGTTAGAAATTATTAGATATGACTTTCATAGCTACCATTCTTGTACCTAAATATGTTCTGAACAATTTTTTAAGCATTGAATATAGTAGTCTAAAACTGTAGTTAATTTTTCAAAAATCTTTCTTAATCTTGTTATGTATGCTTGTAAATCTACTTAAATCTTTTAGTGTTAGGTATGTAAGCTTATTTTTAAATAAAGTAGAGTATTAACTAAGTACGGGATAACCTGTAGGGTGTTAATGCCCTGTTTAATCAAAATTGGTTATGCTGCATTCTGTTGTTGAGCATGTTAACTATTTAAAGATTTTAAATACAGACCAAATTTTAACATGTGTTTCAATATCAATAACAAAGTCTAAACTAACTCTACCTATGATGCCTTATACAAACATTCTGGTTCGTTATTACACTGCTACATTAAAATACTTTTAATTTGTGGACACTGATGCTCCCATATTTGTCAACTTTACTCTTTACTACCAGCAACCTCCCCTCCAAATTTCCCCTTGTTGAAATGTGTTTATACTAGGCTATGTTTGTTATTACCTCACTCGGCGGTCCTTTGGTGAGGATTTAATCGTGACCTTCAATTTCGATTCACAGTTTGTGTGTTTTTCCGACGGTTTCTTCGTGTTGTGTTGCCAGGGCATCGTGTTGTGCTGACAGCGGTACATCGCCTAAAAGAGAACCAAAATCATGTTCAATAAATTTTAAAGGTTAAAACTCAGAAAACAATATACTCCTTGGCCTAAAAAATACCCCAATGAAAAAATTTTGAGAACACTTTCATTTATCATTTTTAATTATCTTTCAAACGATACCAAGTTCAAAAAGATTGAATAAGAAATAGCTGAAATATTAAGATTTTTAGTTGTAAAATGGGGTAGAACAAGGCAGAAGCTAGTCAGGTTTGCCCCATTATACAACTAAAAATCGTAATATTTCATATTACGTATATATTAATATTTCTTATTCCATCTTTTTTTTCATAAAACCAGCCATTTTCAAGTAATTTAACCCTCCGAGTGTCCCTTGTTTTGGCCTTAATGTCTGCCTATTTTTAGCTCATTTGCAAGGTTTAATTAAAACAGATCTGAGAAGCTTAAAAACAATGTTAATTATACTGTTCTATATACCATTTTGTTTGGAAAATCATGGGCTTCAATATTATATATAAAACATAAGGAACATTTGTTTAAAAAAATTTTTTTAGGTAAAAAAAAATATTTTGTAAAATTAAAAAAAAAAAATAAGTTTGCGCTCAATGAAATTGTATATAAATTATAGGCCTATAAATATTTGAAAATAGCCACTTTGTTCTAAATTTTATGAGGATTACAAATATATAATCATATAGTGAGGTAAGTTATCAAATAAATAAGTTATGAGTGAAAAACAGATTTCAGTACATTGCGTTGGGGTAGCGGATTTCTACCCCCGGATATTTACCCCCATGAAAAAACGCCTACGTCATTTTGACGTCACGAGGGGCGGGGCTTATACACGTTCGAGAAACAGCCCGCGACTGGAAATCTACCCCCGGACATCTACCCCCGGACATCTACCCCCAGACATCTACCCCCGGACATCTACCCCCGGAAATCTACCCCCAGTGGTCAGCTCCGCCACGTATCATTGCCAATATTCATTGTGTTGTATAATTGATTTTATAAATTGCTTTACCTTCTTATATCCAGTAGTAAACATGCGATATGTCGATGTCTGTTTTAACATTATCCATATTTATAATTCAATAAGTTGTAACAGTCCTTTTCAACCCGACCTACTTCACTGATTTTTACGATTGAGGTGTATTTTAAAAGCTTAAGATCTAGCGCAGCACAAAATGGTAATTAAAAGGATATTTCGATTATAGCTTAAAAAGGTTGACCCCTAAGCCTTTGATTTATTCCTAGAAGGTGCTTCCAATGGTTGACCAACTTTTACTCTATACAGTAACAGTTTAAAAGTGAAATGTGAGGAGTACTCATCAGATCAATTTTTAAGTCAGGTTGTGAAAACATGAATGATCGTCTGCAACTGTAAACAGGAGATGAAAAAGTTATGAAAATATTATAATATTGCGCACTTTTCACATAGTCAAGTGTTACATCGTACTGAACCATTGTTTTTACACACATTTCTTAAAGGATAAAGTGAATAAACTGTGGTGAACTTCCGGTTTATTCAATGTAGGCCTAGTAGGAATAATTGTTTAGTAAACCAAAACTCAGTTGTAAACTGTTAAATTGAGAAAGAGGATCAATAAAAGTCAGGTGTATAATGGTAAATTTTTCATATCACCTAGTAAAAAAAAATTAGTTTCTAGGATTTAAATGCGTACTAAGAAAGGATTTAAAGTATTTTCTCTTAAATACCTAAAATAAGACAATTCAGTTGTAAACTGTTAAATTGAGAAAGAGGATCGATAAAAAGTCAGGTGTATAATCGTAAATCTTTCATATCACCTAGTAGTTTCTAAGATTTTAGATGCGTACTAAGAAAGGATTTTAAAGTATTTTCTCTTAAAGACCTAAAATAAGACAATCATTCAAATTCAAAATAATGGCCACATTCAATTTTTAAGCATAGCCTAACATCTTTTAATATATATATACGCCTAAATACCCCCATTGCAGCACATTCGCATATTCAGAGCATGTATAAAGTCTTATTGGAAAATCCTGCCTTAAAACAAAACTTGTCAACTTATGTCCATAAATAAGTTTTCAAAAGATTCATTCATAAGAATACCATATAGGAAGTGAATAAGCAGGTTTCCTGCCAGTAAAATGTTAAAATGAGGCATTTTAAGGTAGTATACAGAACATAATTAGGTTAAACCCGTCGATACTGACGGTTACTTTCAAGGCTTATGCTAATTCATATAACTGCGATAAATAGATTGAAGTAATACAAATTTTGAGCATTTAGCTCTTTAGCTTTTTTGATGAGTAATAAGTGTAAAAGCAATAATGACTATTGCGTTAGTTACAAAATATGGTTGATCATTCAATGAATAAAATATTTCCCATACCGTACGTCATAAGAGTTATTATTACAATGTTAACCGGTTTCTCTTCTTTTGGAAGAACCTTTAAATAGTATTAAAATCGTATTGGTCAATCTTTTGTGATAAACACTTCCGATCCGCGCTCGTGCATGCGCCGTTAGCTGTTACTGTATGTGAAAGTTTGTCAACCATTTAAATCACTGTCTGGAAATGAATCAAATGCTTAAGGGTCACACTTTTGAAGCCCTTTATCAACATATGGTTTTAAATACCATTTTGCGTTGAGCTGGATCTTAAGATTTAAAATTAGACCTTAATCATAAATATCAGTGAAGTAGTTCGGGTGAAAAAGGGCTGTTACAACTTATTTTATTAGGAAGATAGATAATGTTAAACAAGGCAATGACATATCACATGCTTAATACTAGATATTAGAGGGTAATGATTAACCGAAGAGACGTTGATTTACATAAAATAATTAATAAAATCAATTACAACAATGAATATTGGCCGATACGTGGCAGAGCTGACCACTGGGGGTAGATTTCCGGGGGTAGATGTCCGGGGGTAGATGTCTGGGGGTAGATGTCCGGGGGTAGATTTCCAGTCGCGGGCTGTTTCTCGAACGTGTATAAGCCCCGCCCCTCGTGACGTCAAAATGACGTAGGCGTTTTTTCATGGGGGTAAATATCCGGGGGTAGAAATCCGGCGACCCATTGCGTTTAGCTAAGAATGCATAGCCTAACCATAGCTAGGAATCTGGCTGATAATTTACATCAATATCACTACCTACTTCTTCAGGATCATCAACCAGCCCTTCAAAATCACTTAAATCTTCTTATAATGCACCACGTATATCACTACTTTTGATTTTTAACACTAAAACAATGATAAACGTAATAAAACACATCAGTCATCGGTCCGAGGATAACCAAGCTGTTTACGAATACGCACGTCAGCTGTCTGCTACAATTACGATCGGCTCGGAGAACATACAGCGCTGAGACAGACCTCTGGAGAAAGCTTATAATTTAACGAAAAGAACGATACCTAACTCGATCCAGTTCAATCCGATTCAGTCAGTCATAGAGCCTTTGCCGTAAACAGTGTTCGTGAGTCGCTGCAGCGACGCATGACACTACACAAAGTGTGGTACGCGTCGCTGCAGCGACGCATGACACTTGAAGGGTTAAGTTTAAAAATTTTTAATGGCCGCCTTTTCGAAATTTTAGGTTGAATCAAGATGAACTTTTTTTCTAACACTGGTCTCTTCTACCTTAACATACATATACCAAGCTGCATAAAGATCGGTTAAAAATATAAAAAAGATAAAATGTTAATTTAAAAAAAAAAAATGGCGGATAAACAAAGCGATTTTGGAAAAAATGTTATTCTTGATTTATTTTTTATTTTGTTTTTTTATTTTTTTATTTACAAGATCTATTACCAACACCACTTCCACTCATAACATTCAGGGATTAGGCCTATATTTTTATTTTAATAGTAAAACCAAACAGGGTTATTTTGGTACTTACTTTGTACACTACAGTTTTTCCGTTAACCTTTTTTCCTGACAGCACCCTGAATATGACGCCAGATAGAGCTTCATGTTCTTTCAACCAGACCAAAAATTCTTCTTTATCTTTGCATTTTAATCGCAATTCTGCTGTATGGTTGTTCAAAGTTGAACCATTAATTTTTAATATTTTTGTTTGTGGTGGGTAAATGTGCTGAAACAGAGCAATATAAAATAAAATTTACAGGCTATATCAGACCTCCATTGTTTATAAAGATATCTCAGATATAACTAAGCCGTGTTTACACCAAAGTCTTCCACTAGCTTTTCCACTAGTTGCGGCAATTAGTTGCTTTTTATTTTTGCAACTTGTAGAATACGGTACTAGTGGAGAAGTATTCCCCCTCCATGCACGATTTTAAACAAATATTCAAGACTTTTATACAAATCGCCAGTAGCCAAAAAACGTAGTGTAACTACTAGCTTTTCTTGGACGGCTATGGCTAACCTGTAGTTTGTGTCACGTTTCTTGACTTTATGTCCGATTAATTGAAATGAAATATTTAAAATCACTACTGGCTACTCTCTTGTAGGCTATAGTGGCTGGCTATTATGACACATGCAGCCACATAGATTGTGTCTTCTCCATCCAACATCCTTGACGATACTACTGACCGTTTCGCACCAATTCTTTGGCAACCAGTTTTCCACTAGTTGCTCTAAATATGCACTTAATTAGAGAGGAGCAACTTGTGGTCTTCCACAAAAAATCTTCAACTACCGGTAAGTTAGTTGCTCAAAATTTTAAGAGCAAAATTTAGTTGTAAACATTTAGTTGTAAACCTTGGTTGTCAACTTTGGTGTAAACGTGCCTTTAGAAGTAAACTTTTGGTTGCAGCTTTTATTGTCAACTTTGGTGTTAACACGCTTTAACTCTACATTAAACTCTTGAAGGGAACATTTAACGTTATCATAAAAGCATAGCCTACAACAAACGGAAATATAAATAAATGGTACCTATCATCAATTTATTCATATTCTAAAAGTAAACTAAGAGAGGTCGTTTTTGGTGAAACTGAAACTCCCACTGGCATATCCTCAAAAAACAGAGCTTTAACGTTTATTATTATTATTTACTACTTGCCTTATTAATGCTCTTCATATATTAACCTTACTTTGGGAATTGGCAATAGGACTATACACCCTTCCTAGCTCTATTGAATACATTTCACCTTAGTTAGGCTTATGCCTAGGCTCTTTAACTTTACTTTAACACTTTTACTTTTAACTGAAATGGCAACCATAGAACGGTAGGTTTTTTAAGCTAAGTATGAATGGAGATGAGTGGCGCGATCTTGTAGTCTTGTTACTGTCTAAGGCCGGTATGTTCCTAAGGCCCCGTTTATGCACCAAGAGTGGGAGCGGTAGCAATTTCTAACACCATTGAGTTAAATGGGGCTGTTTATGCACGCAGAGCGATAGCGGTAGCGGTTGACCTCCCGCTGCGGTTTCTAATTCGCCCGCTGTGTAGTTAGAAATCGCAGCGGTTGCTTGGAATAGAGCGGTTTTCAACTACATTGAGTCAAATGGGACTGTTTATGCACGGCGGGAGCGGGAGCGGCTGCAGCCAGGGTTGCCAACCTGACCCACGCGCACGTGCACTTAGGACAAATAGTTGTGTTAATTATTTGGCAGAGTTTGAGTTGGCAAGACTGTGTCCCCCTTCCATTCTCCGTTGACCAACAGCTATCACTATCGCTTACACAATTTTGACAAAATTTTTACAGCGGGAGCGGGCCCGCTATCGCCCCGCTCCCGCTTTTTGTGCATAAACGGGGCCCTAAGACAGGGCTGTACTAATTAACTTAATAGCCTATACAGCCAATGGCATCTAAGAGACCCATATTTTAGAGATTTGGTTAGTGTAATCTGAACCATATTTTTGCCTTGTAATCTAACAATTGGTCATAACTTACTCAAAACAAGTAAAAACCTCTGGGCTTTCAGAAAATACCACCCAAATCACCCCTTACTAAGCATAATGAGAAATTAGTGTTAACTTAGTGTAAAGCCATGGCCACCCAATGTCACCCCAAATCCGAGGTGACCTTGGGCATAAGTTAGACAAAAAGAATTACCGGTAGCCTAAATATAGACAGACAGCAGTGCTGCGGTAAGCATATGCTCTGGCGTCCACCGCTTGGAGTGCCGACAACAGCAGCGAATCGAACACCGAGTATCCTCTACCAGCACATCGCGGAACCTTCTATTGACAGTACTCCATTAGACTGTATTTACTGAATTAAATTGCCCAAAATGCTCAATAAATCAGACAAATATATGAGGTTAAACATAAATCACTATCACTTATGAAATACTTAGTAACTTAATTGTTTAGCAATGAATTGAGTTAAAGTTATATGCTATATGCTAGTTAGGATTTGGCAAGCTTCTGAAATCTACCACTTTGATTGAATGCGAAACAAATAATTTGAAGTCAAACAAGTTAGGTTGGCCTACCACAAGACTGTTTGGTGTTAGAGAGTAACTTATAGCCTAATCAGTTCAATAATAAGTAAAGAGTACTGAGAAAGGTATATAAGTTTACTCACATCCATCATTTTTTTAGAGTAGCCTATCTCCTCGTCAAACCACAAGAATTGAAGAAAACAGGTTAACTATTTTATTTAACAGGTTAACTTCAAACTTCAACAGACAATAACAACAAGAGTGACGTCGTCGTCGTCACCGTCACACACACAAACAAAACAAACACAATCCTTCTCAACAGTCAACAAGCTCAAACAAGAGATGATGAGAGATGCATGCAGATGAGAAATGATTACGATTACGAAGCACGAATCGATACATATTTCGATACATGCAATCGTTTATCGTTTACAATATAAATTTACAACTGAGTTGACAACAGCTGATTTTTACTCCATAGAGGCTAAAAACGATTGTTACTCCCTAAAGAGTAATGCTACTTTAAACCCGCAACGCATGCATTAAAAACTACTGTTTTTACTGCAGTATGACAAAAGCAATATAATATGAACTCTTGATGATTCCGCTCAATTTTGTTGATGCCTCTGCGAACGCCACCTAGTATCTTTAACTGCCATAAAATTTGCTATTACCATTATAAGAAACCACCTATATAACAATAATTATAATTAGGTTTAACAAGCTTGCAAAATTTCAAGTCATATTATTCTTTGTTCTACAGCAGACTACAATGTGTAATAAGATTTAAATTTTTAAAATATATTTTAATTTATATACAACAAATTAACTTTACATAGCCAATACATATTAAAAAGCCTCAACTAGCTATCCCTTAGTGCTTAGTACTTTAATATGGAGGATTTATAGGAAATTAATTGCCCAATATTCTGACGATATTAGCGGAGTTAAAGGTGGCCGTGTATTAGCTGTATACAAT
This sequence comes from Macrosteles quadrilineatus, assembly GCF_028750875.1. Lineage (NCBI taxonomy): Eukaryota > Metazoa > Arthropoda > Insecta > Hemiptera > Cicadellidae > Macrosteles > Macrosteles quadrilineatus. Next base: position 51,027,217 of record NW_026542599.1, on the reverse strand, counting down.
CCATACATAATCAATGGCTCGGGTTGTATGCATGCTTAAAAAGGTTCTGGTCTACGCTTAGTGTCCACCTGCCTCCGCCAGCTGACAGTGCTGAGCAGCTGATTAATTTGACAGCTAAGAAGCTGTCAATATAATAAGAATTCGAATTCGAATAAGAAGTCGATGGAATGGGCACACGGAAGGGACTAAGGCTAAAGGTGTAGTGACGTCATATCTCTAGTGGGTAATGTCTTCTCTTGAGGCGACACGATTACCGTTACGAAACGATGTGATTTCAGCGGCGTTCGTGGCATAGTTGGTAGCGTTCCGGATTGGTGTGCAGGAGGTCCCGGGTTCGAATCCCGCTGGTCCCACTGACTTTTTGTCAACAAATTTTTCATATCAGCAAGTTTGGTTGGTTAGGTTAGGTTATGACAGTTTAATTTTATAATACTAAATTTTAAAATTAATTTTATAATTAATTAAAAATTATAAGTAATTATTAATTAGATTTTTATCTTATATAGTTTTTATATTATCAGCAAGTCTGGTTGGTTAGGTTATGTTATGACAGTTTAATTTTAAAAATTAAAAATTTATTTTATAATTTTAAAACAATATTTTATAATTAAAAAGTTAATTTAATAACTAAAAAAAAAAATAATTTAAATTATTTCAACTTAGCAGTTCTAGCGGCGAACGCTGACACTACAAGATATGTTAGCCTTAGTCCCTCCCGTGTGCCCCACCGGAATTCGATAATCGATATTTATGTATGTAACTTTAACTGCACTGTAACGTAACCTATAAAAGTCGTGTTATGTCAAGATGATGCGTTAGCCGTTTATAATATTAGCTTATTATCTTTATAGTTTATAGTTCCTTGTTCCTGTTTAGATTAAGTCGGACATCGTTCCTAATTTGTTTTTAAAATATGTGATGATAGCTGTGAATGCCACTGAAGACCTTGGATAACTTGATAGTTGTTGACTCAATACTCAAGTCTAGTGGTTGTGTTTAAGTGAATAGAGCTAAATCTACATTATTTTATCTGTAAATGCCTTATCACTATTTATTTAGGAAATAAACATAATCTTTGGATTAAGTGACAAGTTTAAATTTGCGAATTCTTGCAAAGTTAGGCCTTGTTTGATTGCCATGTGTCTAGCAACATTCCTTTACTTTGCATATGGAAGTAATTTATTAATGAAAAGAATTCATATCAACAATCCATCTGCCGTGAGAATTGGAGTAGGAAAACTGAAGGTGGGTAAGTTAATAAAGTTAACTTTTTAAAGTTTTTTTATTGTACAAACCTGTAACCTCATCCATTTAATTCCACCTTCCTCTTAAAATATGCAACCATTGCAACCGGATGTGGCTGTGACTTTTTTATTAATCTACAATTTTTCTATATTGTTCAGTCTAGTAACATTTGAGTACTGGTACCGCTAAAGTGGACTCCCTTCTGCTTGGACACTTTGGGACCAGATCTTTGCCCAAATTAAAAAATATCCTTAAGAATCACAAGTTAGGCCTACCTAGGTAACTTAATACAAAATAAAGAAACTATCAGAAACCATATCATGTGTGCAATGCTTCCTCCTTATTTAGGCCTAATATCCATGAGAGGAACCTTAACGTTCACTACCGAGGCCACATGTAGGGTAGAAGGGGGGAATTGGAGATTAGGGGTAGCCTAATTGGGAATGAACTTTTTTGAAATTTATTAAAATTAATGCTTTAATATTAGGAAAGAATTAAAAAATCTGTATTGATAGCTAGTTATATATGCAATGACAGTCTATGGGTAGAAGCCGGCCGTCACATTTGTGCATCGCTGGTCCATATGAATTAAAAATTTAGTACTATTGTGGTAGTGAACGTATTAAGCATCATATTGTCATGACTGTAAGTTGAGGCTAAAGTAGAAATTTAATATTACAGGATTACAGGTTGGACTTTAACTACAAGTCTAAACGATGGAATGGTGCTGCAGCAACAGTAGTTCCTGATGCTGGAAGTTATGTTTGGGGTGCATTATGGGAAATTCACAGTGACCACATGAAGACCTTAGACCGGTAAAAGTTTTAGACTTTTAATAGGTAACTAACTGACTAAACCGACATATTCCAGTACGGTATGATATGTAGCCTCTATTTATTTTTTTTAATTTGCCATCTTTGAAAAAACAGTGTATTATATTTTTGTACATGCATGAAGTTGTATACGGCTTGAGTTGTTTGAATTCAAATATAATTATTAAAGAAATTACAACAGCTTGGCCTCGCCAAGTTCTAAAAAACTTGTCGGCAGATTCAATTGATGCATAAAGATGACGAGAAAATTTTTTTTCCTCTTTTTTTAGAACAAAGGTAATGATGAGAAATTAATAATGAGGCTACGATAACATATTATGGGAGAAAGAAGTGACAGTAGTCTAGTAGTTAAGGGCATGTCTTAGGAAACCTAACCCAAGTCCTGCCTATTACAAATGACTATTTGATTTATCGGTCTAAAAAGGCTGTTAAAAAAGCTATGTCTATGAGATTAGGTGAAATATCTCTGTACACTGAACACTTCCCTCGAGCCACAGAATACCGAACATAATACATAATACTGGAAGAGATTTTTAACACTTCATTAGACTTAACCAGCTCCCTGACTTGAGTGTACAGCGATAGAAAGAAGGTGAAATGTATAATTCAAACCAAAATCATTTACACTAATATGAGGTACATCCCTTTACGTCAACAGTTCAATTGTATTCAGGCATCGTCAGGTGATATCCTAGCAAGAATGCTTTGTCTTCATCCATGATGGGGTCGTCAAAAAACACGACCACCAAAAAACATGGGGTTGAGGTACGGAGGCAGACTGAACTTGCTAGAATTATGTAACACTGACCCCTCCTCCGTTATCAGTAGTTGTACTACAAAGGTCAAACTGTTCTTGTCTATTGTTGAAGGCTATTATGGCATTGAAGATAGAGTGGGATTTGACATTTAAATTTAAGTAGGCCTACTCTAATTGTTAAATGTTTTTGTCCGTAATGCATGTGTATTTATTTAAATGTTTTTTGACGACCCCCTCATGGATGAAGGCAAAGCATTCTTGCTAGAACACCTGACGATGCCTGAATAGGCGAAATATTTTGCGAGTTCTACTTACTACAATTGAACTGTTGGCGTAAAGGTATGAACCTCATATAAGTCTAATTAAACAGTTCAGGGGCTACATCATGAATTTTAATCAAAATCATTTAAGTGTCAACATTTCACAGGCAAGAAGGCGTATCTGTAGGGGTTTACAAACCAATCATTGTACAAGTAGAGAAGCCGAGTGGTGAAGTTGTGCAATGCAGAACCTATCAGCTGGTGAACCTTCCTCCTGCACTGAGTCCTGGCGAGTCTAGACCTCTGGAGAGACAACCTTCCAAGGTTAGATATCAACACACTTGTGGGATGTAGGTTGGCCTGGGTTCAATGATGGTTAGGATTGGAGAGAGAAAATGTCTTCAAAGATAGATTAGAAACACTGTCAGTGCAGTGACAGTTAAATATAAGTACCAGGGGACCGAGCATTGCTCGTGGTGTATAGTTTGTAGATCATTCTCACCTATTGGTATTGGTGCTATTTGCACAACATTTTGTGCACGACCTTTCGTCCTCAAGTCATTGATAACCATTGTAGGCCAAACTCCCAAACTCAAACTCTTTATTTGCCATAAAAAACATTAAAAATTTGAGCATAGCTCATGTAACAGATGGCATGTCAATTATAACTAGAGTATAAATTAATTATTACAATTAATTACAATTATTACAATTAATTATTAAAAAATCAAATATAATGGATAAGATATAGTCTAACAAAAATGAGAATATATACAGTACAACCCCTGACTCAGACAGATGTGTCATGAGGGTTCATGACAAAACGTCTACCCGTGCCGCGTCGTGTGTGGAACTAGTTTCCGAATTTATGTTAATCGTCTTCGTCTGTCAATGTCTCGTGTTTATTTATTTAAATGTTAGTGTTTTTGAGTGTTTGTAAAACTCGACGATCTCGCAAGAGTGATAACAAGAGCCTGATGATCAGGTTATAATCTTGAAACCGGTTGTTCTATACAACAAATGTAGGATCACAGACGGAAACAGGTAATATTATACCATTTTAATATTCTCATGAGGGTGCAGCAAAATAAAACCTCCCTAGATACCTAACTGGTCTGGTAATTTTTGGGGTTAGTAAATGCAATAAAGAGTGTTTTAATGTTACAGATCTACTTGGACACTATCATAGAAGGAGCAGAGGAAAGCAGACTTCCTGATGACTACTTGAAAGAATTGCGAAATATAAAACACAATGGATATTGTGGACCTGTCTTTCACAACTGTGATTAACGTGATATTTAATTTATTTTGTAATTAGTAGAGAATAAATTTTACTACTGTTACTGAGCTTTTTATTTTCAACAAACCTGAACTCCTCAGTTTTTCTCAAAATTAGAACTGAAAATTGCACATGTTCTTTCCAAAGTCCAACACATTCTGTTATCGGAAGCTGACATACCTAATGGGTCACTTGATGATATCTGTACAGTATTGGAGTTTCATAAACGTGGTTTTCAGTAATCCAACACCCTCCTGATTTCATATGTGTTGGTTACTGAGATTCACATGTCCACAGGGAACAAAAATAGTAGACAGTAATATCTATGGTTGGACAATTTGTTTTCCAATAGTTACGCAACGATCATGTAAAGATAGTGTTAGCAACACAAGTAGAAATTTAAGGTACGAGCCTTAGCAAGTGCCTTAAAAACTTCGAGTGTCGTTATAGTATATTACGTTACTAGACCTGGAAATAGGTGTTTAACGAGTGAGTTTGGTCGTTCCCGTGCGAGACAAAGTCCAGTGCGAGATTACCATACGAGTCCAGTAAACACACTTGAATGAGTGACGTACGTTATTTTACGCCATACTACTCTAAGCTAACTTAACAACAATAAATCCTTATTCACCCACCGACTAAAGGACTAACAATCACTACTCATAACCTCTAAGAGAGGTTATGTTTATGTTTTTGTTTATAACACACATTGTAAAATATAATAAGCTGATTGGTGTTGTTGGTGGTGTCATGGTTTATAATTATAGTAGTACCTAATGAAACCTCATTTGATTAAGCTGGCGGCAAACATCTGTTTTCTGGACTAAATCCTTGCGTGGGAAGCTCGTTAAAACATTGTAGTGTGACGTAAAGACTATTTAGGCAAGTCGCGTACACTACTTTACCTACAACAGTTTTTGAATTACTAACAACCACTATTTATAACTTCTAAGAGAGGTTATTGTGTATAACCTCTCATTGCCACTAACAGTGATGCAACCACTTTGTATGGTAGCCATTTCATTGTAAAGTATTAAAGTACCATTGTACCAACCACTAAAACTAATGGTACCGATCATTAACAATTAAATTGCTAAACTGCTGATTAGTTGAAGTTCGAAGTATTACAATCTTCTTTTCTCTCAATCCTTGAACCCCATTGGTCCCTTACTCATTTTGTTAAGTAAAACTATGCTGTTAAGTAAGTAAGCAATGCTCTTAATTGTTAAGTAAATCTTTTCAATTCTAAGAACTGAACTGAAACGGCTAGTTTAAAAAACGGTTGTAGGTAATCTATATATATATAATCCAATGTATGTTTGTCCTTTATGGACTCCAAAACCGCTCGACAGATTGTAATGAAACTTTCAGGAATTATTAAGCATTATTCAAGGATGGTTTGTGTGAAGTTTGGTGCAGATCCATCAATAGGGCTCCGCCCCAGTGGCTCTGGAGTTTCCCATGTTAACCTTATGAGTACTCATATTTAAATGGAATTAAAGAATCTTAACAGCTGGTGCAACTAAACAATTTGATTCTGTGATGTTCAATAGCATTAAAAAGTTAATAGGTTTACCAACAGGGTGCAGCACTATATTTATTTTTAATTTATGAGAACAGCTAATTTGCAACCAAAAGGTGAGTGAGCGTAGCAAACGAACTTCAACCTGGAGGCGAGTTAGCGTAGCGAACGAGCTAACCTGAAGGCAAGTGAGCGCAGCGAACGAGCTCCAACCGAAAGGTGAGTGAGCGTAGCGAACGAACTTCAACCAGGACGTGATTGAGCCATGCGAACGAGCTCATCTTGAAAATGAACGAGCATGTGACATAAAACCACAATAGGGCAGGACGACGTCTGTCGGGCCAGCTAGTAGTTTATATAATCAACAACTTGCTATTATATTAAGCCATCCCCTATAAAAAAGTAATTTCTGGCCATATATGGCCATATCAAAATTCCATATATGGTTTCATAAAGCCATATATGGTTTTTTATGGACATATATGGAAGCAGATATGGCCAGATGTGGTTGTATCCATATATGGTGGTGTCCATATATGGTCATATATGTAGTCTATATATGGAATTATTGGCCATATATGGCCATACATGTTTTCTATATATGAAATTATTGTCCATATATGGCCATACATGTTTTCTATATATGAAATTATTGCCCATATATGGCCATAAATATCCTCCATATATGGAATCATGGTCTTTATATGGCCATATATGACTCCCAGGTATGGAATTAAATTACTCATATACGGAATAATAATTTTCCATTTATGCTCATGTATAAATGAGTTTTTGACAATAACTGGAATTATTATAAGGAATAGTTGCCACATTTGGATTTTGTAACTGGACTCCCAAACACTTCTTATAATATATATAATACTATAAATCTTAAAGTTTGTGAGTTTGTGTATTTTCTTGTTGCTCTCGGAAGCACAAACTACTGAACTGATTGAGTTGAAATGTGGTACAGTGGGGGGCAGATAATATAGGCATTTCTCATTTAAAGTAATTAGTAGTAAAGTAATAAAGTATCCAGATTTGAACCCAGATGACAAAATCCTGTACATACATCTATTGTACAATTTTATTATAACGCAACAAAATCTTAAAACTGACGTATAATTTTAAAATTGTAAGTGTAGTAGGCCTAAATAAAGAGAATATTATATTAATAATTAATTTATTGTACCTTTGCTATCAAACAGCTGCAAATATCTATGTCACGTAGTTAGGCTATATTAATAATAAAATTCTTCAAATGACATAAAATGTCTAAAATCTTGTTTTACGAGACCAAATACAGCTTCTCTTATTCGTAATGGGTTTTGTAAAGACATCTGATATGAATCGGTTGTGGTGTAGTGGTCAAAGGGGTAGACTCCCATGCTGGAGTCCCGGGTTCGAATCCCAGTCGGCTACTTGAAAATTTTGTTTTGAAATTTTCAAATTAAAAATTTTTATTATGGTTTTAATGCATAGTTTATAAGATTTAATGTGAAAATATGTTTAATTGTAATTTTTTTATTTATTTATAGGGTAAGCGGGGGGAATTGGGAGGTATGTTTTACTAATGTATCTGGTTAGGCCACTTTTCCTATTTTTGTTGTTAAATGCCTACTTAAGTAATTTTATAATACAAAAAGCTATCTTTTTCATGTTTTATTTTTTTCCTGCAGTTCCCAAAAAAAATTAAAAAAATTAAAATGTGTTTTACCACCCAATTACCCCCATGGGGGTAATTGGGTGGTAGGTCAACAATCCATAAACACTATATGCTATTTAAAGTTGGGAAATTGGGTGTTATAAAGGAAACTAAAAGCAACATTTTTGACTAGGTTTAATAAAAAAAAAAAAATTTACCATAAATTTTGTGGTGACAAACATATTTTTCCTAAACTACGCACATGAAAACAAATCTTTAACCACAATTAAATATTATGGCCTACAGTTTTTAAATTCATAATATAAAGAGTTCATTAATAATATTAACAGGAAAATAGGGACAAATTTTTCTCTAATAAGGTTTAAATTATGTAATATGGTCTCAAAACTTTAGAAAATGAGGCACGATTTTCCAGTCCTTCGCACTATATAAAACAAGGGAGGCTGTATAAACTAATGTAGGCCTAATGCACTAGTTTACTACATCAGCTCAGCTCAGTCGCTACTGCAGTCTCTATGCCTATTTAAGTAACTATAATACAATTTTGTGACTTTTTTAGGTCTTCTGGGTTCAGTCCAATGTGCCGTGAACTCACGGGTATTGGGTGGTATAGGGCTAATGGTATTGGTATAGGGGTAATTGGGTGGTAGTGGTGAAATACCAAAACAAAAACTCTAGTGTGAATTATATTCACAAAATATTATTATTATTGCCTTTTTTAATTAAATTAAGCCAAGGAAACAGTATTAGCTCAGTTTTAAAATTTACCACCCAATTTCCCATAAGGGGGTAATTGGGTGGTAACATTTTTGAAAAAAAAAAGAAAAAATTAGAAGTAGTTTTATTATGAAAATAAGTATTGGGCATGTTCTTTGGTATATTTGTATTCATTTTATGGTGAAAAATAATGTAATTTCACATGTATGAAAATTTTAATGCATTTTATATGAAAGATTGAAAAAGTTTGCATACCACTTTTAGAATCGCGAAATGACAAGGGTCCCTAAAACTATTTCCCTCCTTTAAATGTTTAAAGGTACAAATCTGAAAAGGTTATGGCTTATTCTTGAAGAGATTGGCTGTCCATACATGTCATTTAAATGTTAAAATATCAATAAATAAAAAATATAAAAATTGTTAAAAATTTTACCACCCAATTACCCCGCCCACCCAATTCCCCCCGCTTACCCTATATTTTTTATTAAAAAATTTCCATATATGGGGGATTCCATATATGATCATATCTGGTTATATTTGGTCCAAAACCAAATATAACCAGATAAAAAAAAATTTATATGGCCATATATAAACTTTTTCATAAGGGATAGTTTTTCCATTCGCTTGTTTGGCTAGCAAAGTGGTCATATTGCTTGAGAGGGTTGCTGTTATATTGCTATAACCAAAATCAAAATGTGATGATTCTAAACCAAGTGCCATTATTGCCAGTGGGCTGCAGCAGGACCCCACTAGAAAAAAAGGCCATGCAGCAGGATCCATGACGTCATACTTGTGGATAGATTCACTGCCATATCCCATATGTTTTAGGTAAATAAGCAGTTTATTTGTCAGATATTAACGGTAAGATTTTAGTACTTGACGCTATAATGAAAATTGTTCGAGGATGATTAAACACTGAATTACTTTTTTTGATTATTTTACTAATAGAGAGACAATACAAAAAATGTACAACAGTAATCTATTTTGACTAGAATAACTAAAAAGAACTAACAAAATCTTTAGTATTGCACAGGTAACACAATTTTAAGCACAAATAGAAACAGTAAATTATACTTATTATATACTCTGTTATGTTCATCTTTCAGTTAATGTTAATACCAATGTAACACAATTTTAGTTTACATAATGGACCCGGTATTAAAATTATTGCGTTGTTGTAATTTTCTAAGGAAATCTTTTGGGCCAAAAGTGTATTTTTGGTTCTTGCTCATTTTCTGACTTCAGCATAGCTTTGGTCGTTAAATTTAAGTGTACATGTGTAAAAAAGGCAGCTTTAGACCTTAGTAATCAAATTTACTATTAATTAACTGACCACTAAATTTTGTCATTTCCTATTATACACACTGAAAGATGAATGAAAAACTGAGTTAAAAACAAAAATTGTGCTAAATATTAACTTTGTTTAACATAAATTAAAAGAACACACTACTATACATTTTCATTTTCAAGTTCACAAAATTTGTATAAACAACTCACGATTCAAATACTATAAAATAAGTTACAGGAAATTGTTAAATTGTATACCTTTTACTGCTAAAACCCCTTTACAGAAAGCATACTATTCATATCTATTCTATAATATATGAATTAATAAAAAAAATCATTAAAATTAATGAAATAATTTTTGCGAAATGTAATTTTCACGGTTTGGCAAATTCATACATTCAAAACAAATATATCCTTGATGTTTTGGTGGTTTTGAAAAAAAAAATACTAAGCAAAATATGGAATAAGTATTTACAAAACAATATTTCAAAATGAAACCAGATAGATACACTCCCTCTAGTTCGGCTTCGGTTGGATCGGCCGCCGGATGGTCCGGCCCGGTCTCAGGGGGACAAGTCATATCGTCAGGGGCAAATGACCTTCAACAGGATTCAACTTGAGTGTTTAGTTTCCGGCCATAACAGTAAAAAATTTAATTTTTGAACTAGTTGCCTTAAGCCTTTGTTCTTGCAGGTATAGAACTATAACTTCATACCTGCAAGAACAAAGGCTTAAGGTAACTAGTTCAAAAATTAAATATTCTAGTTCTTGCCACTGGGAAAATACATAAAATCATCAGTAAAAATTCATGTCAGTTTAGTTGACGGCTGCTTCTATGGGTGAATTGTTGCATATTACCTATGTAAATCTATGTTACATAACCTCAAAAATACCAACAACATTTTTATAAATAGTTTTCCTTCAATCTAATATGTTGAAATACAGAGTATAATTAAATATTTCAGACAGTTTTTTTTATGCTATAGGTTCCCCCATTATTGTCTTTGAAACACCACCGTTTATTTGACAAAAAATAAATCAAGCAAAACAAAGAAATAGCCATTGTTAGCTTCAAGGTTAAGCTATCCGCTTGCACTATTATCTGCTCTTGCTCTTTACACAACTGATGCCTGCTGTGCGCTTGCTATCTCACAACAGTTTGTGATTGGGTGATTAGAGAAACCAAAGAAAGAATAGAAGAACAAAGAAGAAAGAATAAGCGGTGTTTTTCGGCATCCATTGTTATCTTTATCATATTTTACGACTGTCGATATTGATATTATCTTTAAGACTAAGTACTATGATTTTATGCTGTTTTATGAGTTATCTAATGTTTTTATCTTTATCGACATTCTTAGGTTCTGAAACAATATGTAGTAGTAGCCTATGCTGACTACGGTAGCAGTAGCTTGCAGTACTAGACTTGTTCTGTTCTAAGCGTGATTTATTGCTGTACTGCACGTACAGTGTAATTTTTGTTTTCCTTGTGTAAGCGTGATTTGAAACGTTGCAGTTTTTATTACTGAACCAAGGTTAATGACTTAACATATCACGAATGCGCAATACTATTATTTGCATTTTGATTATTTAAAATGCACTACAGCCGGTTAGTCCGGCCGTTTTGTAATCCGGCCAGTGTTCCGGTCCCGAGGTGGAACTAGAGGGAGTCTACTGTATTTCTAAATATCGATAATAAAACTATAAATACACATAGATTAAAAGTCAGTCCAAATCAGAATCACTACAAACAGTCAGAATGAAATTCCTAAGATTCACTGGGAAAAGAGTAAAATGCACAATTGCACGAACATAACGTCAACTTTTAGCCGACACCACATCACTACTCACTAAACTGTCGGTTACATTAATAAATAAGACTACAACATGTATTGTATGTTACATTTGTACATTGACAAAATGTTGACTAGATCAAACAAAAACTATAAAAACTACACATAAGAAAACTGCACTCAAGTATTCGATGTTGATGAAACATTTTTATCTAACACTTAAGTTAAAATCACTAAAAAAAATAAACAAGATCTTTGGTATGTAATGGCAGGTGTTTTAAATAGTTTCTAAAGGAATTATAAATTAATACAAAACATTCAAACATGAATTATGTATGACAGCAACTTTAAAACTTTTTGGTAAAGTAAAATAAAATATGTTATGAGCGATGGACAAGTGTTTGCCTAGCAAATTGGTATTAGAAACTAGTTACTATGAATCGGCAAAGGAAACAGTTATTTGATATGGGAATTTTGCTTGGGTGCTTGGTACTTGCTATAATGTTTATCACAGCCTTTCTAACTAGAGTTATTACAAGAGTTGTGCTCAAATTTATAGTTAAGTTTGTAACTATAACTTAGTAAACTTACAATATCTGCATCATGCTTTTACTTGTAACATATTTTCCAACTTTAACTTCCTTTGTGTGTTTGGGTTTATTACATTTTGAATCAGTTACAATACAATATTCATGCAAGTAAGTATAAAAATTGAATCGTTAATTGCAGAAACCCCATAACATAACCAACATTTTTTGCGGTTGTGTGATTTCTGCAGTAATGTACAGTATTTCAATTTGTACATCATTAATATAGTAAAAAGTAAAAAAAAAAATGATTATGGGGTTTCTGCAATAAACGGTTCAATTGTACATTAAACCAATAAAAATGCATTCACATGTCAGAAATAAGATCCAGACCTTATAAACTGTACAAAAAATTAATTAAAAATACAATGGCAATTTTCTAAAAATAAAAACCTGTAGTGAAAACTTATTGATCACAACTAAATAGGACTTCAATGAGATGCATATCGAGTTGGTTACATAAAATCATAACCTTGTACAATTTTATACATGTTGTAATGATTGTTTGAGAAATAACACATACTTACAACATATTTTCTAAAAATAAAAGCCACAATACATTATGAATTACATAAATAAAGGCTAGCTTAGTTGGGACGTTAATTCCTAAATTAGCCATATAACAAAAACTCCTTTGTAAACTCATGTAAATAAAATTCAATGCATGGTAAAGCTACCATTTAAATAAATAAATAAATATAAAATAATATTGTTAAACTAGTTAACAACAAAATACATGCATTTAACAATCATATTAGGGCCTAATAATTATGCTAGTTTTGTTTTCACTGTGAAATACATATTTAAGTATTTAACAAACAGCAAGAAATAAATTACTGACATCAATCTTTCATTGCACGAAACATGTAAAATATAGCATATTAATAAATTAATCATATAGCCACAAAACAACAGTTAAGTTATGTAAAAAGTATAGTATCTCTAAAATAAACCTCAAAGTAGTTGGTCCTTTTTATAAATAGAGAGAAGTAACTGAATCTAGGACTTTCAGTAGCGTTTTGATTTCACATCTGGAAAAGTCCAAAAAAATTAGATAGCATACAGAATTAGAAACATATACCGAAAGCAATAGTTGCCTAAGTTAAGTGTAGGTAGGATAGGATAAGTTTGGAATAAAACACAGAGGGAATTGAGTACGGTTCAGACGGGGGAAATGAAGTTAGTAAGATGTAATAAAGGAAAAACAAGGTTGGATAGAATGATTAGAATTATAAATGAAGAGTTGAGAAGAGGAATAGTTGAAGAAAAGTTGAGAGAATGAGTACGGTAGGAAAATTGAGATTGAGATGGTTTGGTCACTTAACAAGAATGGAAAATGATAGAATCCTCAGAAAAATTAGTGAGCTTCACATAAACGTAAGAAGACCAAGAGGAAGACCTAGAAGAAGGTGGATTGACGATATGTGGAAACAAGAGGAGTGCAGTCGCAATATGTGGAGAAAGAGAAATAATGGGGGTCTAGTAAACACCCAGACCCAGAGATAACTGGAACGGGAAAGGATATGTATTTACAGAATCAGAAAAGAACAAAGAATTAACAAATTAAAAACATAAGATGCCAAGCATTATGGCAAATTTAAGCACAAAAACTGCATATGAACGTAGTTCACTAAGCCACCCACAGAGTGTACTGATGTAAAATATTAATTTCTGTCAAGCATACAGTACCAAATTTTCATCTAACCAAGCCATAAAGGACAACGTATTGTAAACTTTGGCATCTTTTACTTGACATCAAGAAATACATTAACAAAGTAGGATACCCACTTCACAGTGAAACCCATAAAACTGTGAATGAGCTGTGAATTTTGTCAATTGTAAAAACCCTGGAATCAGCTATAATTTATGCAGTCTTAAAATGGGATGGGCCGATTCCGATCCTCAATTCTACTAACTTTCAATTCTCACAATAAAAAAACTTTAAACTATCTGGGTAGCCGAGTTGCCTCGCCTTCAAATCTCCAATTCAAACAAGCAAGTGATAAAAAACATAACATTAACTCAAATAAATATCAACATACGTAAGTACCGTAGTACTGTAGTACACCATTATGTTATTATTCTTATTCATTTTCCGTTTCACTTTGGCGAGTAAAACTTATCTATAGATGTAAGAAACTTGTGTATTATATTTCACTGCCCAATGCCGAGACTACGGCGTCTCAGTAGCCTGCACCGTTTTATTTTATTGTATCCAAAGTATTTTATTTCACTATCTCAAAGCCAAGAAGTGTATTGGCTTATAAGCGCGGACTTATAGTATTTTGTTAAAGTTACGAGAGGATTATTTTTAGTTGTTTTCAGAAGCTATTGTTCTGTTCAGCCTAGGTCCAGGTGCCATACTTTCAGTCAGAATCGACTTATCATGGCCGACGATAGGTGCGAACGACGAATCCAGGTATAGGTGAGTGAACCGTGGACGTATTCAAGCTGTCCGAGCGTTAAAGATAGTCACCAATCAGTGAAACCATTTTTTTCAAAATTAGGTGTTATGACAGTATATGACTTAATAACTTCTTTATCAACCAAGTCTATGACTTGTACATTTACAAAACGATATTACTGTACATGTAAGAAAATTTACCTCAGTAGTTATTAAAGGAGAGAATTTTATGGATGATTGAAATCAAATTGAGTGTGATGGTATTTGTTGATGTTAGTGTGAATTGAGGGGGGGGTGGGGTATAATATGAGAGAGAGAGAGGGAGGGAGAGTATCAACAAATACCATCACACTCTCACGTATCTGAAAATTTTCAATTTAATTTAAATTATCCATAAAATCCCTCCAAAGTCGAGGGAAAGTGCAAGAGAGGTAGACCGAGAAGGAAATGGGAGGAAGAGAGAGAGGATGCTCTGCGTGAGAGGGGCAGCTCCATTCGTGAAGCTCTACCACTTACTGCAGACAGAAATTCATGGAGGCGCCTTTTAATCTCGACACCAACCGGTAGAAGAGGACAGGCTTAAGTAAGTAAGTAAGTATCCTCTCCTTTAATAACTACTTACCTCCAAACTATAGTTTTTTTTTTTTTTTTTGTTTTTTTTTAGGGAGAGGAGGGAAAAATGCTTTTATGCACACACAGTGTGAGACTCCTGACATTATCAGTATGTAATGTAAATGTTACTTATAGTATAATATGTAAATGGACATAGTACATATATATACAGTAGAAATTACATGTTTTTGGTTGAGCTTTCGACCACTGGACGACTACTAAATGTTAATCTCAAAAGATGCTTAAACCATCTCGAGCACACTACAAAGCACTAGCGCTATGTAATCCACGCGTGAAGAGCTGTACCTCTGGATGTTTAGTGTCTGAAAGTTTTTTTTTTCATTTATTTTTAAAAAAAAATCACAAAATATTACAAAAAACTTGCTGCAAGCCAGGAAAATTTTTCTTGTCCGCAGCTCATAGAGAAAAACTGGTTCTTGATAACAAGAAGTGTTAGTGTGTTAGTGTTTGTACGTACCAGACAGTGGTCTAGCCCGAGGTGATGGTCGACACCTCTTGCGGCTTGTCACCGGATGGCTCCTTGAGTGACAACACCTGCAACATCTGTGGCTCGCCAGCTATGTTGACCAGCTGATGTGTGATGGTCTCAACTCCTTCCCCTTCAGAGCCGGGCTCCACCTGTCACAAAAAAGCTGCATTCTGAGTTTGAGTGTTAAAAGCCAAAATAAACTTGACTTGTGATTATGTGAGAAGACTAAATGTTTCAGTGACTGTACTGTTGAGGGCTTGACATGAAAAAGGTAGGTAGACTTGTAGTGGACACATTTATTTGACGTTAATTATGTAAATTGACTAAAATATGCCAACTGTAATATAAATTTGCATATTTTATTTCTGGCCAGATAAGTATTGTATTATGTTTGCCAATTACTAATTTGGGGCTATTGGAAAGGCAAGAGATAGGAAGCGACAACATAGTCCTTAGTTTAGCTGGGAATGGACGAGACTGGATTTTAAGTTCTTAAAGAGGATATTAAAATTTTTTTTCTACAACAAACAAAGATATTTTTTCTTGCAAATTTCTTGAAAATTTGAGACCGGTCAATCTGTAATTTAGAAAAAGAGAAGAGGAAATAGTGTACACTTAAAGGATAATTGATAAAACTAAAAGAGAAAGCACTGCTTAGACATGTAGCTACTATAAATTTAAACCCATACTCATTTCAGAATGAGTTTGACACAGTTGGAGATAATGATTAATGACATAATTGGAAAATATATAGTTGATATACACATCCCCAGATATTTGTTTTAAAAGCCTTCCTTTTGATTGCTGCACTAATCAGATCTCTGACCCTAACACATACAATACTGTAGGCTAATTATCAGTAGTTATTATAATTATAATTAGTTCAAGGACACTTGTAATGATTACTCAAGGTCGAATGATTGACATGAAGGATCTTACCTTGGGTACATGACACATTGGCGTGATGACCTGCATGGTGCCGTCACTGCCTTGTATATGTTGTATGTTGGCTACCACAGTTTGGTACATGCCACCACTGACTGGCACTGAGATCATACCTGACACAGTGACCGGGTAACCTGGACAAAGAAATACATGTATTGTAAATCTGCTTACACTGAATATCAAATCTCTCGTAAACTAAGATAGATTACCTTACCTGAGCTTGGCCTGATAATTACAACCATTTAAACTGGCACCAGCTGTTGGTCCAGCCCAACCCAAACATTTTGAATATCTATGCTGGAACCCTTTTGTGGTAAGTTGTGTATCCTTTTCTTCTTCCTTGATGTACTACCAAACCAAGTCAGTGTTCTTCCCCCTTTCCTCCAAAACCTTACTTAACCATATGAAAATGCATGAACTACTGTCAAATAGCTGTCTAGATTTAGCGAATATAAAATTTTGACTTACTTTGTCCATCGTCCCCTGTCAGTATAAGTTGTCCGTCCTGATTGAGGGTTGCCTCTGTAACGTTACTTAGGTCCACGGCCACTCCCCCTCCCTCTCCAGTGTGGAATTAACTGCTGTCAAATGGCTGTCTAGATTTAGCGAGTATAATATTTTGACTTACTTTGTCCGTCGTCCCCTGTCAGTATAAGTTGTCCGTCCTGATTGAGGGTTGCCTCTGTAACGTTACTTAGGTCCACGGCCACTCCCCCTCCCTCTCCAGTGTGGAGAGTGTGGATAGTGCCTTGCTCATTACTGCCTGCCTGGATCTACAATCAGAAAAAATATTGTCAAAATATATCTTAAGCCTCGTCCACACATGGCGATTTGTCTGCGGAAACATTGTCTGATTATTAATTTACATAATGTACAAACAAATCTGTTACATGAGATTTTTTATAGACTTGAGCTTTAAAAATAAAGCTAGAGCTCAAATTTCTGTTTTGGTCTTTAATCTCTCATCGTTGTATGCTAGACTGAACAATTTTGTATGGCTGAACTTGAAAATCGAGCTTCCTGCAAACTTGATTTATATAGATGTAAGAAGAAATACTCACAGTTGCTACTCCCTGTACATGAGCTGTGGTGCCGTCTGGTAGTGTGATGATCGGATTGTTAGGGTCCACCTGTATGATGGACAATGTCCCGTCAGGGTTGCTGATGGTTTGTAGGACAGCTGGTGTGTACTGTGTAGTCACCTGTGAAAATTTCATATTTCCAATGAATAAGTTCCTTAGTTACTAACTAAAAATAGTTGTTTTTTTTTTTAAACCGCCACTGTTTAGTAGTGCAAAAAAAACTAGGAGGCAGTGGGTATCTGATATTTTTGGGTCAGACCAACAGTTGGCCCTAAGGATTGGTTTGAGCAGGAAATAACTTTTGGGCCAGGTTCAGGTTGGATCGAACCGAGCCGAGCTTTTATTATCACGGTGAAAGAGAGAGCATCTGTGAAGATGCGCAATAACTTTGCCTTGATCGCAGTCGCAGGTGATGTTCATGGTTTACTGTAATGGTTGAAAATGTTCTTGAGTTCGCAGTCACCTCGGATGATGTTCTTTATTTTGTCAAGACTAGTAGTGGGTCAGTTGTTGGTTTTTGGGAAAAAACCGCGATTTGACATAAAAAGTAGGTTTTGTGTTATCTGTTGTGTAATAACATTTTACAGAACACGAGTCAGTAGTAAGTGGTTAGTTAGGAGCACTTAAAAAGCTTGTCAGATGTTTGTTTTACATTAATCAAATGTATGGAGACAAGAAGATAAGTCTATAATTAAAACTCTAGACCAGAACTACCCAGAAGGCAGGAGACCACTCAGCATGCCATGGCTTCATGGAAGAGCCAGGTGCTGAGGGACTTAGCAGTATTGGACACCACCCCCGAGGCAGCTGAAGATAGAGAGCAGTGGAGAGGCATCATCGGCGAGGCGAAAAACCTTAGGTTTCAGTGACCAACTTAACCTTCTTCTTAACTTTCAGTGACTAACTTAATTATGTTTTCATCTTAAAAATTTAATACCATTCCTATTTTTCATTACTTATAATAATTTTATGTTGGCCAATTAATTAATGTTTCTTCAGACTTCCTCTTCCATTCATGGATTTTTTTGTGTGAACAATTTACTTCCTAATCCTGTAAAACTATCAATAGTTTAATCATCACATCAATATTAAACTTTGACTAATTGGCAGTGTATTTATAACTTAAAATGTGTTATTGGATATTTTATTTTCAACTGACACAACCACAAGCTGACTAGAGAAAACTTCACAATTTTGTCATGACCGTAGATGTTTTTGATTTTGCTGTAACATTTTTAACGATCAACCAATAGTTTAGAGGGTAGGCCTAGTAGCTCAAATGAGTAGGCCTAGCGGGCACGGTAAAATGTAAACAAACTGTGAAAACGCTCAAGACATGGAGACTAGTGGCCTATAAGGCGTAGGAAGTACATTTTGATTTTCGCTTGCGACAAGTGGCCCGATAAACCGAAGACCAGTAATCAAAGGCCGAGTTCTACAGTAGCAAATATTTTTGTTGGTTCATTTAAATGTTAACATACGAGTCGACAGCATATGGTACCAATTTCTGAAAGAGTCCATCTCGCAACCAGGGATATTATTTGACTAGAATTACTGGTCAGAAACAAATGTATTTTTACTCTGTACATTCCTCACCTGTTGACCTGATGAGTCCATATGTGAGCTCTGTGTATCAGTCAATGTAGGTGAGGGTGACGGGGCCTTGTGTAGCCGTATGACCCCACCAGTACCCCCGCTCATCATCACACTACCCCCGCCTCCTGTCTTGCCTTCCTCATCCTCATTGAACCCAGGCAGCAAGTCCTCTCGTCCGTGGTACTTGTAGCAATTGATCACAATCTGCTGCAAGGCATGAGTCCAGGAAATCTAGAAAAGATATGTTTCTTATCATTTCAGTTTTTTATTTTTATTTTTATTTTATTTTTCGGCTAGTAAACTATTTTAACAGCAATGATTTGTTTTATGAAAAACAGTTTGGGTTTAGAAAGACATTCAGCACCAACAGTGCACTGATTGAATTTATCAATGATGTTACAAAGGCTTTGGACAGGTCTGAAACTACTGCTGGTGTTTTCTGTAACCTGTCTAAAGCCTTTGATTGTGTGGATCATTCAATTTTGCTTTCTAAATTAAAAGACTATGGTATAAAGGGTAAAAGTTTTTCTTTATTAGACTCTTATTTACAGAACAGAAAGTATAGAACAATAGTGACCAAAAACGGTGTGAAACATATGTCAAACTGGAATTTATCTAATTATGGTGTACCTCAAGGGTCAATATTGGGCCCTCTGTTTTTCCTGATCTTTATTAATGACCTTCCAAAAGCTATTGGCAGAGATTTAATCTTATTTGCTGATGATACAACAGCAATCATAAGAGAGGATTCAATAAATAACTTAATTGTATCAATAGAAAACACTTTGGATTGTATGAAAAATTGGTTTACAGATAATGGTTTAAAGCTGAATATTGATAAAACTCATATAATTAAATTTTCTTTAAAAAACAATGTAATTCTTGATAAAATTCCAAATTTAGTAGAATCTCATAGATTTTTGGGTGTATTGCTTGATACTCATATTAATTGGAAGATTCACATAGATAAAATGAAAGGCAAACTAAGATCTATTTCTTTTGCTTTCTTTCACCTGATAAACTGTGTACCTCAGGATACATGTATCACAGTTTACTATGGATACGTTGAATCCATCTTGAGGTATGGAATCATACTGTGGGGAGTGTCAACAGAAGTTAAATCCCTACTAATTTTACAGAAAAAAATTATTAGAATCTTAACCAAATCAAGAAGGAGAAAATCATGTAAAAACCTGTTTAAAAATCTTAGAATTCACACCATTTTTGGATTATACATAAATGAAATTCTAAATTGGATACATAACACTAAGGAAAATTTGTCAGATGTAGTCAAATTTACACATAATTATAATACAAGGAATAAATATAATTTCAGATTACCACATCACAAATTGACGACTTTTAGGAACAGCCCTCAATATATGGGACTTAGATTGTACAATGAATTACCCCTGTATCTTAAAACTTTAAATGCTACTCAATTCAAAGATAAAATAAAAGATAAAATAATTGAGAAAGCCTACTATTCACTTGACGAATTTTTGGAGAACCCTATAATGTAGATAAAAATTCTCTGATATCCTACATGAGTTTATTTTAATTATTTTAACTATTAATTTTACTATAAAATACATCACTATGACGAAACACCTGTTCTTATGTATGAAATGTACTTTATAAAGAACGTATTGTGTAAATAAAATATGTCTATGTCTATGTCTATGTCTATGTCAGTTATTTAAAACCTCGTTCAACCAAATAAAACAATCTAATCATATAAGCAATGCCTCATCCACTAGTTTTATAACCAAACAGTAAAGCACAAATCATTAAATCAACCCAAAATAATATAAACAAAATTTTGTCGACACTTGCGATCAGTGTCGGTGAACTAGACATGAAAAACTAGCTTCAAATTTAACAATGCGATGAGAAGTCTACTTGTGTTGGTTAGTTCATGCCACTAGGTTAGCAAAACTTGCTTGTTCACATTTACGGTATTTTCTTATTTTCCAAGTCATTCCACTAATACAACTGTTCTGGGACTCTACTTTATCACAACTTGACGGAATATGTGGACTGTACCTTGTGTTTTGACTCCTCAGAGCGTGCGTCCATGCGTACATTGGCCCAGGGTAGTCCTACCGGCCACCACGGAGGCTTGGTAGACTCTCTACCCCAACCAGGCTTCACCCTGCCTGCAACCACAAACACATTAAACCCCAAAAATAGGTAGTGTAATTGTATTGAACATTATTTTACTGCAGCAGAGTCAATTGAAGTATTCACCCCTAGTATAAACAACTAAGAAGCTGGGTCCGGGTTTTTGCAAATTATTTTTTTAACCCTTTGAGTGCCAACGTCCGGGGAACCGGACGTTTTTAGAACGAGCCAAAAGTGCCAACGTCCGGCTGACCAGACGTTTCGTAATGATCGAACAGTTGTCATAACAACCGAATGGATACTCGGATTCTTTTAACCCATATATTAACATTGAGTCGAAAGTTACTAGGTGCGATACATCGATTTTCGTTGGTCGAAATATCGAAAATTCGATTTTTACGAAATTTTAACCTAAAAATCGCCAGATCGCGCTCGGCATTTTTAGCGCGACCTTCAGGAAAAATCATCGGCATTTTTTGAGCGTTACTTTTATTTCTCGCCTGGCACTCTAAGGGTTAAGAATGGAATAATTTTTAATAAAAGGTTAAAAGGTTTAGGTTACATTTTCTAAAACGATGTAAGATTACTCCTGCTTAAAATGAGATGAAATAGCCTAAATATTCAGTAACAACTGCTATTGATATTGAAGGGTGATTGGCCTATATATTGAGGTACTGTTGTAGGTTTGAAGTACTTGAATATTTGGTAGAACTGTTTATTGAGTGATGGTACCCCAACATTATCAGTGATGGTAGTGGTAAAATGTACAACACTACCAAGGTTTACCTGTGGAATATTTGAGCATCAGTGGGATGAACGCCCGTAGCTGAGCCTGAGTCATCTTCTCCACAGGAGTCGGTATCCCATCAATGACTAGGGGAGGCAGTTCGTACAGAGATGGGTCATCTTGTACTGGAGGGGGAGCTTGTTGGGCCAAAGCTGTCTCTAGCTCTTCCATGATCATTGTTCTTAGGTTCTTAACCTGTAAAATGCAAAATATAAAGCGGTTTGCTTCAAGTTTGTTTATAGTATGCCATTGGCTTTTTCAATTAGAGAAACAAGGAAACAAGCACTGTTGAGCGAAAGCGGTCCAGCAACGAAATTCGAGACGATAACCACAAGCCAAGCAATACACTTATTTACCATACAACCAACACTTTTAGAGATACTTGGGTTTCCAAAAATGTAATTGAAACGTTAAGCCTTTTTATAAAATTATCTAACAATATTGCAACCTCAAAGTGCCCTAAACTTCTTCCCACTTGTTACCTAGTTAGTTTTAATAAAATCTTATAAATAAAATTTCTGTTCT
Source organism: Macrosteles quadrilineatus (assembly GCF_028750875.1). Classification (NCBI taxonomy): domain Eukaryota; kingdom Metazoa; phylum Arthropoda; class Insecta; order Hemiptera; family Cicadellidae; genus Macrosteles; species Macrosteles quadrilineatus. The sequence goes on along the minus strand of NW_026542599.1, from coordinate 51,004,709 downwards.
TTTTTATTACATTTATTTTTAACACCAAAAATAAACCAGCTGACCAAATTATTATTAAATTAGACTGAATCATTGTTCCATTGCATACTAAATATTCATTCAGCTTAAAATATTATACTATAACAAAACTATTTAACATTTCTCCGGGCCACAACATTTTAAACATTAAGTTTTATAATTTTGCTAGTAGGTCTTCTGAAAATTCCTGTTGTAGTTCGTACATCAACAACTCTGACTTTGCCGTCTTTGCCAGGATAGGTTACTTCTATAATGCCTTTTGACCACATGCCTCTTGGTTCTTTGTCGTCAGCAATTAGGACCATGTTGCCCACATGTTGATTTTCTTGATGAATATGCCACTTCACTCGTTTATTGAGCAGAGGAATGTACTCGTGTTGCCATCTTTTCCAAAACGAATCAGCATATTTCTGAGCTATTTTCCACTGCTTCACAAGGCATTTGTCTCTTATGTTGACCACTGGAGCAACTTTGTTGGCGCCACCGAGTAGGAAATGATTTGGAGTCAAAGGTAGCTCATCGGCAGGATCTTCAGACACAGGATACAAAGGTCTGTTATTGACTATGTATTCAACCTCACACATGACAGTTAATAGAGTTTCTTCTCTTGGAGCTTGTGAATGCAAGATTACATTCAAACATTTCTTTACTGATTGAACAAGCCGCTCATGCGCTCCTCCCATATGTGGGCTGGCAGGTGGAAGAAAGCTCCACTTCATCTTCATCTCTGAGCAAAAAGTTTTAATCTTTTCTTCATCAAATGTCAGTAAAGCTTCTCTTAGCTCTCTTTCTGCTGCCTTAAAGTTTGTTCCATTGTCAGATATAATCTCTCTTGGACACCCTCGCCTTGCAACAAACCTTCGAAGAGCTAATATGGCTGAATCTGTGTTGAGTGAGGCAGCAATTTCAAGGTGGATTGCCCGTACTGAAAGACAAGTGAACAGAACTCCGTAGCGTTTTTCGTGTCGACGACCCACTTTAACTTCTAAGGGCCCAAAATAGTCAAGTGCCACACATGTAAAAGGTCTTCCAAAAGGTTCTAGCCTGTAAGCAGGCAAAGGGGCCATTTCAGGTGTCTTGGGCATCATTTTGCGCAATTGGCACTTTTTACAGTTTGCCCAACAACTTTTGATTGCTTGTTTCAGCCGTATTATCCAAAATCTCTGCCTCAAAGTGTTTGCGACTGTTTCTTGTCCTTGGTGAGCTGTGTTTTCGTGTTCTTTGTGAATCAATAACACTGTTAGTCGTTGCTTTGGATCCAAGATGATCGGAGTCTTGACATCTTGACTAACAACCTTTCCATACTCAGTTCTCCCTTTCATTTTCAATAAGTCTTCTGCTAGGACTGGACATAGCTTTGAAAGGCGACTTTGACGTGGTAGAGGTTTTCCTGCTTTTAAACTACATAAATCATCAGAAAATGTTTCTTTTTTTGATAACTGAAAGCATAGTTTTTCAGCTCGTTCAAGTTCTTCTACTGATAAACTGGATTGTTTAGTTGTCTCAGCTTGACTTCTTTTGGCGTTGCAGTTGCTGATAAAACGTAGCACCCAAGCTGCTGTTCTTACCAGCCTAGAGTATTTGGAAAATCTCTCCATGTCAATGAGAGGCTTTTCGTCATTCTTAACAGCATTAAACAGCATCAAATCCGTGTTTTCAAGATCCTTGGACTGATCTTCAATCTTAGGCCACATTTCCTTTGGCTCGTACAGAAATTCCGGTCCTCTAAACCATTGACCATTATTGTCAGACAGTATGGATGTAGAGTCTCGTGTTGCACTATCAGCTACATTTTTCGAACTAGGAAGCCATCTCCACTGTTTTGAGTCCGATAATTGCATAATTTCGTTAACACGATTAGAAATATACACAGACTTTTGCATGTTTCTTGATTGCAGCCAGCACCAAACTATTCTCGAATCTGTCCAAAAATATTTTGTGAGAACTTCTTTATGAGCCTGAAGAATGAGGTTCGCAATTCGACTACCCAAAACTGCTGCTTGAAGTTCAAGTCGTGGTATGGTCGTTTCACGTATAGGAGCCACTCTTGACTTTGCAAAAACAAATGCAACATTTACTAGGTCTTGTTTTTCTATTCTTAAATATGCTACTGCACAATAGCCCTGCTTACTAGCATCACAAAATACATGTAACTGTACTGATTCACCTCCTGTTAAACCATAACAACGTGGTATCTTTAGGCGTTCGGCATTCAACACATCTTCTATCCAGGACAGCCACAAGTTGTTTAAAGTTACTGGTATTGTTTCATCCCACTGAACATTCACCTTCCATAGTTCTTGCATCAGTATTTTCCCTTTCATCGTTATTGGTGTGATGAAACCTAGTGGATCGTATACTGACATCACTGCTTGTAGCACTTCTCGCTTTGTAGGTAATCGCAAGAGACTGACTACATCTTTGTCAACTCTTACAAAATCCGTTTTAAAGTTGAAACTATCCTCATGAAAGTTCCAATACAGACCCAAGACCCTTTCTACATTGTTTTCGTCACTCAACTTCAGGTTATCATTCAAGTAGTTTTTCGACCAACTTTCTTTAGGTAATGCATTCATAAATTCTTGAGAATTGCTGATGAAGTTTCTCAAATTGAAACCTCCTTTGTTACAAATGGAAACAACTTCTTTGGCCAAACTTTTAGCTTCATCAACACTTTCCATACTATCTAAATAATCGTCCATGTAAAATTGCTCTTTAATAGCTTGCACAGCTTCTTGATGGCTATCACCATTTTTCTCAGCATTGGTTTGAAGGACATAAATTGCACAAGTAGGAGAGCATGCAGCTCCGAAAATCAATGATGCCATGCACCAATCTTCTACTCTTCCACTTTCTTCTCCCCGCCACAGAAATCTTAAAGCATCTTGATCTTCACGTCTTACTTTAATCCTCAAAAACATCTCTTCAATGTCAGCAGCAACGGCAATTTTGTGCTTTCTAAATTTAAACAAGATTTCCGTAAGGTTGTTAAATAGATTGGGTCCTGGTAGCAGGTAGCTGTTTAAGCTTTGACCATGTGATCTTGAAGCTGCATCAAAAACAAATCGAAATTTGTTTGGTTTTCTTGGGTTGTCAACAGAAAAATGCGGAAGATACCAAGTCTTGTCATTTTTGAGTTGAACTTCTTCTACGCTTAGTTTTCGTGAGTAGCCCTTCTGAGCGTAGTTTTCCATCTGGTCATCGTATTGCCGTTTCATTATAATATTATCTTTCAGTTTCTTCTCTACGGTATTCAATCGACGCCATGCTACAGAGCGACTTTCTGGTAGTTGAGGATTTTCTTCTCTCCATAGCAAACCGATTTCCCAGCGCCCGTCTTCTGTTTGTGAGCAAGTACTTTTCATTATCACTTCCGATCTGACCTCTTCTTCACTTTTTGAAATATTGTTGCTTGGATAATCAATGAAGTCCTGTTCAAAGCTTTTTTTGATCATTGAATTCATTTCTTCCATTTCAATTTTCATATCGCTTTTGAACATCACATATTCTTGATTAATTCTACTGTGATATTGCTCTTTTCCAGTAGGGCCATTGATTGTCCAGCCAAGCTTTGATTTAAGTCCTATAGGGGCATTTCCAGGTCCAATGACAACTTTTGAGGGCACGGTATAGTGAATGTGTTCATGACCAATTAGCAGTCGGGGCTGGCCACGATAAAATGCCTTTTCAGAAATTTGTTGTAAATGAGGCCATTTTGACTTAACTTTCTTCATATTCATGGACTGAACGGGTAACTGTAAATCTTTCAAAGTTTTTACATTACCAAGAACAAATTGTTCTCCTTCATCGTTGACAATCTTTACTGAAACCGTTTTTGAAAGGTTTTCAGTGCATGTTGACCCATCAGTCCAAGAAAATGATACTGGTATCGTTGGTCCATCAAGATTGAGTTCATCCGCCAAACTTTTTTCTATGACTGATATTGTAGATCCATCATCAATCAATGCAAATGTGTTTACTTCATTTCCCTTACTTCCGATCAATTTTACTGGAAGGACTCGTAATAGTACTCTATCAAGCGACTCATCTTGATATCCAATATGCTCCTTATTAGACCCAGCAATTGTCGGAGCTTCAATTACATCTATGACTTCATTTTTCTTATCTTGTTTAATATTGTTATGCAGCAAATTGTGGTGATGATAAACACATCCATTCAATCCACAAACTCCTTTTTTACGACATTGTGTTGCTCTGTGACCTATCTTCAAACAGTTAAAGCAAACCTTATTATTTTTCACCAGTTCCCAACGGCTTTGTACATCATTTTTCTGAAAATATTTACAATCTTCTAAACTATGGCTGTCTTTTTTACAACAGAGGCACAGTCTTTTCTTTAACCTTTTCTCTCTATCTTCGTGCATAAGTACAAAATTCTTCTGACCAGACTCATATCTTCCTGCGCCTTTGTTGATGTTTCCAGCAAAGGAAACAGAAGTAGAAGTACAAACTGTAGCTGCTTCGGCCACTGATGACAGCCATACTGAGAAACTATCTAGCCCTATTGGTTTCCTTACCTCAGATTGCTGGGACATGACATACATTCCCCAGTTTAGTTTCATATTAGTAGACAATTTGTCTGTAAGCTCTTCTAAAAGCTGTGGATTAAACAGATAATGCTCTTGATTAAGAGACTTAACAGTTACTACAAGATTACGCACCATGTCACTAAATGCTATCAAAGTATCAGGTTTGTAATCTTTTGTTGGAGGCTTGTTTCTCACACTTTCTATTAAGCTCTTAATTATTACTTCTGGACGTCCAAAGCGACGTTCTAACAAATTTATGATCTCAGAAACATTTTCCGGATAAATTAAAAGTGCAGAAACAATTTCTTTTGCCTTACCATTCAATGATTTTTGTAGTCTCTGAAGATTTTTGAGATCAGTGTAGTTGTTTATGTCAGTAGAGCGTTTAAACTCAGCAATCCAAGCCGGCCACTGACTGAGATCTCCACTAAAATCTGGGAGAACAGACAAAACCCTAGCACGGACCTCTTTTCCATTTGTTTTGAGCAGATTTGTTAAGGTATTTTCATCTCGAGGCTTTTCATATCTAACATCTCGAGGCCTTACACCAAACTGCTCAAATTGGTCTGGAAAATGTTTTTGGTACTGCATCATTTTAGAAACACTTACTGGTTTATTTGCCCAAGGCTTAAACTGTTCATCTTGAGCGTTTGTATTTGGTATTTTGGATGTACTCACCGACTTGTTGGCCCTAGGCTTTGGCTGATCATCTAGATGGTCATTAGCCGGCTCATCCCTTACCCTCTCAGTGTTGTAATTCTGTGCTTGATCATCAGGAATCATTTCATTTTCAATACCTTGCATCCAAAAGGTAACAGCTTCTTTCGTTGGTATAGGTTGATCAATTGACACGAGAGAACGCCTGGAAGTGCTACTACCTCTTGAGGACGATCTAGAATTGATTAGTGATAGTCTTTCTTCCATCAGTCTTTTCTTCAATTCTAACTCCTTTCTTTTAGCTTCTTCCTTTACTCTAGCTTCTTCTCTTTTTGCTTCTGCATTAGCTTCTTGTCTTTTTGCCTCTGCATTAGCTTCTGCACGTGCTATTGTGATAGCTGTTTCCTCTTCCTGAATCTTAATGAGTTCATTAATAACATCAGCTACTTCTCTGTTCCTCCTGCTGCTACTTTTACTTTTATTGGAACTTCTATCAGAAGAAGGAAAGGATAGTGCACTTTTTGCAGAGACATCAAGGCCAACTTTTTCAACTTCACTGTCCTTTTTCTCTTCTCTTTTTGTACAGGATCTTGTAGTCATACGAGATAATGGTTCTTTTTTTGACATGATTCGACGGGTTTTTGGCACCAAATGTTAGTTAGTTTTAATAAAATCTTATAAATAAAATTTCTGTTCTTTTTTATTACATTTATTTTTAACACCAAAAATAAACCAGCTGACCAAATTATTATTAAATTAGACTGAATCATTGTTCCATTGCATACTAAATATTCATTCAGCTTAAAATATTATACTATAACAAAACTATTTAACACCACTGTTTTTGCACTTTGTAACGTCAAATCATAATCCTTTAGATTATCAATATATACATTAAGATACAATCTGATATTTAAATAACACTTAATTAAACGGAAAGAAAATCAGTTGTTCAGAATGTTTTTACTGGCAAATCTTCAACACAGACTGATATAACTAATTCAATGATCTAAATCCCCCCTCCATCTATCAAGTCAACATAGCCCAAAGATATTTAATGCCCATAATATTGCTGCTATAAAACCAGTTATGTTCAAAGGAGTAGTTCTACTCACAATATCCTCCAAGGGTTTAGCCCCAAAACATTTGTAGCTATTGCTGGGCTTGCCTGGAGTTGCGACGAGAACCACGGCTTGCTGTCCCACTCTGGTGGCAAACTCATCAATTGTTTGCTGAAACACACATGTTTGTAGTTAGGCCCTGAGACACTTTAGAGGTTTCAGGACTTGCCTGGAGTTGCGACAAGGTCCACTGCTTGCTGTCCCACTCTGGTGGCAAACTCATCAATTGTTTGCTGAAACACACATGTATGTAGTTAGGCCCTGAGACACTTTAGAGGTTTCAGGGCTTGCCTGGAGTTGCGACAAGGTCCACTGCTTGCTGTCCCACTCTGGTGGCAAACTCATCAATTGTTTGCTGAAACACACATGTATGTAGTTAAGCCCTGAGACACTTTAGAGGTTTCAGGACTTGCCTGGAGTTGCGACAAGGTCCACTGCTTGCTGTCCCACTCTGGTGGCAAACTCATCAATTGTTTGCTGAAACACACATGTTTGTAGTTAGGCCCTGAGACACTTTAGAGGTTTCAGGGCTTGCCTGGAGTTGCGACAAGGACCACGGCTTGCTGTCCCACTCTGGTGGCAAACTCATCAATTGTTTGCTGAAACACACATGTTTGTAGTTAGGCCCTGAGACACTTTAGAGGTTTCAGGGCTTGCCTGGAGTTGCGACGAGAACCACGGCTTGCTGTCCCACTCTGGTGGCAAACTCATCAATTGTTTGCTGAAACACACATGTTTGTAGTTAGGCCCTGAGACACTTTAGAGGTTTCAGGACTTGCCTGGAGTTGCGACGAGAACCACGGCTTGCTGTCCCACTCTGGTGGCAAACTCATCAATTGTTTGCTGAAACACACATGTTTGTAGTTAGGCCCTGAGACACTTTAGAGGTTTCAGGACTTGCCTGGAGTTGCGACGAGAACCACGGCTTGCTGTCCCACTCTGGTGGCAAACTCATCAATTGTTTGCTGAAACACACATGTTTGTAGTTAGGCCCTGAGACACTTTAGAGGTTTCAGGGCTTGCCTGGAGTTGCGACAAGGACCACGGCCAGTAAGCATCCTTATACTGCTACAATATTTTATACTTTTCTGTTACATGGAGACCAGCTGTTTTTAGTATGCTGCACCAGTTAGGTTAAAGACTATTCTAAATCTACTAAGTGTTATACTGATGTCAACACTAATCCAAGATTCCAAGATTCCAAGATCTATCTCCCTCCAGATTCTTAACAAACCTTATGTCACAGAAAGAAAGAGAAAAAAGAACACTGTTGCCATTTGTCCATTGATCTTTGACTGCCGTAAGACTGGCTGCCATTCTTCTTCATTGTAAAAAAAAGCTTCATATGAATGGCACATACTTAATCACTTCAAATCTGAAAAAGAAATATCTGTGGTCCTTAGGTGGTATTAACCTATACCCCCAATAGCACAATACACTGAGTGGCCTCCCTGTAAGAGAAAATACCCTAGAGTTTAGCCATCCTGTTGACTAAAAAAGTTATTTTAACAATCGAATCAATAAGCTACCGGTACTTAAAAAAAATTTCTACCATGTTAGTTGGTTCAACTTACCCTTAGTTTCCGCAGTAGTCGATTTTGCTGCCTCTTGCGTATAGAAGGGTTGGTCTCAAAGGAGTGAGGCCGTTTCCGCTTCTTGGCAGACATAATTGCAGCAGCCGCAGCCATTCCCACTGGTCCTATGCAGCCATTTGTACATTATCAAAGGTGATATTTTATTAGTGGCAGTGGGCCATATTATAAATTATGTATCAAAACGGTAAAAATACATGAATTTGGTAAAATTTTTGTGGGCTGGATTTTAAGCAAATAAAAAATATATTTTACTCAGCAAGTTAGTAAAACAATTTTTGATGGATTTAATATGGATAGAACACAAAAAATTGCTAACAAATTTAAATGATAAATGTGTCAGTCTTTAATTTTGTACTATCAAAGAACTGTTATGGAGCTAGATTACAAATTAGATACAAATTTCAGCAACCTTCAAATGGCAAAAATAACCATATATAAAAACCAAGATTGCAGCAGAAACATTGAGTGAGACCAAGACATATTTTAAGACAGAGAGCCAAACTCAAATTTTTCAGAACACTCTAATCCAGGAAGATATTATGAAAGCAGTTTGGATGAGTGTGGTAAAATAAGACTAGAGGTTGTCTAGTGGCCGAAAAACAAACAATTGTTTTACATTCTAAATGCAATTTTAAGACTTTTTTACTCCTGACATTTTCTCTCTAAACATACTTGTTTAGGAGCTACAGCCTGTTTAACTTTGAAAAATTACCTAATGACATAATGACTATAATGACATGGCAAGCTAATTTTTCAAAGTTTAACACATCACATAAGAATTCATTCATGACATTATTTTGGTTTTACCTACAAAGAAATTATTTGATCACAACTTACATTTCATAACAATGTCTACAAACATTAATTACACTTTTTATAACAAAACACAAAAACGGCTAAAAGGGAATTAAGACTACACACATTTTTAAGCAAAAATAAACATAGACAAGACAAAATTGAAATAAAACTGTTGTTAGTACAAAAAACTGCAAATAAAACCAACCATGCTACAAATACATTGAAATGTTACCTGTATTGTTGATTACCAAATCCCTGAAACATCTAACACTTTTCTTTATCAGTGAGTTTTAACTCTCAACAAGTTATGTTGAATCAACTATTCTTGAAACTATGATTAGGTGAAGAATATAATGATTTTTAACATGTTTCAACTCTATTTTTTTATATTTCGTATATTATTTCATACCGCATTTACATACTGTCCACAAATATACATAGGTACCTAGGTACATAGGTGCATAGGTACCTTTTTATTTGTGGCGTTTAAAGTTATTTCTAGGGTAAAAAATTGGGAGTTGTACTAAATAGACCAATTAGAATCGGTAATTGATCACAAACATTTTTTAAAACCCTTTGGTAATTTTCCATAGAATTTAAATAAGTATATCTTCATTGACATTTAAATAAACGGTAATTAAAGTTACATCTTGCAGAGGATTAGAAATATAATTAGCCTACAGTATTTTTTCCAATAAAAATCACACTGTTGTTTATCACCCAAAGTTAATTGATTCTACCAACACAAAAATGAACTAAGGTAAATAAAAATTAAAAAGCAAACAAAACAAAAACACACCATCCACATCGACATGAAGACATTGCCAACCTGCGGCTGCTAACTGAGCCGTGACCTCGTCCGCCATTCCTGACGACAAGTCTCCGTCATCGCCATACTCTGAACTCTGTGATGACATGCAGCCATCGTCAATGTCGTCATCGTTTTCATCAGAGTGGACAGCAAGGGATAACGGCTCAGGAGCTGTAGTGTCCATCATCTTGACGTGTGGCGGTTAACCTGGATTAGATGAACTTAATAGGTTTGGTGTTATTAATTAGGATAACCCAATTAAACAATAATGAGTAACAAAGCAACTTAGCTTGTGCACTTTGTGTATTAATACAATTTCAAATTGAGAGATTCATTTTCTAGGAAGTTGACCACTTTAATTAATTGTAATGCTTGCCAATTAATTATTAATTATGTTAATTAACCCTTTGAGGTTGATTTTTTTTTCATTTTACAGCGAGTATAGGTCGTCATTCTAGCAGTCGGGAAAATGGTGCCCGTCGACATATACTTGCCATTTGATCGCAAAGATTTTTTGTGAGTATAGGTCATTTTCCCGACTGCTCAAAAATGGCGGGCGGCAACTGATACTCGCCATTCGATCGCAAAGGGATAGTTATTTAATTTAACTTTGATCTCTATCATTTGCCATCTTGTACACATTTGCAATATTACAAAATTATTTTCACTGTAAGCCTATTGGTTATGACTGTTTAATGAATAAATAAATAAATAAAATAAACGGTATCAGCAATCTGACACATACTTTCTCCCATAAGCTAGTCAACAACCTTTGAGTAAGTGGTTGGAGCAACTATGATAATTTTGTAGGGAAAAATCACAAAAGTTGCAAAAATTGTTGAAAAATTATTAAAGCAATGAGGGGTTGCATTAACTTATTTTGTTTAGAACTAAGGACCATAACACATTAATTTTAGGTCTAATAAAACCGGCTTTTTCCAAAATCAGATTTTTTGTTATTTTATAGGAAAATAACATTAGTTACAATAACTTTTGAACAGTAATTTTTACGAAAATGGGATGTGTTCCATTTTGTTTAGAATCTAAATGACTACCGTATAACATACAATTTTTTTATCAAATTCGTTCTCAGGCCATTTTTGAGAAAATCAGATTTTTCCGTTATTTTATAGGTTTTTATAGGAAAATCACCACAAACATCAACATTTTGAAAAAATTAAAAAAAACTCCCGGAGATACCATGGATTAGTACCTAGCCTACATACCAAATTTAATCAAAATCGGACTACAGTTGTGTTTTGTAGCTTTGTAGGCTACACATCCACACACAGACATAATTTCGAAAACCACTTTTTTGGGTTCAGGGGGACCCAAAATGAATCCCTAAGTTATCTCGACTCAAAACTCATCGATCAAAAGTTTTTACGAAAACAATACTTCCTCCATAATATTAGGCTATAGGGGTAGAAAGTATTATTTTGACCAAATAGTAGGAGTAGGGTACAGGATGAATTAAATAAATTTGCCAAATTTGATCAACATAACTTATCCATAAACAAACAAACTGCAACAGTTTTCTTTTCCTAGAAAAGAATAAAATGGGAATTTAAATCACACCTACAGGCCTAGTTTTATTTAAATTTCCCCATAACCTTTAATTGTAAACAACGTTTCAATATTCAAAACTATTTGTGTTCCTATAAGACTATTGAAGCTCTAACTTACAGGATTGTCAATTGATGAAAATTGGGCATTTTCTTGTTTTACGGACCTGAAAATTTGAAAAAAACAAAACCCCAAAGTATTTTACCTCATTCCCATGACCCAATCTTGCTGGTTCACAAACTCTGTCATGTTTATTCCGCCCTAAACTTACATCTTCAAGCCAAATTTCATCAAAATTGGACCAAAATTACTCAGAGTTATCGTGTTCACAGTCACGGATCGGATACCTGTAGATAACTTTAAGCCCTAGGCAATTTGAGCGAATAATTTTATTGTTTTTGGCCTCTGGGGGCATCAAAATGAATAAGGAAATGGGTTTTATGCCTAGGTCTTACAATGCCATCTACAGTATACTTCCCTAAATAGAGAAATTCACTCCTATACTTATTCAATAAATTGTAGTAGGGGACTACATTAAATCAATAACAAACCTTATTTGACATACATATATATACGAGGCATGTTTTTTAAGTAAGTACCGTTCTTAAATTTCTCCGTTCTAGCGCTGCGATTGGCATTTTTGACTGAATATGTGCATCTATTGGCAAGTCAGAGCCGGAAATTCGGCAACAATCGGACTTATTTACATCCGGTTTCGAGCATTCAAAATGGTGTTGCCAATTGAGACTGCCGCCGACTGTGAAGTGCATGCTGTAATTAGATTTTTAAGTCCTAAAGGTGTGAAAGCCATTGAAATTCATTGACAATTTGTGAAGTGTTTGATGAGGACATTGTGAGTGACGGAATGGTACGCAAGTGGGTAAGGACATTTAAAGACGGCCCCACCAACGTTCATGATGAGCAACGCACCAATTCATCAGTAATGACAGATGGCCAGCGGCCGCCCAGTGCGCTTTATACTTTAAACGCGCAGTAGGCTTTAAACTTACTCTTGAAACCACAAAGTTAAGTTACCATCCGGGTATAATGCATAATTTCTATAGGCCGCCAGGAGGAAAACTCTGTTGTGACAGAGTAAGTTAAGTTCTGTCTACAGTTATTAATATCTTGATCTCGTGGGTAACTTAAGAGCTAAGTTTAAAGTTAAGTCATGTTGACACAGTGACACATAAGTAAATAAGTTAACTTAAGCTAACTTATTTGATGTAGCTAACTTAACTAAGTTTCCAGCTTGGGGTTAAGTAACTTTGAGAGAATGAAAATAAGTTATAGCCTACAAAGTGACTAGGCCTAGTGATAAAGTGACTAAAAAGTGATCTCTGTTTCTACCCTTCGACTCACACCAGTTTTTTTGTTTTTCTCAAACGTAACTTAGCAAACTTATGCCAATCGTACTCAATCTCATTTAACTTACGCTGAAGAGGAAAATCACATCCGGAATGCCTTGCCTTTAGGCCTCTATGCAGTTCAAACATTGTTTACTTTACAATCTTTTTTAGCTTAGACTCCTTCATTCCTCCTCATAGGCTAGGTGGAAAAGGACTTAATACCCCTTTCATTCCTCAGGATAAGTTACTTTAGCCTAGACTAACCTAAGTTATCCTATATTTAATAACTTAAGTTTAATAGCCTTGGTTTCAAAAGAGATCAAAACCTTGAAGTGGGCTAGTAAAATATGGCATTGATCATTGCAATAACAAATGTTAAAATTCAAAACAAAAATTGCAGGTTATAACTAAAGTGAATGGGATCTGTCATAGAGATGGAAGGTGCCATTCAATACATTAGTGAGGTTACCACCCCATAAGATTGAAGTTGAGGGTAAAATTGTGTCTTTGTGAGATTCGCCCATGTAGGATAGTTAAAAAATAAATTAGTTGTTTATTAAAGAAGATTTGTAACTCTAGAGATGTTTTAAGGAATAGCTACGTTAATTTTAAATACGAAGCGTCTGCGTACGCACCTGCGTGTCGTGAGAAATCTCTCGTTGTTATCATAAGCAATTCATCTTCTCGCTGTTTTATCTAGCCTAATTAAGTATAAACCTATGTAGGTTTAAATTCTAAACTACGGTAACTTTTAATTTCACTAAGATTCACTTGAGTTTAACAACACCCACTCCCTTCATAGCGTTAGATAGCTTTGTTGTATTGAATCGATCAATAACAACTTCCATCCCCTGCTTAGAAAATGGAAGCAGACAGCATTTAGATTTGAATTCCTCAGTGTTCAAAACATATAAAACTTTTACTATATAATAAATTATTTTATACATTTTTACCACATTTATTCTTAGTTTTATTATAATTTACTCAATATTATTATTCGTTGGTCACTTTTGATTTTAATAAATGTAAAACAATACCAGCTTTGATCATTTTCTGTGTTATATGTATGTAAGTGATCGTAGGCCTATTGTTATAAATTTAAAGCCAGCCATAACTTTAAGTATAAATGTTTAAATTTGATACTTCCTACGTTTTAGCATGTTTTAGTGATGTCAATACAAAGCAGCTCCATTGTACGAAACATCTAATTAGTTAATTAGTTATTTTACTTGGACTTTTTCATAATTTTTACACAGCTTTGCAACACCAAAGACCACAAAAGTATTAGAAATCTAGTGTCCGTTTCCGGTAGTGAAGAGGCTATATTCTATTGATTTTACCATAGATAAAACCTTTGACTAATAAAACATAAGTTCCATTTTACAGTACTTTCTAATAATATAATTTTTCATACACTAAGGAATTGTTAACATTTTAACATCCTTAAAAAATTATATACATAAAGTAATATTCTTATAGGTTAAAGTGTATAAATAAGTAATTGTTATTTTGGTAATATCCTATACTCTAATACGAGCAATGTTTGCTTGTATGTATGTATGTATGTATGTATGCTTGCTTGCACAAAGATCTCGAAAACGGTTCCGACGATTTTCTTCAAATGTTGTAAATAGTTTAATTCTGGTCTAAAAACGAGTTTACTGCAGTTAGAACTGCCAACAAAAATCTAATTACGTAGAAAAATGAAACTGAAAATCACATTTTTTTAACATTAGTCTTATGGGTTGCTAGGTAACCTTGTTGGCTGAATTAAATAACAAGGAAAAGTAAACAAAAGACTTGAAGTTGTAGCATGTGTTCATAATAAGCCAACTACCCACAGTATACTAGCAAATTACAAATACAGTACAAAAGGAAAAACATCATTTAGCAAAGATTATACTGAAGATTACTCGATACATTGTAGATGATTGTAGTCAAGGGTAGCAGTGAGAAGTCTGGGATCTGTTTATTACGATTAGATAAGGGTATGGGCAATCCTAAAATGCTATGGGAAGGGAGGGAAACAGGTCCGTGACGTAGGAAGTGGCGAAGGAAGTAGTAAAGGCGAGCTGTCCGGAGTGTGGGAACTGTTTATGACGATTAGATAAAGGTATGGGCAATCCTAAAATGCTATGGGAAGGGAGGGAAACAGGTCCACGACGTAGGAAGTGGTGAAGGAAATAGTCAAGGCGAGTAGTCCGGAGTGTGGGAACTGTTTATGACGATTAGATTAAGGTATCTGCAATCCTAAAATGCTATGTGGGAAGGAAGGAAAACAGGTCCGCGACGTAGGAAGGTGTTAAGGAAGTAGTCAAGGCGAGCTGTCCGGAGTGTGGGAACTGTTTATGACGATTAGATAAAGGTATGGGCAATCCTAAAATGCTATGGGAAGGGAGGGAAACAGGTCTGTGACGTAGGAAGTGGTGAAGGAAGTAGTCAAGGCGAGTAGTCCGGAGCGTGGGAACTGTTCATGACGATTAGATAAGGGTATGGGCAATCCTAAAATGCTATGGGAAGGGAGGGAAACAGGTCCGTGACGAAGGAAGGTGTTAAGGAAGTAGTCAAGGCGAGCTGTCCGGAGTGTGGGAACTGTTTATGATGATTGGATAAGGGTATGGGCAACCCTAAAATGCTATGGGAAGGGAGGGAAACAGGTCCGTGACGTAGGAAGTTGCGAAGGAAGTAGTAAAGGCGAGCAGCCCGGAGTGTGGGGACTGTTTATTACGATAAGATCAGGGTATCTGCAATCCTAAAATGCTATGGGAAGGGAGGGAAACAGGTCCACGACGTAGGAAGTGGTGAAGGAAATAGTCAAGGCGAGTAGTCCGGATTGTGGGAACTGTTTATGACGATTAGATTAAGGTATCTGCAATCCTAAAAAGCTATGGGAAGGAAGGAAAACGAATAAATGAATAAATGAATAAATGAATTTATTTCCCATAATAAAAAAACACTTTACAAACATAATAATTGTTGAGAAATGTAAACTGGTCACTTTTTCAAGTAGTGTGGCCAGTTAAAAGGTTAATCATACATAATAAATAATAAATTGTTGAGCCTAGCATCAGATGACAAATATTTTATCCGCCTGCTGTAACATCTGGGCAAAACTTAGACTAAGAAAGTGTTAACAAAATACACATAAAATAAGGTAACAGTAACACAATCTTATACCAAAGAGTTGGCAAGATAACCTACATCCTGTTGAGAACTAAGCCAAGTGATTGTTCTTTTACAAAAGTGTTTGAAATTTGTTGTATTTTTAATATGAAGCGGAAGCTGATTGTAAAATTTTGGACCCAAGTATTGAAATGAATGTCTGAAAAAAGTTTTGTTTACTTTGGGTAATTTGATAGATTTATTTGCAAAACTTCTTGTACTGTAAGGATGATTTGGAATTATATTTTCTCTGTTTCCGCTCCGGATGAAGAACAATCTCAGGACTTTAAAAATAAAAAGATGTTGAACTGGTAGAATGCATAACTGTTGGTATAATGGAAAAGAGCTAGTTCGTTTAGGTTTTTTGAGAATTATTCGCAAGAAAAAATTTTGAGTTGTTCTAATCTTCTCTAATAATGTTTTGTAAGTACCTCCCCAGCAAGGCAAGGCATATTGTAATCTTGAATTTATCAATGCAAAATAAAGTGTTCGTAAAAGTGAAGTGTTACAAAAATTTCGTAGAAAATAGAATTTTCTAATTTGTGATCTTAATTTTGAGTGTAGTTCTAAAATATGGTGTTCAAAAGTTAGTTTTTCATCAAGCAAAACTCCCAAGTATTTAATCGATTTAACTTTTTCTAATGGTTGGCAGGTACATAAGTGGATATTGCAGGTAGGGGAATGAAAAATTAAAGGAGAAGGGGTGTCAAAACCAAAGAAGTCAAAATTAACATATTTTGTCTTACTAACATTTACTTGCATTTTGTTTATGGAGCACCATTTTCTGAGTAATAAAAGATCGTAGTTGATTGAATCTGAAAGGAGAACAGTATCATTTTGAGTGTAAAAAAGAGCAATGTCGTCTGCAAAAGCATTTATATTTCCTTTAAAATCAAGTTCAAGAAGATCGTTAATGAATATTAGGAACAGGGTTGCAGAGGTCGTTGACCCTTGGGGAACACCCGTCTGAACAATGAGTGAATCGCTAATGTTGTTGTTGATTTTAACTTGCTGCTTTCTTCCTGTAATAAAACTACGAAACCAATTTAAAGCTATGCCTCTAATTCCTGCAGCCTCTAGCTTATTGATAAGAATCTCATGGTTGACCATGTCAAACGCTTTTTTGAAATCTATGAAGAGACCTGTGGTTTTTTTATTTGAATTAAAGCCATTAAATATTAACTCTGTCACAGTTAATAATGCACTTTCCGTTGATCTGCCTTTTATAAATCCAAACTGCTTATGGCTAAAAAAATGTAATTTGTTCAGAAAATTTGTCAATCTTAATAACATTAATTTTTCAATCAATTTAGAAAAACAGAAAGAAGGCTAATTGGTCTGAGGTTATCTAATCGTAATGAATTTGGTTTTTTCAATATAGGAACAACTGAATTTAGCTTTAAACTTTCTGGGAAAACACCTTTAACAAAACTATTATTTATTATGTGGACCAAAACGGGCGCAATGTCATCAATTATATGTTTCAATAAACTCACATTAATCTGGTCAAAACCTGTGGATTTTTTGTTTTTCAAACTATAGACAACTGTCTTGACTTCATCAACTGTGGTAGGAACTATGAAGAAGGAATCATTGTAGACATGAGTAGGAAGTGGTTCGGTAGGGATTGTACCTTGTTGACCTGACTGTACAGAGATAAGATGTCTGTTGATTTCTTGAGCAATGGATTGAGGTTCCGTTATCGTTTTCCCATCATCAAGTTCAATCCGGTCAATGCATTTTACTTTGCTGCCCCCAGTTAAATTATTTATTATTTTCCATTGTTGGGAAACATCACCTTTACAGTTTTCTAATTTTTTTGAATAGTATTCATTTTTTACAAAATCGATTTCAAATTTTAAATTTACAGAGAACCTGTTAAAATAATTTATAAATCCCATGTCGTAAGGCCTTTTTTTTGAAATTTTGTAAAGTTTTTTCCGTTTATTTATTTTTCTTAGAAGCTTTAATGTAATCCAAGGACTTAATAACTTGGCTTAACTTAGTTTACAATCTACATTAACTATTCTATTACTATCATTTATGACACTAGTTAAGATTTCATGGAACTTATCGTAACATTTATTTACATCATTTTCGGCATAAACCTCTTTCCAATCCATGCTTTGTATTTTATTTTTAACCACATCATAGTCTATTGTGATCCTACTTGGTATTTTATCATGACAATTAGGCCTATCATTAATTCTGTCTGAACATCTATTAAACTTTAATCCTAAAACACAGTGATCAGTTATACCTAGATCAAAAACATCACAGATAAAATCATTTATAAATCTATTTCTAACAAATATATGGTCAATGAGCGTCTTCGAATTCAATGTTATCCTGGTTGGCTTGCTTATTAAAGATATAAAACCATTATTATTTAACGTACTATTGTAAGCATGAGTTACTGCATTTTCCTCCAGTAGGTTAATATTTATATCTCCAATAAATATAACGTTGTTTTTTAATTCAGAAACAAGTTCAGAAAGTTCAAGCAAAAAAGAGTTCTCATGCACGTGTTGTAATCTATATAAACAGACTAGCTTAAAATATGATTTGTTCAATTTAACATCTAGTACGAGAACATCAGCTGATAACATATTACAAGATAACGTGATTTGTTTACAATCTATCGAGTTATCAACAAAACATAAAACACCACCTGCTCTGTAAGTATTGTTGCAGTTAGCGAAAAGATTGTAACCAGGTATTGCATATAAATTTATCTCATCGCTACCAATCCAAATTTCACTGAGGACAATCAAGTGAATTTTTTGTTTCAAACTACTTATTTCAGCAACAAAAGAATTAAAATTTTTTCTCATACTTCTGATATTAGCATAGATTAAGTTATAGTTATTAATATTATTTGCATGATCAAAAAACACTTGTAACTCAGACTGAGTCATTATTAACTCTTCATTCAAATTCTGATTCATATTAGGTATTCATATTCTTTGCAAAAACTATTAATAATATTAATAAATAGATAATAAATAAATAATAAATAAATTTGTAAATAAAATCTTTTGTAATACAGATTTAACAATAAATAAATATCCATCAAACTTAACAACTTTTAACATGGAACAGTAAACTAGAATCTTGCTTTGAAATTAAAATGACTAGTATTAATATGAATAAATATAATAGATAAATAAATATGATCTTTAGTAATACTGATTTAAAAATGAAGAAATATCTATGAAACTTAACAATAATTATTAACAATGCAACATTAAAATAAAGCTCTCTGTAAAAAATATATAACAAGGAATTAAAGGAATGACAACAGTTATAAATTACTTGCATGCTTACTTGAGATTGTTTAGATCCTAAAACAGGTCCGCGACGTAGGAAGGTGTTAAGGAAGTAGTCAAGGCGAGCTGTCCGGAGTGTGGGAACTGTTTATGACGATTAGATAAAGGTATGGGCAATCCTAAAATGCTATGGGAAGGGAGGGAAACAGGTCCACGACGTAGGAAGTGGTGAAGGAAGAAGTCAAGGCGAGCTGTCCGGAGTGTGGGAACTGTTTATGACGATTAGATAAGGGTATGGGCAATCCTAAAATGCTATAGGAAGGGAGGGAAACAGGTCCGTGACGTAGGAAGTGGTGAAGGAAGTAGTCAAGGCGAGTAGTCCGGAGCGTGGGAACTGTTCATGACGATTAGATAAGGGTATGGGCAATCCTAAAATGCTATGGGAAGGGAGGGAAACAGGTCCGTGACGATGGAAGGTGTTAAGTAAGTAGTCAAGGCGAGCTGTCCGGAGTGTGGGAACTGTTTATGATGATTGGATAAGGGTATGGGCAATCCTGAAATGCTATGGGAAGGGAGGGAAACAGGTCCGTGACGTAGGAAGTGATGAAGGAAGTAGTAAAGGCGAGCAGTCCGGAGTGTGGGGACTGTTTATTACGATAAGATCAGGGTATCTGCAATCCTAAAATGCTATGGGAAGGGAGGGAAACAGGTCTGCGACGTAGGAAGTGGTGAAGGAAGTAGTCAAGGCGAGTAGTCCGGAGTGTGGGAACTGTTTATGACGATTAGATTAATGTATCTGCAATCCTAAAATTCTATGGGAAGGAAGGAAAACAGGTCCGCGACGTAGGAAGGTGTTAAGGAAGTAGTCAAGGCGAGCTGTCCGGAGTGTGGGAACTGTTTATGACGATTAGATAAAGGTATGGGCAATCCTAAAATGCTATGGGAAGGGAGGGAAACAGGTCCTTGACGTAGGAAGTGGTGAAGGAAGTAGTCAAAGCGAGTAGTCCGGAGCGTGGGAACTGTTTATGACGATTAGATAAGGGTATGGGCAATCCTAAAATGCTATGGGAAGGGAGGGAAACAGGTCTGTGACGAAGGAAGTGGTGAAGGAAGTAGTCAAGGTGAGCTGTCTGGAGCGTGGGAACTGTTTATGATGATTGGATTAAGGTATTTGCAATCCAAAAATGCTATGGAAAGTGGAAAGGGAGGAAAACAGGTCCGCGACGTAGGAAGTGGTGAAGGAAGTAGTCAAGGCGAGTAGCCGGAGTGTTGGAACTGTTTATGATGATTAGATTAAAGTATTTGCAATCCAAAAATGCTATGGAAAGGGAGGAAAACAGGTCCGCGACGTAGGAAGTGGCGAAGGAAGTAGTCAAGGCGAGTAGTCCGGAGTGTGGGAACTGTTTATGACGATTAGATTAAGGTTTCTACAATCCTAAAATTCTATGGGAAGGGAGGAAAACAGGTCCGCGACGTAGGAAGTGGTGAAGGATGTAGTCAAAGGCGAGCTGTCCGGTGTGTGGGAACTGTTTATGACGATTAGATTAAGGTATCTATAATCCTAAAATGCTATGGGAAGGGAGGAAAACAGGTCCATGACATAGGAAATGGTGTAGGACGTAGTAAAGGCGAGCCGTGTGGAGTTTGGGAATGGATCTATGTGTCTCCAATACAGTACTAAGACTGCTTTCAGAGTGGACTAATGATTTTCCCCGAGCAAAGCTCGGTCCCCAGGCACTGTTGTAAATAAATAAGAGTAACTTCGTTCTAGGAAAACTTTTAATACTTTATTATTAAATGGCGAACATACAAAGTATGTATTTTAAGCCAAGTAAGAATGGAGATGAGTGGCACAATCTTGTAGTCTTGTTAGTGCCTAAGACCGACATTCCTTAGACTTTAGACACAGGTATCTTATTTTACATTGTTATCATTTTGCATTGCTCTAATTTTATAATGTCAATGTCACATCATAGCATAGGCAGAGAACTAGGCCTATTTGATGGAATCTCTTCAAGTCAGCTTCTTATGCATCCATAGTAGGTTTTTCTTCTGCATCTTGTCGCATCTATTCCATTACCTGTGATGTGGAAAGCGAATAGGGACCTCTTGTCGGGAATTTTCTATTTTGAGTTTGGATTCCTTATTCCTTATTAATTCCTAATCACTTGGTGGAAATATACCATGCATCTACAATTTTTTTTTGTTAAAGTTATAATAGGACTTTGAAATTTTGTAATAGAAAAGGGTCATTTTGAGAAAAACCATTTTGAAAATTTCAAATACGCATAAAATCAGTTTTTTTTTGTATTTAAGAAACAATTTTGGTATCAGAAGAAAGCTTTTTAAGCTTATAATGTACTCTTTAGAGGCAAAACCAATTTTTGTCTTAACTCCCAGTAGTTTTAATTTAAATAATTGTTTTATTGAAACATGTCATCGTAAAAATCGCATTTCAGAAAAGGGACCTCTTGTCGGCCCCATGTTATTTCTCCATAAGATAAGAAAAGGTACCTCTTGCCGGGACCTCAAAATTAGTGAGATAATTTGTTCTCCGTACACTGAACTTTGTTGTAGTTCTCTAAATTTACTCTAGAATGCAGGACAATTCACTTTTGGACTAAAGTCTGTTTATAAAGTGAATATTAGAAATGGGACCTACTGTCGTTATGGTGAAATAACATTGAGCGACAAGAGGTACCTATTCTCAGACCGTGCAGAGGCTAACAAAATGATTTATTTCGACCTTTTACGTCTTCAATTTGATACTTTAACTGATACTGTCCTGTTCTATGATAAATGAGGTATAACAATCGATAAAAACCCGAATTTCGATATTTTTGACCTTAATTACTTATATCGGCCGTACTGAAAATTTTGCATCGCCATCAAGAGGCTATAGGCTAAATAAGTTAAATAACTTATATATATATATATATAGAGAGAGAGAGGGATATATATACATAGTATGAGTTATATATATGTCCGTGAACGCGATAACATGAGTAATTTTTGTCCAACTTTGATGAAATTTGGTTTAAAGGTGTAAGGCGGGATAAACTCAGTGGCGGTCCCAGAGGAAGGGGATGGGAGCGGGAGGGATATACCCCCCCCCAAAATATTTTATATTTTATAAGCTAACATAAATACTATCAGCCTGAGCATATTTTAGAGCTCAAATATGTATCTTAAAAATATGTTTTTAGACTTTAAATTCCACATTTTTCCAGGGGAGGACCCCGAACCCCCCTTTTTCTGGGGGATGTTACATGCCCCCAGACCCCTCAATGATCATTCCCCCCCCCCCAAAATTAAATCCTGGGACTGCCACTGGATAAACTTGAATGAGTTGTCTAACCAGCATGATCGGACCGTAGGAACGGGGTTTTCCGAGGGGGGGGGGGTTATGGGGTAAAAATTGGTTTTTCTCATTTGACCCTCAAAATACAAAATTTCCCAATTTATCTCTGAACCTTTTTAAAGAGCTCCCTGATTTTCATCAGTTATCAGATTGTGAAGTTAATAGTTTTAGGATCAGTGTACAGAGGTCACGGGGTATAATTTTGACAATTAGTGAACATTATGTGTCAATAATACAAAGGGAGTTTTATTTACAGCTACAATTTTGGTTTCAAGATAAGGAGATTAGGAAGGAAGCTATGTATTCAAACCCCAAGACAGTCAAGTATATTTGGTTGAAACATAATTGGGTTGTTCG
This sequence comes from Macrosteles quadrilineatus, assembly GCF_028750875.1. Classification (NCBI taxonomy): domain Eukaryota; kingdom Metazoa; phylum Arthropoda; class Insecta; order Hemiptera; family Cicadellidae; genus Macrosteles; species Macrosteles quadrilineatus. The sequence continues at coordinate 50,982,095 of NW_026542599.1, read as the reverse complement.
TGGAAGGTAGAAAGTTGAAAGAACTCATAAATAAATCCAACAATTAGCAAATAAGGAAAAACATTTATATCACAACACAGTATGTACATTTTGAGCACAGCCCTATAAAGAAAAACTTGAGTCAATGTCATTGAGCTTTAGCCATTCCGATATATCTGCAACCACCGGATTGTTGAAATCAAGAACTTCAGTTCTATTAGCAATAAAACGTGTTGCTTGGCCTCCTGAAACAATTCAAAAGCAATAGTTAGTTAAAGATAAATTAACTTATAATTAAAAAATAAATAATTATTAAACTTATAATACCAGTTATCAGCTATATGTAATTTAAGATATCCAGCACAGGATGTATAAAGGATACCTTCAGTAGTTTTTTTACCTGGAGGGCATTGTATCAACCAATGGCATTTTGTTTTGCTTTTTACAATACGGATAGAAATATACTTCTAATTCCTTTGGAATTAAAATTGCAGTTTTTTTAGATCCACTGGATTGTTTCTGTCAATTGTCACAATTATGAAAGTATCAAAAAATAAGAGTGGAAAGTAAAATTTAGACTGTAGCACTCCCTGAGAGCAGCTCATTCAACTACTAACTAGAGTTAACCTGAATGGAAAAAACGGCTACAGCTGGTCCATATATTTATACCCTTTACCCTTTGTCATAGAGTGATATGGTTTTACAGTCTCGTGCTGGGGCTAAAGCTCCTTGTTGCCACTACCACTCCTGACTTAAGTCTGGGACTTATTTGCCAGGCCGCTTTCCGTGAAAAATCTTCTCGAACTTCGGCCAAGAACAAATTCTGTGTCCCAAAACCCTAACAGCATGACTGCCAACCCCCTACTACCCTGAGCGATTGGGAACATTGAGATTCCCTCTAACCTTTCCTCTCCCCTTCACTGGGGAGTTTTAATTAATTTTCTTTTTCAATTTATAGCCTGTATGTGCTTCTTCCTATTTCCCTAGTCACTTTCCTAAACGTCTCAATTATTTCCTTGTCTCTCATTAAGTTTTCTTTTCTCATCTCCAGACCTTTCCCATCTAAAACTTCTTCCAGTGCTCTCCTATTCGCCTTCTGAAGTGGACAATTCATTAATACATGAGTCGCGGTGTCTATTTCTCCGCATCTGCACACTTCCTCTTTCACCAGGTTAGATCTCCCCAAATTCGCTCTGAAATGTCCATGTCCTGTGACAAACTGCGTCCAATAATGGTCTGTCTCTTAATCTTCTTCAAGTCTCCTTCTGATGTTTGGCATATATCTGAACGTTTCCCTTCTATATTTTACACCCTGTGTTTGTTTTATAAGTATCCACAATCCCACTGCCAAGTAAATCATAGCAACCTTAGCCAAATGATCCGGAGCATGTCCCATTTGAATTTCCAGCAGTTGCATTTATTTATAACTAGCTGTACCCGCAGGCTTTGCCCTGTTTAACTTCACAAGTGAAGCCCGTTCACATGGCTCAATCACGTCCTGGTTGAAGTTTGTTCGCTACGCTCACTCACCTTTAGGTTGGAGCTCGTTCGCTACGCTAACTCGCTTCCAGGTTGAAGTTCGTTCGCTATGCTCACTCACCTTTTGGTTGCAAATTGGCTGTAGTCATAAATTAAAAAAAATAATAGTGCTGCACCCTGTTGGTAATCCTTGTAACTTGAATGCTATTGAACATCATAGAACAGAACCAACTTGTTTAATTGAATCAGCTGTTAAGAAATTCCTTTTAAATACAAAAAATCATAAGGTTAACATGGGAAACTGCAGAGCCACTGGGGCCGAGCCCGAAAGCCCGATCAGAATAAAAACTACTTAGTTTTCCTATTTAATGCCCAAAGAATCGGTGTACCGAATTTCAGCCTCATAGGTAAATGGGAAGTGGGAGAATTAGTGATGAGTGAGTGAGTGAGTGAGTGAGTGTGTCAGTCAGTGAGGGCTTTGCCTTTTATATATTTAGATGGCAGTGTGTATAAATAACCTGTATAACAAAGCCAACCCCATGCAGGGGAGCTGCATGCCATTTTGATATTATGGTCGTCTATCTCCTGAACTGCTGAACATAAGATGATGCTATGTTATATTGGGCAAGAATTGATTAGCTCTATTAGCTTCTCTATCTATATAAATAAAATTAGAGTTTTGTCTGTACATTGCTCAGAATCATAAACTTTTAGGTTATTTTTACGTTTTAATATCTAAATTTCTGTCTGTCTGTCTTCCTGTCTGTCATGGCCCAAGAGCCATTTTACGCGGCCTTCTCCTGAAAAACGAGAGTACCTATCAAGTTCCAAATCATTTTAATGTATTCACTGGATTGGCGAGATTATCTTTAGCCATTAAAATATGGCGTCACTACTTTGTAAATAAAATGACGGACGTTTAAAAACCCAATTTTGTGCGATTTTTTGTACAGTTTTCTCCCAATGTTTATCACATATTCATCTATGAAATAACGAACAGCTGCCAGCTGTTCGAATCAAGATTATTTTTTCTAGCTGTCACTGATATGTTTACATTGAATGTTGTTTACAAATACCGTAACCAATTCCGATCAGGTTTTGAAAGCAAATCCAAACCAAGTAAGATTAAAAACGTTTTTCTTACATAACGGATTTAATTAATCGCAAGTGCAATAATTTGTAGGGTAACCGTAAATGAAAATAGAGATTCTTTGTGTATAAAATTGCTCTTGAGTTTTGATAACTGGGGAAAAGACCTTGAATCAGTGTTGTTGGGAAACTTACATTTTTTTAAATAAGCCTTTTCAGTCGAGACTCGGCACACGACCAACACGCGTCTACATCTCCATAGTAAAAATAAAAGTAGGCCTACCGTGTATTTATGTTTTATTCGTCATATGTATAAGTGTACAGTTCGTGTATATGCTTCAAAAACTCCAAGATGCACCTAATGGGGAAGCTCAAGACCTTGGAAAGATGATGGCGATTTAATTTCGCCAAAATGCATCTCCTGTAATAGGATACATTAGGATCGACCGGCAGACACAGGTAATTTAACATTTTATTGATTGTCATACCGATCCGGAACAACAACAAACAACATAAAATGAAGTTATGTATAATAATTTGGCCAGCATATCTGAAAATATGCAAAAGAACTGCTGTTATTTATATAAGAAGGTTTCTACTGAATACAATAAGATCCCCGTGCGTAGAACGGGTACACAGCTAGTTAAGAATAATATTAAATAGAATATATTTATTTATAAACTTTTTACACAGTTACAAACCTGTTCTGTTAACGTACTGCACCATCTCCGCCAATGTCTGGTTGTCCAATGTTGCAGTGATGGTGACGGAATGGTCGTAGCTTCTCCGATGTCTCCCCGGCACACGAGCTGTAGAGGGAAGAATGTACTCTGACTCATGGAGCGGAGTGTCGTCCGAACCAAACTCCTACAAAAAAGTATTGTAACTGTATTATCTGTATCTGTATTCTGAATCATCTGTAAAACTGTTGTTCAGGGCTCAGCCAATCCAGAAATTTTGGGTCGAGCTGTGTCTAAATAACTCCTTGATCAGCGTTGTACATTAAAATTACAGACAGTAAATATAAATACCTCCAACAACACGCTTAAAACAGTTACACATATACTGTTAATTCACAAGACGGTAAAACATATAAAAGATGGTAAGGTGTGATTGATTCTGATTAGACACTCCAGTCATCAGACCCAAAGAGGAACACAATCTGTATCCGAAAAGTATTTTTTCTAAGTCACAGCAATTGAAAACCAAATCCAAATCATAGCTGTACGGATTTTATCGGGTTTGGGTCAAATCTGACACTCAACTTCACAACTGTTATCAAAACCAAATTTTAAAATTGGTTCTGAAATTCTTATCTGGGGCAAATCCAAATGATGGTGAAATTTAATCCAAATCCGGATGTCTCTTTCCAGTAAATTTGAATGCTAAAATCTAAATCTGAATCTGAATATCTACAAACAATAGATTTGTTATCAAATCTTTAAGAATCAGATTTGATTTTTTATTTGTACAGTTTTTCATAAAAATAAACGGTATCAGCATTCTGACACATACTTTCTCCCATAAGTTTGTCAACAACCTTTATCATGTGTAAGTGGTGAGAGTAAATATACGGAAATGGGATTTGTACAATTTTGATCAGAATTTAAAGGACTATAACATACTAAATTGTTATCAAAATCGTTCGGGCCATTTTTGTGAAAATCAGAGTTTGGCGTTTTTTATAGGGTTTTTATGAGAAAAAATAACATAATTTACAATAACTTTTAACCGTAATTTTTACAGAAATGGGATTTGTACCATTTTGTTCAGAATATAAAGGACTATAACATACTAAATTTTTATCAAAATCGTTCGGGCCGATTTTGGAAAAATCCTATTTTTACGTTATTTTATGTGGTTTTATGGGAAAATCCCCATTAAAAAACCAAATTTCTAAAAAATTGATAAACTATCAAAATTGTAAGGACCATAACATACTATGTTAAATAAAAACCGGATTCGTTTTCTAAAATCCTATTTTTCGTTATTTTATGGGGTTTTTATGGGAAAATAACATAATTTACCATAACTTTTGAACCGTAATTTTTAGAGAAATGGGATTTGTACCATTTTGTTCAGAGTTTAAAGGGCTACAACATACTAAATTTTTATCAAAATCGTTCGGGTAATTTTTTAAGATAATTCGATTTTTCCGGTTTTTTATGGGTTTTTATGGGAAAATCCCCATTAAAAATCAAAATTTCAAAAAAATGAAAAAACGCCTAGAAATACCATGGATTAGAACCTACATACCAAATTTCATTGAAATCGGACCACAGGTGTAGTCCCTAGCTCTGTACACATCCAGACACACACACACACACACACACACAGACATTACTTCAAAAACCACTTTTTTGGGTCCAGGGGGACCCAAAACAAATATACCAACTCAAAACTCAAACTCGAAAATTTTGACAAAAACAATACTTTCTCCATATACTATGGTATAGGGGAGAAAGTAACTAGCTATATATATATATTTTAATTTGATTTTGGTAGCATTGTAGATAAACACGGCAAATAGATCCTAAGACAAAACCAAGTTACACTTAATAAAGTGCGAAGAGTCAAAATCAATCTGAATGTTTCAGATCTGACTACCTTTAATATTTCATTGCATCATTTTTAAGTTGTCTTTTATAGTGAATATGAATAACAATTATTTAAGGCAATATATTAAACTCCAAATGATATCCTAAATAATACTTTAACAGTTTTCAACGAAATGGCGACCATAAAAAGTAGGTATTTTAAGCCAAGTATGAATGGAGATGAATGTAGGATGAGTGGTGCGATCTTGTAGTCTTGTTAGTGACTAAGGCCGACATATTTATTGATTGTAACAATCTAACTAACTAAAATATACTGAATAACATGTAACCTACCAAGCATTTCCCTCGTATACAGAATGCCTTTTTGGTAGTGTCTCCCTTGGTACAGTCCGTGCCAAAAGGAAACCATCCGTCCTCTCCATTCACCAAGTAGAAGCGATGTAGTACAGTCTCATCCTGACAAGCTATACGACATGCTCGGTCTGGGTCCTCTGTTACATAATAAACCATAAAACGTTGATTGATTCCTAATTTGTATTAATTAAAAGAAGGAGAAATTATGAACACCAAACATAAAAATACATCCTGATAGCCTACCTCACATTCTTATTACACTTAACCACTTAAGTTATTTAATTACAATTTATATTGCAGTTTTTGTGTCTTTAGTTCTACCAAGATACAGTTTTTAAGCCTTTATTTCTTCACTATTTGACACATAATTGTATTTGTTCCCTTTATTTCAATTTTTTACTTTGTTAATTGTATCCAATAGATTTTAATCAACAAAGTTTATTAATTAATGACCCTAAATAAACTATATTGTAAAATCGTGTTACCCGAAGACCATGATTATTTTTACAAATGTTTAGGACTATGCTGAAGCCGATCCAGGAATATAAGAACTAAGAACTATGTTGAGCATCTAAGTACAGTGGATACATTTTGATCAAGAGGATGTACAAAGTTGAAATATGTTTAAAACATTCAAGAAAACATAGTTAATGCAATTTCAAATGATTTCCAACAACTGAGGTTAATGAAACTAGCAAGAAAAATATTTCGCGTCAGGATTATTTAATGATATCCCAATGATCAAGGATAGCTGGGTCCAGTTTGAACGATGAAAAAGCTACTGGCATTTTAAGCACTATATGAACGCTCATCTGCCAAGCTAATTTATAACTACTAGGCAGACTAGGCTACCCAATGCACACACCTACTACAGGTGAAAGTTGCATCCCCATACCAGACAGTCGACGTACCCTCTCACTGTACCGGGTGCAGATCACAGTTGCGTACTCCAGCGTTGATTTCACTTTGCCGCATACCTGGATCAAATAGGCCGTTTGAGTAGAAATTTATGTATTTGAGTAGAAATATTACTTTAGTATTTTGTATCCTCCATTATGGAAAATAAATTATGTTCCTCTATTAGTTAAGTCACACGAGGTTACCTGCCTCAGGTCACTTAAAATATATTAACCGAGGTAGCCTGATGTCTACTCATGTAAATACAAGCTATAGTGTAGGATTTGTAGTAGGTGGTAGAAAATGAGACTGAGAGGAAGACCCAGTAGAAAAGGGATAGAGGGGTGTGGAGATGAAAGGATGGTGATGGGAGATAAACTGAAAATTGTTTGGAGAAGCTTAGTTGGCGAAGAAGGTGGAGAGACGAGGCGAAGAGAGGTATAAAATGGAAGAAGGTGGTGGGAGAATATAGAGAGGCAAAGGTTTTAAGATAGCAGATAGATAAAGAGGGATGTGGATAAGAAAAATGTAAGAGACATGTGAGATGAAAAATGATGGAGGAAGAAGATCTGTGAAAAGATAAATGAGGATGGAGAGGCATAGTTTTGGTTGGTGAACATGGTGGATGAATGTGATGAATGTAAGAGGGATGAGAAAGGAAGGTGGTATGATGGCAAAAGACGGAAAAAGGGGAACTGACTGTGGAAAGTTAGGAGAATATGGAGAAGCCTAGCTGGCGAATATGGTGGAGAGAAGCGGTAAAGAGGGATGTGGGGAAAAGATTAGTGAGATAGTGTGTGGTGAAAAAAGAGGCTTTGAAAATTTTTTGATTCAAAGCAACGATTCCATTCAAAAGATATTCGATTTGAATTGATACAACTCGATTCAAAGCAATACAGCAGTATTTTTCTATTCATACTTATCAATGGAGTGAAATAACAATAGGCTAATTAAAATTCACCACATATGAGTAATGCAAATTTTTGTTGATGTGGTATTAGGCCTATTCATACACATGACATAATATATGAATTTGAGGTGAAAAATATTTATTTTCAATCATATATTAGAAGAACCTGTATTGCTGGAAATGTCAGTGAGCTGCTTTACTTGCCTATTTCATAATTTTTACTCACAGAATCATATTGCTAAGCATGTTAGGTACCTATTTTATAATATTGATTTTACAAATAAAGATGTGTTTTGGTGTAAACAAATAAAAACATTTGCAAGATTTATACTGGAACTTTCAATTGGTTTACATTGATAAAATGAGAGGATAGAATATGACCTACAAACTACAAGGAGATAGCAGACCTACAAAAATAGATATTTTTAGAATGATTTTTGAGTGACTTGTTTTGGCTATGTTTACAATAGTAAAACATGTCTTACACTGTTTACACTTAACAAAACTTCTTATCATTTGCAATGTAAAAAACAAAAAATTATAAAACAATTAAAGCAATATTTACAAGCAAAGAATTAATTAAATAAGAAAGCCTTCGCAAAGGAAACGCAACAACACGCTCCTGTATTGCGGGTATTGCATTGACTTTCTGCAGGCGTTTTTGGTGTATGGATACTGACTCCCGATCATGAGTCGAATATTTTTTTTTTATCACCACTAAATCGAATCGCGGTTTAATGCATCGAATCGAATCAAATCGTAATTTCGATGCATCACACACCCTTATAAATCAGCTTATGCAAAATCTGTAACCGCGGCCAAATTGCAAGCGTCTTCAGAGGTCACAGTAAAATCTTGGACATCTGCCGCTGTCACGAAGGGATTGTGAACATCTTCTAAATTCACTGCAAAATAGTAAACATCATGCGCGATTGCGGATGCATTGCATGACGTCGTGACATTTGGACATCACACAATACTCCCGCGATTGTGAATAAACCATCTTCGTCTTTTGCGATCGCGGCTAAATCATAATGTCAAATGTCTGCTGTGGTTGCTGAAAACAGGGAACATCTTGCGCGACCGCGGAGACATCATCTTTGTCTCCTCCGATCACAGTGGAATCATGAACGTCTCCCATAGCCGTAGAGAAGTAGTGAACGTCTTGCGCCAGCGCAGAGACGTCATCTTCGACTCCTCCGACCGCAAAAGATTCATAACATTTTTCATGTGGCCGCGGAGGAATAGTGGACATATTGCGGGTACCTGGAGACATCGTCTTCGTCTTCTGCAATCGCAGATTATCGGTGAGAAAAGCTTATCAAAAACAAATATTTGAGGCCCCCTCCTAGGCTGAGGCTCCCGGCAACCACCTTGTCCGCCATTAGGGAAATACGTCCCTGAGAGATGGTAAATAGATGAGGTGATGATCAGGGCCATCCAAAGGGGGGGGCAACCTGCCCCAGGTGCCGCGGTTGAGGGGGCGCCGCGCAGCTGCTATTTGTATTACCATAGTATTAAAATATGCGAATGCGACTGACTATTATTGGAGGAAGGGGGCGCCACAACCACGTTTGCTCCGGGCGCCGCCAACCCTAGGGACGGCCCTGGTGATGATGTGAAGAAGAGAAAAGTGCATTGTGGGAGTAAAACGTTTTAGACACCCATACCTGGGAATCATCGAAATGTAAGAGGATATGTGTGTTGAATAATATCTGACCTACCATAGTGTCCTGCTTACACAGCTGGATGCTCGCTGTAGAGTTACACTGATGACAAGACCTGCGCTCCACTAGCCTTACTCCACTGCCAGGAGACACACAGTTGTAGTAGCAGTCACTGATTGGCTGCCAAACTCCTACAGCTACCTGCAAACAAAGTTACACATGTCCAACTGCGGTGGTTTATAAAGATTTAGCTTATAGAAAATAAGAGTTCCATCGAAGAATTTCAACATTTTAAAATAACTGTCAATATTAGTAAGACAACAAAACCATCATCTCAACAAAAATGTAACTCAAAACAAAAACGGCTGAAAAATATATACCGTATGGCATGTGTTGCAGTGTGATTGACAAGCTTAAAACTAAAATATTGAGTATACCAGTGTTAGTTCTGGTGTGCAACTCATAAGGAGTTTACCTATCCGTGGGAGAGTCTGGTGGTAGAGATACCCACTTACACAAACAGGGGACAGCGTGGGTGGAAGTTGACAGGGTCACATTCTTTGTGAGTAGCAAGCAATAATTAGACATTTTGCTACTTTTGACTTGTTATAAATCAAAAAATTTGTTCATTGGTGTATTTTGATAATTAAACTAGTCATAATAATCTCGCTCACCTCCCGTCTCTTGCCTCGAGACACTTGACACATCTCGCTGGAGAGTAGCATGTGGCTGTCTTCTCCTCCTCTCTCACAACTGAACTCCTGTAAACAAATTGTAAAGAGTATTCACAAAAACATTTGAATGATTTCACACATTAATTTTGGACCTTTGTGGATGATAAACTTAAAGCATGTAAGCTTTTCCCAGACTATACTACAGTAAGGAGCTAAGTTGTCAGTGGCGGCGATAAGAGCCCGCGGGCCCCCCTCTCCCAATAATCTTTAAAACATTATCACATGTATTACCGCCTAAACTTGCTCTTAAGCTTGACACGGCATCTCCCGAGGCACCGAGGCGTCATCGTCGTCTTCCATGATCGCGGCAAAATCGTGAATACTTCCCGTAGTCATGAAATAAACATCAGCCTATCATAGTCTACCGTGATTGCAACCAAACCTATGACATCATCAGATATCAACATCATCGTCTCCCTCGTTCTCTGCCCAATCCCTAATATCTCCCGCGACCCGGGGTGACGGGGAAATAATTTTTTCCACAATTGCAGCAAAATCCTAGATATATCTCTTGCGGAAAAAGAAACGTCATTATCTTCTACCGCAATCACAGCAAAATATTGAACATCTCCTGCGACCGTGGAGACATCGTCATCGTCACCCCCGGAGAAATGTTCTCGTCGATATCCACGATCATGGCAAAAGCGGTAGGCCTAATCTTTCAATTTCGTGAGCGTGATCCTCGCGGACATAAAATCTTTAACTTTTAACTGTGCATTATTGTATTGAGTAACTCGGCTCGAGCTTGATTTTCTGACTTTGTGCTTGATCTATCAAGCTTGTAGGCCGGGCTCTGCTCGGCTTGAAAATCAACATTATATAAAAATTAACAGTTTCAAAAGCAACCCAATCTGATTTGACCTGAGGCCCATAGGTAAGTAAAATTTTTTCCTGACTTGAAGTAAACAAATCTAAAGTGCAGCCTTCTAATAGTAAGAACTTAAATTAAATGCAAATTCTTCTCTAGCATCAATGAAAGAATGGTATTATTTATTGGCTAGTGCCCTACTAGCCACCTAGGTTAATTCGTCGATTTGATCGTTAAAAAACTGTCAAGTTCATTTAGTTAAATCAGCATAGAGGGCCCTCTCTGGTGTGACCCGCTGGGTGCTAGGAGGATTAACATTAATGTTTCATCCTTCTAGGCCGGGAGCCACATTGGTTCTAAATACGGTCCTATTATACAGGGTGGTAATAAAGTCCGAAAACAGTTAAATACAGATAAATCAATAAGATTTGGTATGTCAACACAACACCTAAAAATCTACTTTTTTTAGGAAATAACAATTTTCTGTCATCTCATGGGGACGTCCCGCAAGGAGTCAGGAGGAAATCTTTTTAAATAAAAGCAGAGGTTGACATTTACATCAAATTAAAGGTCTTTACTAGCAGAATATACTGCCGCAAATTTGAACTCAAACGGACAACCGAGCCAAGAATGACAGTTGTTCAAAGATTCATTTAATTTGTATTGCTATTATACGCTTACTCCTCAGGGAAGTGCGGTTTGCGGCATTGTATTCTACTAAAAAATACCTTTCATTTGATGTGCATATTGACCTATAAATGCTTCCATTTAAGATTTTCGACCGACTCCTTGTGAGCCGTCCCCCTGAAGAGTTATTGGATCACTGAATATGTGTTAAAATACAAAATATACAAATAATACAAGGAGAATTTTGTCTTTAGAGCCTGTGGTAAAGGAGAACTTCTAATGAACCCTTGTAATTTAGAGTACAGGTTAGAAAATATATGTTACCTGACAGACGCCACTGATGCAGTACATGGCCTGTTTGCTAGGGTGAGTGTGACAAGCTGTACCATCTGGGAACGTCCAGCCTCTACTCTTGGAGCCTCCGTTGCGCTTGTAACACCAAACTGTGCACGCCTCCTCCGCTGGAAACAATTTCTTAAATTTTGTTTGTTCACGCCATTGGAATACACCATGGTTTTGTATTGGAACGGTCCAAACCCTGGTTTTCAATTAAATGTTGAACTTTTGATAGTGTCATAAATTGAAATTCAATTAGCCTGATGACATCAGAAGATTATATCAAATTTATGACATTAATTGTCTCAATAGCTGAACGGTTATAGTGACCGCCTTCAAATTGGAAGGTCATCGTTTATTCCCAAACGAGATAATTTCCAGACCCAGATGGCATTTGTCATTGGGCTATTTAGCATGATGCTATCTTGCAAAAAGATCAAAATTTGTAAAAAGACCAGCGTGTGGACCGTTGCCTTACAAAAAACCAAAATTGATGCCACAGGTGTCGATATAGGGTACTTAAAAATGGAATATGGGGCTGAATCAGTCCTCACTTGGGACTGAAAAGTTGTAAGTTTTTCAGTTTTTAAGGTGATCACTAAAACTACTGGGCTAAGCATTCCATGATATTAATGATTTAAGCAACCATCTATAAAGTTACCTATCACTATACCTATAACCGAAATGGAGAGATGGTTATAGGTATAGGTATAGTATAATAATCCCCATTTATTATAAATGGAGATTATTTTAATTTTAATATCTCCATCGTACTCGTAATAACGAGCTAGCAAAATAATAGACGTGAGAGTTACTAAAACTATCAATGAGAATACTCAACAAGTTGTTACGTTATTGACTGTGTGTTTAGCCTTCAACTCTGGCGACGCAATGCCCGCATTTTTAGGCCTTCTGGGACTCGCAATTTTAGACCTTCTGGGACTTGGGCCTTCAGAAATTTTTAGACCTTCTGGGACTCACATTTTTAGACCTTCAGAAACTCTCATTTTATAAACATTTATTTACAAAATTTAGGTTGTGTGCCCAAGGTCTAACTCCCGCAAGGTCTAAAACAGTATCAGTGGATAAGTTTTCTGCATTGACTGTACTTTAAGACCTTTCGGGATTTAGACCTTCGGCATACTGCCTGTTTAGACCCTCAGCAACAAGTACTAAATGCAAAATGGTGTGCCAAAGGTCTAATTAGACCTTCCGGAATTTAGACCTTCAGCAACACTCCCAACATAAAAAAAACTACAATTATAGTGTAAGTTCATGGGGTATTATTCCTCTTAAAGATGCAATTGACTACATATTCCATCAAAATAAGCCTAATCATCGGCTGATTCCTACCTCTTTTGCAAATGGTCAGGGCTCCATTACCCAGTTAGGCTATCGAAACCAATCACGAAATTACTTTTCATCAGCATTGACATGCATATTTTTGGTTTGTTTAAGAAACGTAAAGAAACTGAAACTACCTCTAGGTTTTACTGTTATATCTGGATGCTCCCTTTACTATTATAAACCACATGCTCGGCTATATTATTTTAACCTTTTTTGCTTAGAAAAACAGACAGTAGGCCTACCTGTTTAAAATCTCCAAACAATATTGTTTTTCCGCCCATTGGAACTTGTCTTCCCCCCATTGGAACTTGTCATAGTACTTCTTAATTATTATAGGTAACGTTATCCCTGGTTTTATATAGGACCTAGTACATTGCAAAATTGACTGGTTTGAAAATCATCAAATGTTAATATTGCCTACCGGCTTAGTGATAAACCATGATCAACTGTATTGAAGTAAACAAAAATCAGCAGTAATGCTTCTAATGCTTCTTTTACGTTATATCTAATTTTGTGTTATTATTTTGGGAATTTCACTTTTTTCCCGCTGTCACGGGATAGAGACCTTTAATTTAACTGAGCCCTCTAGTGTCGTTCTATGACCTCCCAGTCGCCCAACATTTTGACGCAAAGAATCGGCTTACACAATTAATATAATAGATTACTTAAATAGTTAGGCTGAATAGGACAGCACTGAAACAAATCTCTCTCTTTCCTAACATTACTAAGAGAATAAAAAGTATCACAGGGTACAATAAACATTGAACCAAAGATATGAAGTTTTGAATAAACATTTTCTAAAGAAACTATAATAAAACACCAGATGGATACATGAAAGAATAATATTTCCTAGAGTTTCAGAAGGCTCTAGTTGATTCCTTGTATTCTACATCGTAGTGGTCCCCTAAACATAATTTTTGAAAGTATAAACTCACGGTTAGTACTGATCTTCTGTAGTCCTGTACCAACTAACTCACTGTCCACATCACGAGCTCTTAGGCAAACCTCGTCAGCAAAGTCTCTCACAGTCGTCCTGGGTATGTTCTCACACTGAACAACATTAATTTTTATTCTATCAGCTATTTTATCAATTTACAAATTCGTGAATTAGTTTGAAAAATGTCTATTTACACCAAAGTTTAGGCAAAGACAATGACTTGACAAAAGTTACATTAAGTTAAGGTACAAAAATAATTCATAAAATTACTCAATTTTAAGTATTTTATGTTAATCTGAAACTTGATGTTAAATGATGCAATAAATAAAAAGTCAGTTAAGTTCTGAACTGTGATGGAACATTAAACAAGAGAGCTGAACAGTCTATATAGTAAATCTTCCGTTTGAACCAGTGAGTAATTTTACTTTTCATATAACTTTAAAAAACAAAGTCAAACTAAAAAATCCAAAAAAGAAAAAACCTTTACTAAATAAAAAAAAAATTAAAATCAAAATTAAAATTTTTACTGGTGGGATTTCATCAGCTTCCAGCATTTGCTGTGGGTCTTTTATTAAATGGTCTTGGGTAACGATTAGCTCCTGGTCCTACAAAGAAAGATACTCTAGTCAGCTTATTTATAGTCGAATAGATAACAGAATAGGACTGGCCTTTGAAGAGGTAGGGGATGCGACGTTGCCTTATCGTTCTTGGCTGTTGAGCTGACTTTCACTTAGAGCCTGGCATTCTTACTCTATCTTTCCACTTGTATACAAGTCCGCTGTCGGTCAAAGACTGAGTGCATGGCACAACTTGGTAACAGTGGACAGTTTTCTGAAAGCTGATTGGATGCCGCTTTCCCTCATTTCACCCAACTCGAACTGGTTTCGGTCCTATTCTGTAATCTATTCGACGATAATTTAGCAATCATTCTGCATTCATTCATACCAGAATACACCGTAAATACTATGAGTTTTTTGCCTCAAAAGGCTACATGTAAAACTCTTTTTAAGGGTGGTTTTTGCAAAATTTAATAATATTAATATGAGTATACAATTTCTTATCATGGAAATGCTGGAGGTGAATAATACAAACAGCTTCTCTACCTGGTTTGTAAGACAAGTGCGATACTTTCTGTCACTTCCATCGCATCCACTTCCTCCATTTTCTGGTCGTGGGCTGAAAAGAAATACAAATTATTGTGATAGTAAGAAGACTCAAAATTTGAAAAGAATTTATATAAAAACATATTTGTCCATACCTACCAAGTAAGTGCAGCTACTACACCGGATAGGAAATTGAGCCGATCAACATGGTAAATCATGTAAAAAGCAAAATATGCTCTCCATTGACTCATTGTGTATTTGCCCTATTAATAGTCACTTGATATTATTTCTTTTACAGTATTACAAATATTTTGTAGGCCTATTAACTGTATTGATATATTATATGAACGACTCATAGGTTTTTCTAAAAATTATATCCATCAATTTCTACTTTACAGATTTATACCTGTTACATTGCCTGTATGCAAACATGATGCCTGTGCTGCCTTGGCCCAGCCCACTAGGCTCCCCCTGCAGACAGCCGGACGCACACTCCGAGTACGGCCCCCAGGGCCCCCACTGTCCTGACACTGGGCCCGCCTGCAGCTGGGACAGACTGCGGGGCACACAGCGTCCACTGCGGCACCACTGTGGGGTACATATGCCTAATATCAATACATTTCTTCATTCATCAATTTCAACTACAATAAAAAGCAGTCTTGATAAGATTAGATTTATAGCACACCGACACGCCAGAGAACGGATATTAAGGCCAATAAGAATGAGCATTGACTGATATGATAGCTTTGATACTGACTAAGAAAAACTGTTGATTTAGTGAGGATCATGAAAAGCCAAAAGATCAGATTTTATTTTTGAAGGATCAAAAGCTACTGAATTTTCTCAGGACAAACTGAAAGGAACACTCAGGTTCCAGATCCAGCTCTATTAGAATTTACTACAAAATGACGAGCCATAAGAAGAATAAATTATTTTCATTCTGTAAAACTATTAAAAGAAAACACATTTAGAAAAAATACATTTTTGCTAAACACTAATATTATATATACAGGAGAACCTCTTTAATCCGAACTAATTGGGACCGGCGGTAGTTCGGACTATTGAATTGTTCAGATTACAGAACATATTGTTGTTTTTACATAACAATAGCTAGGGAAAAGTGAAAAATGCTTTATAAAGTAAAATACAGTGTTTATTTAATACAGTAGTAAACATAGAGAATAAACAGTACTGTACATTACAATTGAAATAATTACGGTGCGTATATCAATAAATACAGTATACAATAAAGAACTACTGTACTGTGTATAGAGTACAGCAATGAGGCGTTCAGATTAGTGGACGTTCGGATTACAGGGGTTCGGATTAAAGAGGTTCTACTGTATTTCTTTATATATTATTAGCCCTCTTAATACCTCAACAACCCATTTTTATGCCCTCCTTCATAATGAATCGTAAGAAGTCTTTTTGAGCTGCTTATTGTCATTTTGTAAATAAATAAATCAAACTTGATAGGATCAATAATGTGAGTCTTGTTGCAAATATACCTTGTTAGTGCCACAAGTTGTACCTTCCAGAGCTGGATGGGAGGTCCATGTGTATCTATCACGATGGCAGTGGAGATCTCGGCATAGGTCATGTAAAGGCTGTGAAGACGCATGTCTGCTTCCAGCTCCGTACTTCAACATACCTACAATGTGATGAAGGTAAGAAACTTATCATTGAATTGAATAGGGAGAGAACTTCAACCCAAACTTGGAAAAAATTGCAATCCAAATGTAAAGGCTTTAAAGTGTTTTGATTCAAAAGTTTTTCCGCCATGCACAACAAAACTAGAGAGATGTATTTAGGATGGATCAAAAGAAGGGCAGGAAGACACCTCAATAGGGAAAGAGAAGCAAGATTTAGATTGTTTGGTTGTGTAAAAAGAATACAAGAAGAGAGAGGTTCCATGAAAATAATAAGAGAAATGAGACTAAGATGAAGACATGAAGAAATTAGTTAGATGAGGTGAATAGAAGTGTGGAGAAAAGAGAATTAAGATGGCCGATGGTGTAAGGAAAGGAACTGTCGAGTAAAGAATGAGAAAGGATAACAGTACCGGTAATGAAAAAGATGATAATGTAATATATATTCAAAGAACATTCAAAAACTTAACTAAGAGACATACTAGTAGTCGTGGATCCAGCCAGGGGGCGTGCGCCCCCCCCCCGTAGATATAAAAAATGTTTATCCATCACGTAGGTCTAGTATGTAATAATTTTTGATTTCAGAAATATCTTGAACATCCCCGTGAACGCCAAGACTCATTATAGTTTCATGTGATCCGGACAAACCCTGAACACCTACCACGGTTACAATTCGCAAAGATATCATCATTGTGTTTCGCAAAATCTTCATGTCCCCCGTGATCGCGGTGATTATCGTATTCCATGATCACGGCGAAATTATTGCAAAACCACCAACAAACATAAAAGGTTTTCACCAATTCAGGTTTTTTACAAGTTCCATTAAACCGGACCCAACTGCAAAAATGGGTTTTATTTTGAACCCACATAAAGTTTACATATTTACGTTGATAGGCTACCTATGACCTATGGCAAAATTTTCTCCAAACAATATGTAAGAATTTAAGTGCTGCCCCCCCCCCTCAATAAAGTCCCGGATCCGCCTCTGCATACTAAATTATAATATGTAAGTTTGGTTTCAAAGTAACCTTGTTGGATACGGTTTAGGCTTTATGAGCATCTTCAAATTAAGGTAGAATTTGTGGTGACAATACGTACATTGCTGATCAGCATCGAACCTCTCTCCAGGCAGAGCTCCGTGGCTAGAATGATCAAGTTGGCTTTGGTCATTATGATCCATGAGGCAGTGAGACTGTGGGCTCCTAAAACAAGTTCAGAGTTTACAAAACAACAATTAATAGATGTTTATATATCTTTTTTCTTACTCTTCCCCACAACCAAAATACTAGGAATGAAAATACTGATCATCATCATGGTCTCGGAAACATAACTGCCGTCTTCCGTGATCATGGAAACGTTATTGTTGTCGATCGTGGCCAAAGCCCGTCATGTCTCATGCCGAGACTAGCTTATAGTTACCAGCCTGAGAAACAGTGTCTCTGCTACACTCAGACCATGTTATCTTGCCACTGTCCAGGGTGGGGGATATGAGGTAGCTGATGGTCGGGTCACAGTTGTTGTCTGCTAGAGGGCCGTCATGTCTCATGCCTAGACTAGCTTACTAGTTACCAACCTGAGAAACTGTAGTAGGTAATGTCTGCTACACTCAGACCATGTTATCTTGCCACTGCCCAGGGTGGGGGACATGAGGTAGCTGGTCGGGTCACAGTTGTTGTCTGCTAGAGGGCCGTCATGTCTCATGCCTAGACTAAACACAAACAAATCATATTTAGAATAATGTATTCACCGTTGGTATTTTAAAAACTGTCAGATTTAGAGAAAACCTTAAATGGGGAACTTCAACTATTTTTGAATGAAATTTTTAAAACAAATTACCGGTACTTCTACTTTTTTCAAAAATTTCCGCCATTTTCCAATATTCCTATCCAGGAGTTGTACCGGTGAGTAATCCGACAAGAACTAAGTGGACTAATCATTTGTCAATAGACACTAGTAGGTAGTGTTGTAAAACAAAATGTCTAACTGTTTCTGTACCAAAAAGTAATTTAATTTCCCTTGTACAATTTGAAAATAATAAATCAATTAAATTAAGAACCAATTTTTTCAGGAAGCAAGATCATAAAGCTTTCTATATGCTGCCATTTTGTGTCTACAAATGTAAGGAAGCTGAAATGTTCACAAAAAATTTTTCAAACCTAATTTATAAAAATCGTGTAAAGTGTTAAAGCCTCAGTGCAGAAATGGGCCAGTGATATAAAATCAACGTCTAAACTTCTTTGTGGTACACCCTGTGTTCAAAAACAAGTTGTAAATCATGTAATTTCAGGTTGTAGAAGCTATTACAGGTACAATATTCAAAACAGTGTCTATATATAGCCTATTTTACATGCTTTGTAGAACATTGTTGACTTCACTCTAACTTATCAATAAAAGTCCTTCACATCCATGAGGCCAATTTTATTTCATTTTTGAAAAGAATTTGAGTTTAATAAACATTAGCAAACTCAAATGAAACCAACATGAATCACATAAAAACAGGCATTGAATTTTACAACTATAGGATACAAGTTGACTTGCACTATTCAAAGTGATTGGTACAAGGTGTCTGATAAAATTAGAGCTTACTTATGTCCTATTTCATGTGCCACAACGTAGACACTCTCAAAATGTCTTCCCTCGTTGACTGTACAGCTGCTGGTGGGGGTACACATACCAGCTACTGGTGCTAGGCCTGTCAACCACATATATAACCACATATATAATATATAATATTGTTGCGGGCTTACAGGTTCTTTACAATAAAACTTGGCGATTTAATAATGGGTATTTATTTTACACTAATATTATTTAAACACAGTAATTACATTCACCTAATTATTAACTAAGCCTACCTAAACCATCGCTGATTTAACAAATAGGCAAGGTAGGCTCGTGCCTAGGGCGCGAGGCAGTTGGCTTTTTGGGGGGCACCAACAAATTGGAAAATAAAAAAAATTGTGGTTATATTTGCAATTGATTGGTGAGGAGATTATCATCGTCTACCGTGAATGAGGCAAAGTACTGATTTTTTTCCACGGTCTTTTGGACATTATCGTCGTTTTGCGGTGTTGTGGAAAAATTCTGATTATCCCTCGTGGAAATCATTAGAAATCATTATAGAATCACCGTTTTTTATTATCATTGTAGAAATCATTATATCGTCTCTTACAGTCGTGTGGACACTGGACATAGTAATCGTCTACCGCGATTGCGGCAAAATGATAATCATATCCCGCAGTTGTGTGGAGATCATCATCACCTTCCGGGATCGCCGCAAAATTCTGACTGTTTCCCATGGTCGTGTGGACATAATCATTTTCTTCCAAATATCCTGATCAATATTCTGATCATCCCTCACGGCTCTGTAGATATCATCATCGACTTGCGCGATCGCGGAAAAAATCATGTTCATTTGTGGTTGTGAAGACATTATCATCTTCTTCTGTAATCACGGGAAAATTCTGATCATCCCTCGGTCCCTTATATAGGTTTGCCGAGGAACCTTCTAGAGAATCCTAGTAGGCCTACTGTACCTCCAGATAAAGCTGTTTACACCTCCCTCTGGAAGTTTTACGTGGATGTCAAAGAGCCTATTGACTTAGTCCATTGACATGTGTCTATTCTCTGTCTGTGGTGTGTTCGGGGAATCCGAATAGTGCCACGCACTCACAACCAACCCTTCGAGACGGCGCCTAGCTATTGTTGTGCGAGGCCCCTGATTTTTAACAATCTATATAATTAATACGCTACATGAAACTTTGTCGGTTGAACTCCTCCGCCATTTCTTAACCGATTTTATCCATTGATGTCTCATTGGAAAGAGCGTGTCGCGTAGATTTGCAAACTGACCTTACATTTTTGAAAAAGTCCCTTGGGCTCTGCCCCAGTGGCTGTTAAAGTTCCCATGTTATCCTTATAAAGAACATGATTGTTTACATTTTGATCAGCTGTATATTTTAATTGCTGTTATTTTTCATTTCAAAGTCTTTTAAACTCATCGGAAATTATGATGACTTTTATTTGTTTTTAAATAACTACTTTACTTCTTTGCAATTGCTCGATTTTGAGCAACGTGTTTGCTAGTATACAATAGTCAAACACAACTAACACAACTATTTTTCTTAAATAAATATAAAATGTCATATACTTTAAGTATTCTCAGTGAATCAAGAGAAAGCTATGAATAGCTATTCATTGGACATCTAAATCAGTAGTTTTATTGGAATTATAAATGTTGTAACGGAAGACAGAAGATCCATTTTAATGAGCTAATTAAATCCTGTTAAGTTACAGTAAGGTTCTAGGCTTCATAGGTAGATGGCAGAAGAATATGAAACCAGTTTTTGAGCTCTGGCTTATCAATTAACTGCAATATTTTTCTTTATGATTTAAAAACTATTTGACTTTTAGTTTCTTACAGCAACAATCATTCGTGGGTTAGTCTTGTTTCTAAGCTAAACTGTTTAACTCAGAACCCAATTTTTACCTAAACACAATCTGTCAACATAGCAGAATATTGGCATTACTAAAAAGACATGGAACCCCCAAACCTATAAATTCCCAACTATCCAGCCTTTTCTAGCCTGAAAGATATCTGGTCAAAATGCCCAGTTCAATAAGTAGGCCTAGCCAGTAAAACAAAACCATCCAAGTCACAGTTTTAACAACTCACCTACGACCTGGCTGCTGAACTTTCCGTTCTTGCTGCGTACAAACAAGTCAAGCCCAGTGAGTATGAGAGCATGGTCCCAATGCAGAGGATCTGCATCATCTACGGGGTTCTCCTCCCTTTGCCATGCACAGAAGTTACCAAGGAACTTGTCAATGTCGTGGTAGCGGACCAAGCCACTCGGGTCTGTGTGTAGGATCTCTAAACGCTTCATCACAAATGTAACTGGCTGTCCTAATGACGGATCGTGGTATAACAGTTGCACCTGTAGCAAAAATTAGGACTTTGCAAATTATGCCTGAGAGAGTGTTGTTTAAAAAATTTTTGGAATTTCCTATGATGTTTTCACTAGGCCTTCCTATGCTGTGAGATTTGGAATCTGATCATTTCCTTTGATAAAGCAGAACATATGACTGGATTAGTATCTAAATGTCAACGGCTTCAGATGTATTTATATTTGTTTGAAATCTTTTTAAAACTCATGAAGCATGGTCAACTCAGCTTGAGTGTTAATAGTGACAAATTCTGACTTAAAATAATTAGTTTTTAATCATAGTGGTTTTTAGTTAATAAAGTAGTAGTTAGTTGCAGCATTGTTGTGAAGTAGGACAGGATGGTCTACCCCCTTCCTGTAACTAATGAGTATGATTTAAAATTTGTATTAAAGTCACAGAAAATTAATTGTCTGGGTAGCCGAGTGGTTATGGTGCTCGTCTTTAAATCTGAAGGTCGCTGGTTCGAATCCAAGGGAGATCGTTTCCAGACTCAGATGCCAGATGTCATTGAGCTATGAATTTCAGGTTTCAAAGCTGTAGAGTTTATAGAATCTTATTTTTTATGGTTTTGGCTGTCAGTAAAAGGTGTATCCACAATCCAGACATTGTTATAACCATTACCAGTGATATTGTAATGTACGAGGCTTAATTCTTAAGTGGTTTTGTAAACCCACCAATTTAGTTTAAAACCACTCCAAATAGACCGCAAGAGGTCTTTTTGTAAAATTATAACCTATGATACGATGATTAGAACCGAAGTACCTTAGGTTCTGTTCTAAGCAATGATATTATTAGATTAAAACACTTACAGTTACTTATTTGAATCATCAAAACTCAAATTTGAACCATTAGGTACTTACAAAGATATTTGGTTTACTCACAGCATTAACCATAGCTAACACAAACCGGACGACCTCTCGCTCTGTGTCAGTGGGGAAGTTGTTGGACATGAGGTTGAACATGTCACTGTCTACAAAGACAGCAGTCTCTACATGAACAGGTGAGTTAATTGCTCGCCTCACACGTCCTGTGTTATGGATAGGCACTGCCTGCAACAAGCGACCTTAAACTCAAATTAAAAAAAAAATTCTTGTAAGTTCTGGATTGAACCATGTTTTCTGGGCAATGTAGGATGCTGCTGTTCCAGAAAGGTTAGTCCTCCACCTTCAGAACAAAATTGTTTACCCACATCACTACTATCTCTACTTTGCACTGAGACTGAAGATGAAACACTGTAATGCTTCTATTGGCACGCATGTATACATCGCTTAGACAACACAATTAAATGAAGAAGTCACAAGCAAGATGGCTTGTAGTTTGCATGAGACATGCTATGGGCCCAAGAGATATTTATGCCCTCTCCCCCTTTCCTTGGGGGGAATTTTTCTCTTCCTTAATGCCCAACAAACCAAAAACCCAATACTAAAGTAGTCACAAGGATTTCTTCGTTGGAAAATTTCCCTGAAACTCCAGATTCTACCAAAGAACAATTTTTTGAAATTTAAAGTTAATATATTTTACAATGAAAATTAATAGTACATAATGTTTTCAGCTCTGGAATGCCAAGAGGCTCCTATGAACTCAACGGAGGGATTGCAAAACATTTTGAGTTTCCCTCACTCCCCCCTCTCCAACAATAAGTATTTCGGTAACATTTCACAATTAGATCTGTGCATTGCAGGCATTGGGTATTTGTTTGGTATTTATATCAAATCAATTTTCAAAATCATAAAATCAAATTTTTAATATTGTTTATAATAATAAGTTCTTGGGGGAAGAGACCATGGCCCCTTTAGTAGCCACCTATGCCTTTTGGCTTTAGCTTGATTCATGCAAAATAGTTTTAAAATCTTTTTTACATCAATTTCCAAGATTTAAAGTGTCTAACTTGATAAAAACCCCTTCACATTTACCTCCGATCTCACTCCACAAAACGAGTCTCCGTTGTTCAGACTAGAAGATCTCACTCTGTTTAGGTCCGTGTGGAAATGACTGATGTGTTTACGGACTATCACATGAGGAGAAGAAGAAGATCGGTCAGACGACCTTTTGGTGAACCTCTTTGGCAGTGGGTTTATCACATAGTACTCATCTCCTGGTGGTTTAATTACTCCTCTCTGAAAATGAACATTGGAAACTTTGTTTATAAATCAGCGCTTATATCATATAAAACATATCAAACCAATAGGCCTACAATCATTATTATACAATAAATATCCAAACATAAGTAAATTCTAAGTACAGTACACTTTTTTAATCAATCCCTTTATAACCCACCCTTTATCTTTCCAATCATTCTTAAACCATCATTTCCCTTTTCAAACATTCTTAAACCATCCCTTTCTCTTTTCAAACATTCCTAATCCATCCCTTTTGTTTACATTTTCTTAATCCGATCCTAACATTTCTTAACCCATCCTTTTCTCTTACCTGTACTTCATTAATTCACCCCTTAGTCTTTTTGCACCCTCCCTAATCCACCCTTTCTTTGTTGTCAGAGATAATATTATGTACTTAAATAATCAGAGATAATATTATTTAAGTAGAAATGAGATTTTAGTCACAGAGTTGAAGACTCTCAAGAAGACTACTCTCCACTCACCACCCCTCCACAGACGCTGACTGCTGCCCTCTC
This sequence comes from Macrosteles quadrilineatus, assembly GCF_028750875.1. Classification (NCBI taxonomy): domain Eukaryota; kingdom Metazoa; phylum Arthropoda; class Insecta; order Hemiptera; family Cicadellidae; genus Macrosteles; species Macrosteles quadrilineatus. The sequence continues at coordinate 50,958,042 of NW_026542599.1, read as the reverse complement.
CTCCCCTTCACTGGTGAAGTAACAGTCCGTCTCTACCAGGTCCATGGGTAGCTGCTCTGACCGGTTGCCCCAGCGGCTGACCAGCGCAAACCTTGGGTCCAGGAGAGAAGTTGCTGGTTGGAGGTCCAGGGTGAACTGTTTCTGGAGTACAGGAGCATCCAAGAGCAGCTGGTGTGGAGTGGTGGGAGTGCGGCGGTGACGGGACGGCAGTACCGGGTGGACAATGTCATACAAGGCTCCTGGAACAGAGTTAAATTAATAACTTAAATTGCATATTACAGCACACTTTGTGTACCTGCGTATTTTAAGGTATGAATATCAAAGCAAGGTTTGGGAAAAATTGTGTGAATTATCTATTTTTAATTTCAATATTGATGGCCACTCGATAATATGCAAGCAAATAGACTTATAGAGGTTTAAGTTACCTGATGTCTGTCAAAACGATCAATATTGAAGTATTTATAAGTTTTTTGTGCTAGATCATACCTCCACCATTCTAATGATGCCTCCACCCTGAGGAATTATATTTTAAACATTCTGACCTGATGAGCTCTTTTTCCGACAGAACGAAACGGCTGTGAATCTATATGAATCAAATTAGAATTTTGTCTGTTCATTGCTCAGAATTATATATTTTTTATTTTTACGTTTTATGTATTAAAGAAGCTGAAACAAGTCTTATTTCAATTTCCGTCTGTCTGTCTGTCATGGCCCAGAAGACATTTTACGCAACCTTCTCCTGAAAAACTAGATCATCGATCGGGATTCAAATAGTCTTTTTGTATTCACTGGATTGGCAAGAAGAGTGTCTTTAGCCATTAAAATATGACCTCACTACTTTTTAAATAAAATAACGGACGGTCAAAAAACCCAATTTTGTATGATTTTTGTCAAGTTTTCTCTTAATGTTTACCATATAATATGTCATTCATGAAATACTCATCTGTTTTAAGAATACAACATCTATGAAGTAACAAACAGCTGTTTGGACAAAGATGATTTTTTTCTATCTATCACTGTGTACATTAAATGTTGTTTACAAAAACTGCAACCATTTCCAATCACGTTTAAGAAAATCCAAAACCAAGTGAAACTAAAACCATTGTGTCTTACATAACGGATCTTATTAATTGCAAGTGCAATAATGAGTAACTTTAAATCAAAAATTAAATTTCTAAGCATCATTCAGGTTGCTAACCGGAGATTCTGAGTATGCCTGTGTCAAATTGTACTTGAGTTTCGATAACCGGGAAACAGACCCTGAAACAGTGCTGTATAGGGAGTTTTGCCTGCATCTGGAAAAATGCACACTAAATATGCAAACCAAATGCTGTTCTGATTATAAAAAGTTTTCAACTAACTACAAGATCCCGTCTGTAAAAGGTACACAGCTAGTTATATACTACAAATGGATTGTTTTGACAAGGTAAACTTAAACCTTAATTAAGTTAATTTATCTATCTGTGTATCTTTGTTGACAAGTTACTGACCAGCCCAACAAGCTGGTATGACAAATTTCGAATGAGGTCATTCATTTTAGGCCTACCATTCCTTCTTATACAGCAACAACAGCTAGGTGATGCACATTTTAAGCTGAATAATAGACAAGATGATTGTCGAATGAAGTGAAATTATCAGTTGTTTCTCAAACCGGGATCATTAATTAAAATCTCGACAATGAAGAACAGCAGAGTCAACTGCCAACTTTACCACATTGCATATGGCCGGCACTTCCAAGTAGATTATAAAATATAATATAGTGACTTTCCAAATAACAGTTAACTATTCCCTCTGCAAACCAAGTAGTGTCTAGGGAAGATCCTTCTGATACATATCCTTCACAACAATGGGGTTTTTGTCATGATTACATTAAATGTACAACTTTCTCTTCATCATTTCACACCTTATCAAGAATAATGATTACCTCATTTGCCCTCTACAGTGGCAGAATGTGCTGACTAAGTGGCTACTACAGCTATAATGACTCCTTAACTGATTAAAATGTGTCATAACCAATAACCATAGAAATGTATTTAAAGTGGTTCACAAGAATATTAATGTTACCATCCTTTTATGTACTAGGCTTCTTATACTTTTAGCTAGTTTGCCTTTGAAAAACTCAGGTTATTATTACTTACATAAAATTAAAAGCCTACACATAAACCTATTGACCTTGAACTCAGCAGAATATAACATTCGTTCATTACTGGAGAGGAGAGTAAAATCTAAGAGAGTGGGTTAGGTTAGTTTAGGTTAGGTCTAGGCCTAGGGGTACTTCACCTACTAAGACCAGACCACAGGGAATTAACTGAATAAGTATTCTCTTCTTTGTGCTAAGAAAGACCAAGAGGACACATAAGTAACACAGAGTAACAAATTAACGTGCTGAGACATTTAACTTCCGGTTCCTGTTGAACAATACAGAATTGCAGAGCAGAGCGCAGGTCTTATCTGATAACACTGACCGGACGTGGAAAGCCAACTGACGGAAAGAACATTCCACTGAGCCCAATTACAGTTTAATTAACAGCGAACGGCAACCTTTCTCCTTACTCTGTGTCTTGCTACACAATACGAACGCGCGTGGACAAAGATGCGTTATTTCTCTATGGATATTTGGACGCAATGTTGCAGAACATTGTGAAGTTACTGAAGTTGCATTCATCGGGTACTCGGTTGGTTGAAATAGTTTATATTGATACTTTCTGTTGCGTTGGAAATATCCTAACCCTACATTATCGTTATCAAAATCAGTATGTGGTTGTGGTTTAATGACATGTACCTATGGCTGTACCTTTTAACGTTATGTAAAATGTACTGTAATTGAATCTCTTTTGCTCTTTATTAGTCTTATAAGTTACAAGAAACCAAACGAACGTAAATGTACATACGAATTTAGGGGTTGCCATTCTTTTATTTTGATAAAGTACCCTGTCCCTAAATAGTTCAGACTTAACGGCCAACAACTAACCTTAGTAAATAATGATCATTGCCTTGCAACAAGAAATTTTCAGACCGTGTTCCCTTACACAAAAAGCTACTAGCATAAAAAAAGAAATATAGCTTCGTTCATAAGTTAAATTGATTCTGCATAAACCAGTTATATATTGGATTTGGTCTTGAGTTGCCAGGCTAAAATGAACATTTAAAAATTTACTGTTACATACAAGATTATTTTTACCCTTTAACATTCTCACACATTTCTACATTTTTATTTCACTTGAAGCTATTTAAACCTTCAACAATTTTGAAAAACTAATGTAGGCAACGAAGAGAAATTAAGACCACCTTTACCAGAACACGTCCCTAGTGTTGTGTTCAAGTCTATTTATCGATTTACTTATTACAATAAGTGTTTTCTAGTATCCCTTTTTCAACCATCCTATTCAACCGATTTTTACGATTGATGAGGTGTCATTGTAAAGCTTCTATAGCCGAGTGACGAATGGAAACCATTAACCAAAAAGGTAACTTCCATTTGGGATCCACCCCCTAGAGTTAATTTTTTCAGAATTTGCTTCCCAAGATTCAGTGATGCTGACTAACTTTTATAATAGTTGGAATATGATTTTAAAAATATTATAAAACATTAATATTTAATCGCAAGAAGACGATGAAGTTTATATTTGATCCTTTGCCACAAAATACGACCTTTCATAAATCTAGGGTGTCCTGAGATTACAACCTCGGGGATGGGTGGACAGTCAATGTCGTCGGGTCAAAGTCGAGGTGAGCCTCTAGAAGTGACCTTGACCTGAACCTAGGCTATAAACTCTGGTCCAGACCTAGGAACGCCGTGAGCGACGTGAGAAATATACTTGTACCTTCCGCATACCAGTCTAGCATACGATAATCTTTGCTGACGATACACGATACGTGCGTGTATTATAGCCTATGCACGTTTGCACGAGCACGATTGGGTACATTTCATGTCATGTGCTAAGAGAATCCGTTCTCACAATATACAAAATTCCGTATATAAGAATTGATGCCTGCCGACCATGGTTACTCGTTCCGTTGGTTCCACACATTGACGATAACCATAGTATCCCATTTGATATAATTTTTTAATAGTATTACACGATTATGGCAATTTTCCTTATGTGTGAAATTAAGGTAGAGAATAAGAGGTTACAGGGGTTAGAATAATATCCAGATGGTTAATTACTTTTTTATATGTTTACTTTGCAATATGTTCTATCCTATCCTATATTCTCACAAGTTAGAATATTTGAGAATCCACGCCAGAGTTGGGGTCTACCTATTTTGTTTTGAGATGCCCTGAAACGTTGTCGAGTTTATGGGAAGTTGTGGATCTAGGCCCAGACACGTCAACCATAGCGTATACTAGTTTTTCTTATAGTTTTATTTGTCTCAAAAAGTTACCGGTCAAAATATTGTTGAGTTATTTCCGAAGGTGCCTAATACAAGTTTTATTGATGTAAAAGAGTTAGAGGTCGACATATTGATGAGTTATTTTACAAGATACCTAATAATCAATCAGCAATGTATTTTCACATCTCACAATGCACAATGCCGTTCAATAATTGTATATTACACAATGCTTAGCAGTTTAGAGCGAGAGTTACAGTTAAGAACTGTTCTCACACTTGGAAGTCTATTGTGTTGTGAAACAGTTTGAACGGTCGTCTGGCTTGTGAGAACTCGGCCAAACAAGGTTAATGAAAAAAGTCCCTACAAACAATAACAAATCCATTATGGTAAGTTATCGTTTATGTATATAAAAAATGATTCTACATGGCAATAACATTAAATTGCCTGGGCAGTCGAGTGGCCATAGTCCTCGCCTCCAAATCTGAAGGTCGCTGGTTCGATTAACTTACATGCAAGAACGTTACCGAACCCAGATGCCATTTTTTATTGGACTATCAATTGATGATGCTGTCTAACAAAAGTTTGACGTTAGATGATAACAAGATCAGAGTTTAGACCATTAGCTTTTTAATAAAAGCATAGATTTAAAGCAGTAGACTTGTTTATTGTCTACTCCTTTAAACTGTGATAAAAGTTCGATAGTGTCATCGGCAAAGATTGGCCCATATAAATAATAAAAACAGTACTTCAAATCAACAGTAATCTGACAATTATTTTCAAGGTCGTCTAATAATTTGAACCATGTTGTATTAGCGCTATAGATAGCAGCAGAGAGTTATGTTGGCAGTCTCTAAAATGAAGTGACGAAGTACAGTAATCATATCCATTTCGAAACTATCACCACAGACCATAGGGAAACTCCGTTGTCCCTTACTGACCACAGCCTTTACCTTGCCTACCTTTATACTTAAACAAAGTATTGTCTAAAGTATTGATTTGAGTACCCTATATTTTTCTGGAAAATGCAGGTGTTCTACTCTGATAGAAATTCTGTATTCCTTATAAGCTATAATAAGCATCAATTCGGTATGCAATGTTAAAAAATATCACAAAAACGAAATAAATTGTAGTATTAAATATTATTATGTTTTTGGAATAAAAAATGGGAACCACTATTTTTACCCCCATAAAATTCCTTTCCGGTAGTCGATTAAAGTAGTTACCAAATTTAATCAAAATCGGAGGATTTTTAAGAGTACACATTATAGGTAATAGGTTAGGTATACTAGCGTATTCCCTACCATCGATGTACAACGATTTCGCTACAAGGGGAATTCACAAAAAAATTACGATATCACTAAGGATAGTCAAGAAAATTCAGGCTCTAAAGAAAAGTAAGAATATGTACTAACAAAGTACTACAGCAAAGATATCTTCATGGAAACGTAACCTCTAATCATTTCTCAACAAAATCCTTGGGTTTATTGTCAATAATTTAGCAAAAATTCCAAGTTTTTCTACTATCCCATATTATGTGTGTAAACAATGAGTGGGTCATTGCCAAGCGTGTACCACTCTGTGGCGTGTGACAGCACACCTCACGATATTGAGTCATAATCAGCTGATTACAAGGTCCTCAGGGTCACGAATCAGCTGTAGGATAACTACCTGAAGAATCCCATATGTTTAAATACAATCATTGGCGTTACTTGTAAAATTGGTTAAACATCTATTCCCTTGGAGATTTATGCAGCTGAATGAAGATGATTTGAGATAACTTCCGTCCAGTTTTCGAGAAGGCATTTCGTTTACAACTAGTTGTTTATTTTTAACCAATCTCAAAACAATTTCAACCTGATGGAACTGGTTTGTTTATATTAGGTTATGTGTTTTATTCGACACTTTAACAGATACTGTAGTGTGAAGTGACCGTGGGAACTTTAAACAAACTATCCTACATTGTAGAGAGAATTACAGACATCAGCACGCTAAAAGTCACTAACATAAAATACACAAAGCCTAAAACGGACTTCAGATTTTTGGGTAGAGTAAGTAGTTTGACATGCTTTATTCACTATCAATGGTGGTAATACGATGAGGGCAGAGGGTCAATCCCACAAACAAAAATCCTTCAGACCTTGTATGTGTGCGTATTTTAATAATCAATGGATTCGCTATAGAATTACGTATTACATGGTTCAAAAGTGTCCTGTTTAATTTGTTCAATCAATTAAAAGGTACGTTAAAACAACTGTAATCGAATTCTGTAAAAAACATTCAGAACAGTTATTGTTGTATAAGTATAACGGATATTGTATTTTATTCAGAGTTAGATTAATTGACTAACTATTGCAGTTTCCAAAAGAAAAAATAATAATTAAAAATTTAATAATACCTGTTTCCTCTTGCCCTATCAAAGTCAGCCATTCCTCTTCTGTTAGTTGCTGTCTGAGATCCTGAAACAAAAAAGAATAGCCAAAGTAATAACTTTTGATTGTTTTTTATAATCTTCTTTCTCTTGACGAGTTACGCTAAACTACCTGGGATCGATTGTCTAATAGCCTACATAGTCGGCCTTTTTGGGAGTTTCGTTGGTGCAACCATAAACTAGGGAACAACTCATATCTCTAAAACGGGAACACGTTGTTGAAAAGTGTTGTATGACAAGTAAAATAAAGATACAGTAGTAACCTCTTATGACGTCATCAGAGAGTTTCTAATAATATGATGCGTACATTAATAATGATTTTTACATGACAGAGAAAACACGATTTACGTTATACATTACTGTTATCACATAATACCAAATAGTAAAACAGGTCGCAACTTGAAAAATTGTCATCATTATAGATAAGCTGAAGACTCGAAGGCACGTTTTATTAAGGTATGTAGGGCTGCACTTTACTTGACGTCCTACACTCATTCGAATGAAAATATCGATCGATATATCGATTAATCGATTGCTTCATTCGATATATCGTTTGGTTAGTTAGGTAAGGTTAACCTAACCTAACTAACCAAACGATATATCGAATGAAACAATCGAATGAAAATATTGAATATAAAAAAACAATCGAATGAGTGTAGGACGTCAAGTAAAGTGCAGCCCCGTATAAAACCACGCTGCAGTGATTAGCAAAACGTCTGCTAGACGTAAGTAGAGCAGTCTTAAAGCAAGAACGCGAAACACGAACCGACGTTTTCTCGCTCCAGTTCGAGAACCTCCGCAAGAACGAAAGTAACATCGCTTTTCACCTAAATGACTGAGTGGTTGCTGGAGATTGTAGGGTACAAGAGTAGGTATCGTGTCAGAGCCCACTGGCGAACACGGTAATGTAACAAGTCCAACCTCTGTTACATACAGTACTACTCACGTTGAAGAGTCCGGTCTAAACTGAGGCATGGATTAAACGATAGATTAAACACACTGCCTTAATTGTGACAGGCGTGTTGTAGATTGAATGAATAAAACCATTATAAACGAAATTACCTTTAGTTAGGCTTTATTGAACAAAGAATCTAGCATGATATAAAAGTTTACAATATGAACCAAAACATCAAAGTAAACAAAAACAATTTCTAAACATTTGAACAGATGTTTCAATGTACAGATAGAAATGAATTATATTACAAGGCGTACACAACCACAGAGGAGAAGTGGACTCTAACTCTGTGACACATCATATAATTTGAAGTCATACGACATTTTGTTGTACCACACTGTTAAGGGTGCTAGTAAAACATTGTACAACGTAATTTTAAACATTGAAAAGTACTTCAAAAAGGGTTATTTTAGTCGTAACTGCATACGTTGCAGAAGGAAGCCTCATTGAACAGCCACGACAGCTCTAGTTCGAGCAAACGGCGACTAACAAAACGCCTTCTATAGCTTTGTAGTAGGTAGCCATTTTACATACATGTTTGTCATATAGTTAACCAAGTGAAGTAGCCCAGACAAAACATTACCATATAAAAAAAAACTTTAACACATGTAATTCCATTGTTAACTGTATCAGCATCAGCTGTAACAGAAAACACCAAAATCTTCTTCTAGTTTTGTACTGTACAACTATTTTTACTCAGCCAGAGAACAATGAACTTAACCGATTCTAGAGTTCACCGTGTCACTTCTTTACTTCTTTCCATCCTCACTCAACCTTGCCTGATTACAGATCTCCTTCCCGCCATTTACACGACACTTCGGTGTTTTAATGTTGGCTATCCTGAGAGTACCATCTCACTTCCGCCAACCTTTCTGGGTCGACCGTTGACCGCAGTGTAATCACGCAATACTTAACACGTAATGTTTAAATCACTACTGCAAATGAAACTGTCAATGAAAGTACTGTTCTATCTAATTCATATAATATTATATTCTTGTGTTATAAGTCTATGGTTATATTATTTGGGCGAGTGCCTTGCACCTCCGTAAAGACCAAACCGCGCAGTTAACTCATACAATAGTAAAATCTGTTAAATAAAAATAGATTCGTAAGGTTGGCAATACCAGCAATACTAATAAGGTGTGTGTGTGTGTGTAGGCCTATCAGTCTTGCGCTTGCGCCATCTTGTTCAGCGTGTAGGCTACATTCAGTTCACCCGCCTTATCTTCTATCGGAACTATTTCTCGATACTATCATATTCTACGCAAAATTGTTTTATGTATTTCATGCTTTTTGTTTCTTGTTTTGAATACTAAATGTCTCTACTCTGTGTGTATTTCCCAGCTTTGGCTAGGTTTTTAAACTAATCTTGTAATGTTTAGGTTCTTTCTTCCCCGAGAACGTAGTCAGATTCCAGATCCCGAAACGTCGTGAAAGTACTGTAACCTTAAAATTAAACATTTTGTTTTTAGTATCAGTTAGTATCAGTTTTTAGTATCAGTATCAGTAGTAGTTTGTTTTTACTATCAGCTTTTAACTATCGATGTGAAGAATGGCTGCAATACTACTCAATATAATCTCGCCACCTCAAAACCTCAAAAAATTCACAAAATAATAGGAAAATTCCCCAAAACTATAACACATCGATTAACAGCTAGAGGTCGTTACCCAGTTAGGAATAGAGGAACATAGTACTGTAAACTATTTTTGAGATGAATTCGAAAATACAGCATCGCATAACAAACTTGCGGGTCAGCGATGATGATTGTTATAGTATTTGACTGTCCTATAATGACACAATTGGTGATACCTATTCAATAAGAATGTTCAGCATAACTTGCAATATCTGCATAACACTTTATCACGTTTTAAAAAGGTAGGATTTAGCATTTATCGGTAGTTTTAACACACTTTGTACAAGGACAAACAATCGAACAATCCTCTACTCAAACACATTGACAACAGCCACATTTTATGGGAGAGCACACAGGTACCGCACGAGCATTGCCGCGCCCTTCATTGTGCAAAGCTCTGCATTCATCTCTAATGACCTATAACTCTCGCTTTCACACACAGTGTTTGTGTACATGTGTATTAGTGTGGTGTTAACGTAATGATTTACTGTGGTGTTCGGATAGAAAGTGTTGTTGTGAAATATTAGTGTGAGTGTGGGTTTGGTAGTTTGTTCGACTTGGACGCGCTTGGCTGTTGTGGAATAATAAAGGTTGTTTTACAATTTGTATTATAGGCATATACTTAACACTATTCCATTTCATATTTACAAACTAAGGCTGTTCACGTGTTTATGTTTATAACCATCTTATACTACAGTTCTTGCAAAAGATACATACACACCAATTACAGTCATATAAAACACGGAAACAACACTACGGAAACACGTGGGGCAAACTAATAACGAATGTATCGTAGGAAAATCATTCCCAGATTCTAGTGGCCAAAAGTGAGCCGAAAAATATTTTGGCTGAGTTAGACAACAACTCTTTGCAATAGTCTGAACTGACACTAGCCCTAATAAACTGCACCATGCGTATTTAAATTGCAGCATGAACTTCGATCAAAAATCATTACAATTTTCAGATTAAAACCTAACTTTACCAAAGAAGAACACATAAATTTCGGTTCTACGCTGTCTTGATTTTCAAGCGTTGTACTACCAGTCCCAAGCAAACACTGGAGGACAGCTTACTGGATGACGGTCTCATTAGTGCTGACATGTCTGTCCAGCCTCGGTAAAATAGGAAAGTATATAACATGTGAATTTGTAGCCTGAAACTGAAATGCCATATCCCACAATCGATCAGAATTTTTTTTAGACACGCTTTTGAAAGAAGAAGAGTCTACTCTACTTGGTAAACAGTCAAAAAGTTTTGGCATTTTTTTACTTGGCGCATGGTATGTACAACAAAATGTCATCGATTATCCTACCCGGTTTAGCTTATGTTTAGCTTATGTACCCAAACAGACATTATGGCTAGTTAGTGTATCTTATTGGCATTTCTCTCACCTCTCCACACACCGGGAGGTGACGATGATCCACTACGCTTGCTCCGTTATTTCACGCAGTTTAGACACAGAGCAAGAAGTTACCGGTGTGGCGCGCTTTTTCACCCGTTTGGCGGGAATCTGCGGGCGCCATCTTGTTTGGCTAAGGTCAATGTGATATCGCTCGTTATGTTGGGCACAGTGCGTGATGATGTGATGTGCCACTTCCATATATCTATTGTGTTTTTACATGGAAGGTCTATCGACGGGTTTTTACCCTATGCTCCAGGAGTCAATGTGCAAGTCACTCTCTCTGATGGACTGTTTTGTGATATTTTGGCGTTTTGTCGAATGCACAATGCAGGAGAGAGCTGTTACAGCATCACATGCGATTCGGGTCTTTTAGTTGCATTTGTATCGGTCCTCACCACTTTCTTGGAAGTAGATATGGGAGACCTGCGTGGGATAACCTAAGAGTGAACAATCAATTGAAAGACATCATTCACTTGCACAGACATAACATGGTGTAGTGGGGTCTTGTCTTGTTGTAAGGTGTGGAGGTTTACGCGAATTTGAATTAAGTGGGTGGATGTTGAGGATGTTTTACACGAAAGCGTTGATCTAGTTTATATTATTCTTAAAACATCAGGCTCACTTATAAGTGGTTATACGAACGTAATAAATCAAGCCTTAACAATGATGGGCTCATGAATTGGATCTTTCCCTTTGCCTATGTCTCATGATAGAAGTAATCATGACAGGGCTTTTGTTGTAAATATGTTTATCATTTTTTGAACAATCCCATAAAAAACTGCGCCAACCATATGATTTTCCAACCTAAGTTGTACGATCACATCACTTGCCTGCCTCTCCAAGTTGTGACAACTATATGATTTTCCATCCTAGGCTGTGACGATCATGTGTCTACCTCTCCAAGTTGTGACGACTCTATATGATTGCTACCCCTAATTTTGCCAAACAATATTACTAGCCAAACTAGGTTTGGCCAACTGTCAGACTTGCCATCCTAATGTTAGTGAAATACAGTCATTGATTTTTATGTCCCACCTTTACATCTTACTCCTAGAACGCTATTAGGCTCTGGTCCGGGACAGTTTTACTTCTGCTCGTTTTCTAACAGTTTGATTTACTAACTCTATTTGAGCCAACTATATGACTCCTGACCCCAAATTGGTTTAACTATATGATTCACCGCAAGCTTAGACATTTAAGATTTTCCACCCCATTATAAGAAACTTATTGCTGGTTACAGCCAACTTGAGCCAAGGTAGGAGGGTACTTCCATCTCTTCACTAGACCTGAGGCAGGTAAGGCCGCGGGGGCGGATCCCGCCGAATGCGTGGCCCCAGATACGACTGTCATATCACGGAGGTCATCAGATCTGCCATCAGTGCCATCAGACACGCGAGGCCATCAGTTCATCAGTCCATCGGCCCATAGCGGCAAGGTCCATAGCGGTGTCCACTCAAGCGTCAAGACTATAGCTGTATCTAGTTTCATATATGATGTAAATATTGTTTATAAACAACCAAATGTAAGAACTATATTTTCAGATTTTGCTAGTTTACACAGGATACTTTATTACACAGGAAATTATTTATCTGTAAATTAGGTAGTCCTATTTTAACAATATCTGACTGAGTCGACGATGATAGCCTAAGGAGATTTCAGGATTAGCCTATGCCGCTGATGATAATGTTTCCGTGAACGATGGAGATATTCAGGATTTTGCCGTTATCGCGGGAGACGATGCTTCATGACCTTAGGTGATGATAATGAAAATAATCACGATATTAAAGATAATTATTTTTGCAACACTATATCACTGAACTTTAGAACAATTAGAGATACTAGTGTACATGTTGCTCGAAATCGAGCAATTGCAAAGAAGTACAGGAGTTATCTATAAACAAATGACTTGTTTAAAAACTAATAGGAGTCATAATTTCCGATTATTTTAAAAGAGTCGACTAAAAGATTATTAACTAATTGAAATACTCACAATTTACATAACAGTCCCATTCCAGTTTAACGGGTTAATTTTTAACTATCAAACTGCCCATGGACGGGAAATGGTAAGCTTACAATTTAAGTCAACGTAAAAAGACTGTCAGCTTTTATAATGTACCGTACCTAAGTTATTTAGCCAATTTGTAGACAATAAGGTGTAGGCTACTTTAAACTCTACAGAACAGAGTTAGGCAAAAACTGGCAGAACTCTGAAATGAATATCCAAAACTATACCCATTTTTAATACAACATGAGATAATTTGCACATTGACTGTTTACAATTAACACATGTTCTTCTTCTCACTTTTAATTTTTGGTTCGCAACGGCAAAAATCTGTGATAAAAAATGAGAACTGTCAAAGTAGGATTGTTTACAGTCATGTTTATGTTTTTAATTTCATGAATAATTTGTGATAATTTTTCGAATTTTTAATAATGAATTTTTTTCTAATGTTTAGGTGAAGTGGTAGAACATTGTGGTAGAACTAGAACTGTGTCCCTCACATGTACGTCCATTACAAACGCAAAGCTTGAGTATAACTGCAATAAGCAGTTTGTACTTATATGCTAACCCCGTAAGAAGGACGGGTACTCTGCTAGTGTGTCTATAATTCCGTATATTTAGTAACAAATGTGTATATTAACCATATTAACGAAAACGAGCGAATCCTTTGATCATCTCAGGGTTCACCAATCATTGGGGATTTGACGTAGAACATAATACAGCATTATTATTATTATTATTGATAACGGTATTCGACTTTTCACTTCCTAGGCTGAAGCCTGGCTTGCGCAGCTTCAAAAGGCAAATAAAATAAATAAAATTATGATAACAACTCACAGACAGTGTTTATTGCAGTCTGTATTGATTGATGGGCTTAGATAGTATTTAGATTGCCTTCGCCAAAACATGGTTGGATGTTTAGTTATCAACAAGAAGCTGTGCCACACAGTATTGTACCACTCAATGTAGGCTACAGTACCAGGTGTGCAGGACTACCTACTTGTACCACAATTATCCATTCTTGGTCGACCAAGGGTGTCCAGATGCGAAATAATTAAAGAGCAAGAAGTGTGGCCACATGTCTACGTCGTTGAAGTGATATTCCACAACAACGGGGCTTTTTACGAAAATACGTTTAAAGATATCGTTCGTATAAACTAAAATTTAAAATAATAGACATTTTGATTGTAATATCGACACATTACATCTAACAATCGCTGATAGAATGTAATGGGTTGATCTGTGTAGAGGCAATTCAATCAGAAATATGTCCGGGACGACACCTTCTCACTAAGGGTAGTAAAATACATGAGTATGACATATACGATTTTGAACAAACACATTGGTCGGTTTTCAGCTAACACATCATCATAAGTTATAGCATAACACTTAGTGTTTTCCACAAGCTACTTATATTTTCTACAAGATTGTTGTTTATTTCAGTTATTCTACAATTATATTAGTTTCGGGGTAACACAAAAATAATTAGCCACTTTGTTGAAAGGGATTTTTTAAATTATTTTACTAACATAATGTGTGCGAGACGTGTCTGTGGAAAACATTCAGCAATTTTTCTTCTTCCTACACTATCAGCTGAAGATATATTTACGGTACGATTCACTACGTTGTACATGGTTGTACCAAGGATAAAACCATTGTCTTAAAACGTACCCTCTTATGTTGGTTAGTCCAATGATTGTATTGTATTCATTGCTCAGTCTATGGTTGTACTAACATTGAGTGCGTTTTATTGTTGAATTTTAAAATATATTTAGGCCTAAACAATTTGAACAAATGTTTACCAAACAAGACAGTCTTCATATTCACTTTTGCTAACCTTCAGGTTTTGTCAATAACCTAAGAGTAAAGTGGACACTTTAAAATCCACACAAAAAATATGCAGTCGTTATCAGAGAACTACTTAACAGGACAAAATAAAATCCTCAGATTTTACGTACTATAGCTGTATTCAAAATGACAGTTTTCTTTTGACAATGATTAATTTATCTGTTAAACTATTCATGCTTGCCCTACCTCGGTGTACGGTAGTCTTTTACGACTTGAGAACAGTTCTTAATCTGAGACGTATTATTTGACAACATCAGTCCGTTAGCAAGTACCTACTTTATATTCAAATTCGCATATCATCAATGCTTACAACACCATAACCCAGTGTAAAGGTGCATAACCTAGGTACCTAACTCACGATCTCGATTCTGACCTGAAGGCAATAACATCGGTTTTATCTCCTGCAGAAACAAGTGGTTATAGATTCGACCCGTACTCTTCAGCATGTTGCCTTGCGTCACTTTTGAACTCTGCAAATGGCTACATGAAATTCCTGCACGCTTATGGAGCATGGATTATGGATTTAGCTGTTTTGAAATTACTCGTAAAAACTACAAAGGTTATTTCAAGAGGAAGTTTTATCCAATAATCGAAATCGTGTATGCCGTTAATATGTTCTAATTTAACGGAATTATTCGTAAAATTGAATAAAAATTCATAGGTTTAAAAAATAATTAAGGTATTTACTTAACGATTGACTTACTGATTTAGTGACAAATTTGTGTATTTTAAGTATACATATATTGGATGCGTTCTATAAGCTGGACCCAGCTGTCCTCTATCATTGGACTTGGTCCTGACTGAGTTTTAGTAAGAAACGAAGCTTTTAGTTTCATATAACAAAAGATTTTTTCTATTCGGATATTTACCAGATAAATGCTGGCCAATAAAGACATTTTTATTTCTTTATCTCTACACAATACATTTCGTCCATTTCTCATCCTTCACTCATCTTCGACTTAAAATACGCACGTTGGTGTGTCGGCGTAATTCTAATCTAATGTAAACTAACTACTTTTATTTAATGAATGTTATTAGTGTATTAGTAAATCTATATTTCAAGAAATATTATTAAGAAACTAAGCATCTCTTTTGAAAATATAACTTTAAGTATAATGGGTTATGAGTTTTAAATTGTACGACATTTGGCGCATTACTGTACATTCTCAGAGGTTGCCTTAAATGACATTTTAAAACAATGATATGTAAAAAAAAAAAACAAAAAACTCCTAGACTAGTCCTCTAAAAACTCCTATCCAACTAAAATTAACGACACTTATAATCCGATTTGTTTTTTTGAAATTAATTGTACAACAAAACTATACACTGTCATCAGATATCCTACTGGGCATTATTGGTTTCATAGTTTACATAAAACATTGGCCATAAGATATATATTTTACTTACATGAAAGCTATTTTTGTACCTCGTAACAATTTCCAGTATGCTCGTCTGAGCTCAAATTTAATGTAAGTTTTGGACCGAATTGCTCTTTTTCATAGCAATCCATCGTATTTAATCATATTATCTATTAGTTTACCACTCCTAACTTGTGATAGAAAGATAATTTAAATGTATTTTGCAAAATTAGGCTGCATACATTAGAAAATTGTCAAAACCAGACGGCAACTCAATTTACAGTCCTGCAAACTATTTGTACAATAAAGAAAACCATATATACAAATGTGTTTACAAAAATACATACATGAAATTGAGAAGACAATGCGGTAACTGAAAGGGCAGCTATGAGAGCGGCGAAAAGGAGCATCTTAGACACGTCATACCCGTACCGTGGTCCGGCACACACTGACACTACTGGCTGCGGCAACAATGAGATCAGCTGATCCAACAATGCACCACAGGCTGCTAGTGTAAAATCGTCTACTTGTGTTTTACACTGACAGTGTTGGCAGCGTCAATAGTGCTATCAGCTGATCAACAATGCATCTTAGGCTGCTTAGGCAATCCCAATATTGTCATCAGGTGTCCCGGCATATTATCAGGTGTCATATTCTGGGACTTTTGCGCCAACAATCCGATCAGCTGACCCAACAATGCACGACAAATTTCTTAAACAGTAGCATCTTCTGGTTTCCTATCACACTCTGGCACTATTACTATCAGGTTGCCTAGGCAATATAATATCGTCAGGTGTTTCAGCACTCTTTACTACTACTGGCGGTGGAAAACATGCGATCAAATGCTTCAATGCGTCTCAGTTTGGCTGGACAATAACGACGTCCAGTGTTCTAGCTCACACTAGTAGATATAATATGATGGTTTTACCTCACTTTCGGCGTTTTTGGACCCAGGACTTTTGAAATTTTTTGGCGAAAAAACACCCCAAATAGGTAAAATATGATGGTTTTACCCCATTTTTGGCGTTTTAGAGGCTATATGGGGGCATTTTTGGTTAAAAAAATGTTATTAATACTGAAAAAAACAAGCCTGGAAAATGGCTCATTTTTTTGGCCACTTTTTTAAAGACCCGGCTCTCGGCACGCGAACTCGGGCGTGCTCCTAACCCATAGGCACACTTCTGATCCCCAGCGATGACAAACTAAAAGTCTTATGGAAAAATGTTTAAAACAAAAATTGAGTAACATCTAATCATCTATACTTTTCCCACTGATAGTTTTTCTCTGACTGAAAAATAAAAAAAATCTTCGCTTACTTACTTTTTCATGTTTACTTAGAGTAACCTTTTTATATTTTCCTTAATTAATAATTACACACTTGCACAAATTAAATTATATTTATATTGTATTAAACAGTAGTTCATGTAGAATTTTAATATATAAATTTCATGCTATAAATATTTTTATTAGAAGCTAGACCAATGTGTAAGTGATAGGAGGCGCATTACTTTGAACATCATCACGCCCCCGACACTGCCGTGCTGGCAACACCTGGAGTTTGAAACCATTGTCATTGTTGAAATTATATTATAACATATTCACATACAAAAGAAACTGGTAAATGGTTTGAAATTGTTTAACTTTTTATGCTGTATTATTATGTTGAAACCCATGTAGTAGGCTAGAATTTTAGCCGTTTTGTTGTATATCAAGCCTTTTTGAGATATAAGCACTTTTAAACAATAAAGGAGACCTATATTTACTAATGCTGATATTATATTACAATGCATTGGCATACTAATGAAAACAGTTTGATTTATTTGTACTCATATCAAATAATATAATTCTTTTGAGTTATTGGAACCTCTGGTGATTAAATCACAAATTTAGAACATTTATAATGGACTTTCAAAATAATGGAATCAAGTATAGACTTATAACATTTTCATGATAACAGTTTGATTTATTTGTACTCATTTAAAATAATGTTAAAATACTATTTGATTTTTATGTTGTATTATTGTTTTTTTTATCAAAAGTTGAAACCAATGTAGTGTGCCTAAATGTTTATTTACTGTTTTGCCGTATCTCAAGCAGTTTTTTTTTAGAAATAAGCATTTTAAAACGATAAAGTCACACCAGTAATGCATGGAGTTTGTAACCATTACCAACACTGATATTATGTTATAATACATTGTCATACAAATGGAACCATTTAATTTATTTACCAAATGGTACTCATATAAATTTTAGATTTTTAAATTTGTACCCTGTATTATTGTTTTTATCAAAAATTGAAACCAATGTAATGTGCCTAAATGTTTATTTACTGTTTTGCCGTATCTCAATCCAATAGATAGAATAGGGCAAAGGGGTGTTTTTTTTATGTTTTACCTATGAGAATAACATGGGGAGATTTTAAGCCACTTTTTAAAAATCATGCTCATTCTCTATATATTTCTATACAAATAATGTCCAACTCGAAAAATATTTCCAATCCCCATTAATCTCTGTATCATGTGAGATTTGTACCAGTTGGTTTGAAATATTTATAAATATAATGTGTTGCTGGAATCCCTTTAAATGGCAAGAAACACGTAGTCTTGAGACCTCTGGTGGATTTTTCCTTGTCTGAACTAAATATTTGTAAAAAATTGAAAAAATATGATTTTTACTCAACTATTTTAGGGTTTTGAAACATGTATTACCGAGGAATCAGGCAAATATTTCGTGCCGAAATTATATTTAACCTTATGTGAGGACTAGGAATTGCTATTTAAAATTAGTCCTGCTCCACAGTATTGTTGTAGGCTTGCTTCTCGTCCCAAGTGATGAATTGTGTACAGTTTATGTGTGGTGCAAAGACTGGGTTCTCTTTTTAGTTGTGACAAGCTCATTCCTAAAATTAGTAAGGCATGCTAGATGGTATTCAGTTTGTCTCTCTGAATGTAAGCAAAATATAATATTCAGTTTAGGACTTAAAGTTAATGTCGGATGCGATGTCTCTTTGATTGAAAGTTTGGGTTGTGATGAGCTCAACCCCTATCACTAGTATCAGCAGAGATCCACTGAACAGTATTATTATGTGTTATTGTACTTTGTGCTGATTAATATGTGTTTGGTAAATGAGCATGGCACAACACACAATCCCACATCTTGCTAATCGTAGTTAGTAGTTTAGGTGGTCAAAGTAGAAGTAGGGAGCATTGACTTTCTACAATTAAAATTGGATATTTAGTTAGAGCCTCAGACTGTAATAAAAAAAAAATAGATGAAAATGCAAACTCTAAAGGCCCCGACTGTGTTTCATACTTTCGGGCTGGAACAACCTTTACTTGGAATATCGTACATAAATTGTTTGTATACATAAGACTCTTGTAGTGAATGTACTCTTCAATGAAAAGACAAAATAAAGATGAAAACTACTTTATGCAAAGAAGAGAAAGTGATTGTGAAGGGTAGCTACAAACAATCGCATTTTAGTACACAATGAAATTTGCTATAATTATTGGGATTGTTTTGGGTATTTTCTTAGATATTAATTGTGTTTACAGTAATTAATCATAATGGGGAGCTATTTATGTTGAGATATACTGATTTAGTTAAAGTGATAAAACGATGACCATCGATAGTGATGGAAAAAGATTTTATTTGTTGAGCAATTGATGTGACAAGGAGTTTCTTGTTAAACAATAACCTGGAAAACCAATACAACGTAATGCATTGTCATCCCTCATTGGTATTGTACCTTACAAGCTCTGTTGTTCTTTACTCATTTTCAAAAACATATAAATTATTAAATAAGCCATTTTTTTGTTTATTTTCAATTATTACTGGAAACTATAGGTCTATATTACTGTATGAACATAATTTCTGTATTTCATATACGTAAAAACAATGAGACCATGCTAAATTACAGAATTCAGTAACAAAGGAAGTTGATATTGTGCTATATACCTGAGGGTGTAAATATAGAGGTGGGTATTTCTATAGAGACCTAATGATGAATCAGAATGTGAAAGTTCTATGGTAGAAATATCAAGAAAGCAAGAGTGATCATCAGAGGTAACATGGTCATTAGGGAATTTATAGAGAGGGGTCATTCAGGTTGAACTAGTATATAGCAGTGATTCATCTAATATAGAAACAATAGTTACAAATAACCAGAACCAATCACTGAATATTTTAGTTAGTGTTCCTATCCTACTGTTAAAATATGAAACTCATTTTAACATGAGTTAGTGAGTTCATGCACGGCAACATGAGTGTAATAATGGTTCCAAATGTATTTATCTTAATTTATGGTAGATTTTACTAGGTGTGCTTACTCTATAGTAAAACTCTTTGAGATCATTTAATATTTAACACACTTAGATTAGTGAATAAATCATCAAAGTGTGATATAAATATGCTGGGTGAAAGTATTAAAACTTGCTATTATATGTTATTGTACTTTGTGCTGATTAATATGTGTTTGGTAAATTAGCATGGCACAACACACAATCCCACATCTTGCTAATCGTAGTTGGTAGTTTAGGTGGTCAAAGTAGAAGTAGGGAGCATTGACTTTCTACAATCATTATCAATTAATTTTATCAATTCAAGGATTGTCAAACGTCTCGGTTTTGCTAACTATGACCTGGTGTCCCGAAAAGGGCTCTTAAGACCATAAAATGACAATACATTAAGTTTGGACTATTGACTGTGATGTGAATTTATGCATACTTCGTCATACAAATTTTACACTATAGTATTTTTACAAGTTCTGACTGCGACTGTGATGTGAATTTGTGTGTATTTCATCACATAAATTTCACACTATTTTCACACATTTCACACCACTATTATGATGTGTTGTGCCTGCATGGGTATGTCGAGCCATGGATATCACAGACCACCAAGCTATAAGGACGTATGCTAGAACTGATCCAATCTCTGCCAAACCCTGAATACGAGCCTGGAGGCACAGACTTCGGACCAAGGATCAATTGTAAATAGACAAACCTGCGTGGTAGGATATAGAACACTGAATAATACAAATGTTAGAAACTTTAGTCTTTTACTTATTTACCCTTACCATCCTCTGTTTTGGAGGAAACTGCCTTACAACCAACATGATGAAGATTGTATTAATACTTGGTCATTATAAAATTGATCAAACATAAATCTGTATTTGCCATTATTCATAGACCTTTCCTTGTCTATTATGAAAAAGCCATCCAACACTGGTGGTATTGATTAAATAAAAAGTCATTATTAATATGATTGTTAAATATAAGGTTTTAAATTTATATTGCCTTGTTTGGATAATATTAGAATATATACGTTATCACGTAAATGTTTGCGTACTTTTCTAAGTAAAAGCAGTTAATATTTTTATGTTGACCCATTGAGAGAAATTGTATACCATTTGTACTATAAAAGGTCTACTCATACATATCAGTCCAGTAAAAGTTCTGTTACAATCCAGTCACAGGTCAGTCTCAACTGCATCCATAGTTTCTCAGTCAACCTGTCAGTCATTTGGTTACAGTCTGTTCTCTAACTCTTCATTAACCAATGTTACATAACATTTTTTATTTGAAACACAATATTCTATAACATTTTCATTGGCCAGTTTTTGTTGATTGTTATAAACAGTACTTGATATACAAACACATATGTTGTCATCAGTCAGGCGTCCAAACAATAAAAAAATATCGATGAGAATCAACCTTTATGTTGTTAAATACAACAACCGATTTCTTCTCATCGATATTTTTTTGAGTAAGCACACCTAGTAAAATCTACCATAAATTAAGATAAATACATTTGGAACCATTATTACACTCATGTTGCCGTGCATGAACTCACTAACTCATGTTAAAATGAGTTTCATATTTTAACAGTAGGATAGGAACACTAACTAAAATATTCAGTGATTGGTTCTGGTTATTTGTAACTATTGTTTCTATATTAGATGAATCACTGCTATATACTAGTTCAACCTGAATGACCCCTCTCTATAAATTCCCTAATGACCATGTTACCTCTGATGATCACTCTTGCTTTCTTGATATTTCTACCATAGAACTTTCACATTCTGATTCATCATTAGGTCTCTATAGAAATACCCACCTCTATATTTACACCCTCAGGTATATAGCACAATATCAACTTCCTTTGTTACTGAATTCTGTAATTTAGCATGGTCTCATTGTTTTTACGTATATGAAATACAGAAATTATGTTCATACAGTAATATAGACCTATAGTTTCCAGTAATAATTGAAAATAAACAAAAAAATGGCTTATTTAATAATTTATATGTTTTTGAAAATGAGTAAAGAACAACAGAGCTTGTAAGGTACAATACCAATGAGGGATGACAATGCATTACGTTGTATTGGTTTTCCAGGTTATTGTTTAACAAGAAACTCCTTGTCACATCAATTGCTCAACAAATAAAATCTTTTTCCATCACTATCGATGGTCATCGTTTTATCACTTTAACTAAATCAGTATATCTCAACATAAATAGCTCCCCATTATGATTAATTACTGTAAACACAATTAATATCTAAGAAAATACCCAAAACAATCCCAATAATTATAGCAAATTTCATTGTGTACTAAAATGCGATTGTTTGTAGCTACCCTTCACAATCACTTTCTCTTCTTTGCATAAAGTAGTTTTCATCTTTATTTTGTCTTTTCATTGAAGAGTACATTCACTACAAGAGTCTTATGTATACAAACAATTTATGTACGATATTCCAAGTAAAGGTTGTTCCAGCCCGAAAGTATGAAACACAGTCGGGGCCTTTAGAGTTTGCATTTTCATCTATTTTTTTTTTATTACAGTCTGAGGCTCTAACTAAATATCCAATTTTGATTGTAGAAAGTCAATGCTCCCTACTTCTACTTTGACCACCTAAACTACTAACTACGATTAGCAAGATGTGGGATTGTGTGTTGTGCCATGCTCATTTACCAAACACATATTAATCAGCACAAAGTACAATAACACATAATAATACTGTTCAGTGGATCTCTGCTGATACTAGTGATAGGGGTTGAGCTCATCACAACCCAAACTTTCAATCAAAGAGACATCGCATCCGACATTAACTTTAAGTCCTAAACTGAATATTATATTTTGCTTACATTCAGAGAGACAAACTGAATACCATCTAGCATGCCTTACTAATTTTAGGAATGAGCTTGTCACAACTAAAAAGAGAACCCAGTCTTTGCACCACACATAAACTGTACACAATTCATCACTTGGGACGAGAAGCAAGCCTACAACAATACTGTGGAGCAGGACTAATTTTAAATAGCAATTCCTAGTCCTCACATAAGGTTAAATATAATTTCGGCACGAAATATTTGCCTGATTCCTCGGTAATACATGTTTCAAAACCCTAAAATAGTTGAGTAAAAATCATATTTTTTCAATTTTTTACAAATATTTAGTTCAGACAAGGAAAAATCCACCAGAGGTCTCAAGACTACGTGTTTCTTGCCATTTAAAGGGATTCCAGCAACACATTATATTTATAAATATTTCAAACCAACTGGTACAAATCTCACATGATACAGAGATTAATGGGGATTGGAAATATTTTTCGAGTTGGACATTATTTGTATAGAAATATATAGAGAATGAGCATGATTTTTAAAAAGTGGCTTAAAATCTCCCCATGTTATTCTCATAGGTAAAACATAAAAAAAACACCCCTTTGCCCTATTCTATCTATTGGATTGAGATACGGCAAAACAGTAAATAAACATTTAGGCACATTACATTGGTTTCAATTTTTGATAAAAACAATAATACAGGGTACAAATTTAAAAATCTAAAATTTATATGAGTACCATTTGGTAAATAAATTAAATGGTTCCATTTGTATGACAATGTATTATAACATAATATCAGTGTTGGTAATGGTTACAAACTCCATGCATTACTGGTGTGACTTTATCGTTTTAAAATGCTTATTTCTAAAAAAAAACTGCTTGAGATACGGCAAAACAGTAAATAAACATTTAGGCACACTACATTGGTTTCAACTTTTGATAAAAAAAACAATAATACAACATAAAAATCAAATAGTATTTTAACATTATTTTAAATGAGTACAAATAAATCAAACTGTTATCATGAAAATGTTATAAGTCTATACTTGATTCCATTATTTTGAAAGTCCATTATAAATGTTCTAAATTTGTGATTTAATCACCAGAGGTTCCAATAACTCAAAAGAATTATATTATTTGATATGAGTACAAATAAATCAAACTGTTTTCATTAGTATGCCAATGCATTGTAATATAATATCAGCATTAGTAAATATAGGTCTCCTTTATTGTTTAAAAGTGCTTATATCTCAAAAAGGCTTGATATACAACAAAACGGCTAAAATTCTAGCCTACTACATGGGTTTCAACATAATAATACAGCATAAAAAGTTAAACAATTTCAAACCATTTACCAGTTTCTTTTGTATGTGAATATGTTATAATATAATTTCAACAATGACAATGGTTTCAAACTCCAGGTGTTGCCAGCACGGCAGTGTCGGGGGCGTGATGATGTTCAAAGTAATGCGCCTCCTATCACTTACACATTGGTCTAGCTTCTAATAAAAATATTTATAGCATGAAATTTATATATTAAAATTCTACATGAACTACTGTTTAATACAATATAAATATAATTTAATTTGTGCAAGTGTGTAATTATTAATTAAGGAAAATATAAAAAGGTTACTCTAAGTAAACATGAAAAAGTAAGTAAGCGAAGATTTTTTTTATTTTTCAGTCAGAGAAAAACTATCAGTGGGAAAAGTATAGATGATTAGATGTTACTCAATTTTTGTTTTAAACATTTTTCCATAAGACTTTTAGTTTGTCATCGCTGGGGATCAGAAGTGTGCCTATGGGTTAGGAGCACGCCCGAGTTCGCGTGCCGAGAGCCGGGTCTTTAAAAAAGTGGCCAAAAAAATGAGCCATTTTCCAGGCTTGTTTTTTTCAGTATTAATAACATTTTTTTAACCAAAAATGCCCCCATATAGCCTCTAAAACGCCAAAAATGGGGTAAAACCATCATATTTTACCTATTTGGGGTGTTTTTTCGCCAAAAAATTTCAAAAGTCCTGGGTCCAAAAACGCCGAAAGTGAGGTAAAACCATCATATTATATCTACTCACACTGACACTACTACCATAGTTTATGGACATTGAGCGTGAATGGTGAACCAAAGGGTGGGATCCATGTCTTATAAAGACGAGTTTTGTTCAACGGTGCGAGACGACGTCCAGTCATTTTCATTACTACATCACGACTGATTTCACACTAAAATGGTATGGAAGCCCGACAACGAAAGGTAATTTTCTTAAATACTATAAATACGAGTACAGATAAAACATTATTAAAACTATCAAGACAAACATGCTCTTACGTAAAGAAATAATCGATCATAAGTTTAACATAGAATCAAAGAGAGTACGGTATGTTTTATCTATAATAAAATACTTTTCAATTCATCAATAGACCCAAATAAATAAACATTGTTGTCCTTAATCCTCAAAGTAAAATTACATTTTAATTCCTCTCAAAATATGAATGAACGGAATATTTTGAAACAAACATGTTAAAACTATAGATAAAACATACCTTCCCATTTTTTTTCTTATCCTTATGTAACAGGAAGCCATTTTTGTTGTTAGTTCTGTCTGGAGCACTTTTAGAGCTAGAGGTTGTGTTTTGTTAACAATTTTTTGTTGTTGTTGTTATTTCAGTAATTTAAAACATTGTTTTCATTTAACCAAATAAAATAATAGAAACACAGTTTCGTTCACACTAGCAATCAGTATCACCGGACAAAAGCTTAACACGAAAAAACAAGTTGCAAAAGTTACAATGGGGGATGAGAAGTCATTAAGTTGATCTATGGTAGGCAACGTTTGAAAGGCAAGCACAAAGTACCCCTAAAACAATAAGTTGTAAAACGTCAATATGCCATTCAATGTATTTTATATTACATGACTGATGTTTTAAAAAGTTAATTACCATCATAATGTGTTTTTTTATGGACACTCATACGCTGATAGCTTTGGTTGGTTTAGACCTGCCTGGGTGAGGTCCAGAACAAATAAAAACCGGAACATATAAAATCAACAACGACAATCAACAGCTTCACAAAAAAAAAACTCAAAGAGTACCTTATAAACAGGCCATATTACAACACCACAGATTACAGGACAGCACACATACCAAAACCTCAAATGAAAAACTTCTTCAAGAGCCCTCCAAGAAGGGAAGAAATCTGACGACTCCCCGATCCGAAGATTGTGGTGAGGACTACGTGGTAAATGGTAAACGGTTAACCTATGTGACGGGAGTATCACACATATGTCTTTTCATGCTACCATGAGGCCGTACTTACAGAATGTACTCTGTAGCCAGAGCCATCTTTAACTCCAGGCCACGCCCTGGTAGAATTGGCAACGTTGCAAGTGGTGTTGTTTAGCGCTAGACGTCCCATAAGATAACATGGCAGACTGCAGACAGGTGACACCAGCTCATTAATTCGCGTATTATTCATTTAAATTTAAATGTATGAACATAAATTTATTACAAGATTGAAAATAAAATATATAGAACTGAAAACCAAAACAATCTTTAAATTGAAAATCTATTTTTGTACATTAAATTGGAGTAAATATTTTCATAGCCCAGTAAACAAGCTTTTGTGTTCTTAAAATACACAAATTACCATTAGCCACCTCCAAAAAAAAACGGCTGTTACAAGTTACAACCACAACCCTACTTGTGATGTTGCCACTGCGAAGGCCACGGCGGGTAAAGCGGTATAGGCATGAGTTGATAATAAAAGTATATTAAAATTACATGGACCTTCGGGGGACTATATTTTAGTTTATTGTTTCTGTTTTATAGAAAACTCCTGAAACACAATCATAAACAAACACACCTGAAGATTGATTTTAAATTTACTGCATCGCTGCATGCTACAAAAATCAGACCACCGTCTGCCTGTTGATGGTGTCTGTCGCGTCGTCTGCCTACTGTCAAACTAAACTTAACCTGAGTAATGTGTTGATTGTGTTCATACCTAATTAATAAAAACCTAATCTGTTGAGAGTTTGTTATGCAGTTAAAATCACTGACAATTACTGGAAACTTGCCAACTTTAAGTGAAGATCACTTAAAAAGGTATATTCATTTCTATGTAAAAATAGCCTTGTGATTGAATGGTTTGTTTTTGGGGGTTTTTTTACTAAACTAATTGTCTGTAAGTAGGCTATCTGAACAATTTTAAAATTTAAACTAAATATAAATTTAAATTACTCTATCAAACCAACCAATCCTAATGCTCAACATTGAAGTTACTTCAGTTAGTGGTACGATATTGGAAATTAAAAACCAGGCCCTTTGTCCAAATTTACTCCTGATCCTATTTATATCAGAATGCTCTTTGAATTTATCTGCCCTAGACAAAATCCGGATGACAACCTCACCCTATCAAGCCGAGTTTATTATTTTTTCCTCTTAAAAAACGATCAATGATGAATAATAAGTGAATGCGGTGCCTCTATGGCTAAGCCCCCATGGTATCTACCTACTTAACTAAACCCATGTACAAAACTCATATGACCATGTACAAACGGGGGTAACGATTGAAGTGTAAACTGGTAGTGTTACACAGTAATAACTACCCTTGTCAATTGCTATGCTTCTAGTGACTTAAGATAGTTTGTACGCTGCCTATTGTTGGCACGCACCACTGTGCTGACTAAAGTGGCGTGAGCAGTGAACGTGTTATGTTGGTAAACAAATTAATTAAGTTAGATTCTAGTAACCTTCTAAGTCCAAGTAACATTAATTTATTCTAGACGAGTACTTTGGTATTATACCAACCACACCGATAAATCGACTTCCAAGTAGGCCTAAGATTATAATTAGTTTAAATAACAAAATCTTCCTAACCTAACCTATAAATCAATAGACATGGTTTAGCCCCTGAGCTGAATTGATGACTAATATAATATAAATACCTCGTCACAGCTCTGTAGTTTCTGTAGATTACAGCTGTTTCGGCATTTTAATGCCGAAACAGCTGTAATCTACAGAAACTACAGAGCTGTGACGAGGTATTTATATTATACTAACCTATAACATAGTCCACCCTTAGGTTAGGAAAGGTAGGCTATAGTTTAGGAGTGGTCTGTATAATACCAAAGTACCTCTAGACGCATTAAGTTAAAGTATACAACAGAAGATTTATTTAACTATTATGGCCACTGCGTCTTTTTCCTTTTTTTTATTACTCAACCGCTCATTACCTGCAACATTCTGGTCTATAAGGTAATCTAAAACAGCTATGTACCATTACAGTACGAGTCACATTTCTCACAGCCTGCAGTGATAAGATAGTGTGGGAGTGGGATAGTCAAGAGTATAAAAAACTTTGTGCTCACTATAAACTGTTATTAGTTTGGAACAATGGAAGGTTTAACATATTGAGTCTGAAACCTACTTAACAGCAACAGATTAGTGAGAAAAAAACGGCCATCTAGACTACACCATGTAACTTAGGTCATAAATGTTAGCCATTTTCAATACCCATCGGTTTAGGCCTAAATAAGTACACTTTACTTATACGCATTAGGTCTAAGGCGACACACTTCATGAAGTATTGTAGAAGAAGGTGCGAGACTGCTGTTTAAAAGGAGACAAAGAAAATGATATGGCCATGTTCTACCCAAGTTCATAAAAATTAAATTAACAAAGTATACATGCCATGTATCCTGTTGTCCAAGGTTAGAGCAGCCTTTTCTGAGTTGTGTAGTAGACTTTATAGCGATGCCAATATTACAAAAACTGAACGGTTCATGACATTTGTTTTAGATAGGCCTAGTTACAAGAGCTGACGGTAAATTAAGTTCTCCAAATTTGCAACTAGGCCAAGAAAGCTAGATCAAATCTGATAGCGCTTGACAATGGATTTTAGATAGAGGTTGAACCCACAGAACACGATTCATACTTGGTGAGAGCGTTGGTTCCATCAACATTGTTTCTTGCTCCTTAGAGAGATTAATTTCTGACAACAACTAGACTTAATTATCACATAGTGGTGGAAACTGACTAGAACAGTAGTGGTCACAGATCTGAAGTAGGCTACTTTGCTTGGCCACAACGGGAGCTTCATAGAGTCGTTAATTTACAGCCCTCTTAAATCTAAGAGATTTGTAAAATTATACCTAACTAGATAACCTGTTGCTCAAAATCGAGCAAAACTGAAACTTGTATAAACAAATAAACAAAAAACATAAACAGCCAGACCTTAATCAAAGAGTCGCTCTAAATAATTTATATGACTGATTATAGAAATATAAAAATATTATGATGTAAAAAATATAGAACCTTTCATTTATGGCAACAAAGAGTAAAAACTTAACTGTCTCGGCCAGTCTTTTCTTGCTTAAAAATATGTAAACCACTACAATGTAAACATTTAACGTTCATTTGTCCGAGATTGGACTATCACAACGGTGGTACTATCACTATGTACCCATCAAATGTTCAATTGAGAGGTTGATGCAAGCGGTCATGTTGTACTGGCGGCATTTGATTTTAAATTGAAATGAAATAAGAAAGTTAACCAAACAACAGAAAACACTATAAAGGAATTGGAACTTTGATATACATTGTAAATTACATGATAATATGGTAATGCAACAGATAACTGCCCTGAGAATAATCACTTTTAAACATTCACTTCATCGCATCGAACTGTAACTACATGATAATCGGTAAAGTACGATGTAAGGTAAATCAAATTAACCATAGTCAAAAAGAATGAAATATTTATTCTTTTTGTCTATGATTTAACTATTACAAACACTTTGTTGTCTAGTATTGCTAGGAAACTCTTTATTATGAACCAGACTTAGTTAACAGATTGAAACAAAACATAAATAATTCTAGCTTTGCTCTGGAAGTTTTAAGTCCTGCAGTCTGTGGTTAACCTAAAAAACTATTTCAAACTACGTCCATATGTTATTTATAAACAAAAGGAAATGAGTTTGATCTAATGTCAACAGATAGCGCCACCTTCCAAACTTTAGCCCTTAAGTGTACTTAAGTGGTACCCTTTCTTAATATTCTGAGACGTATTTGCACATATAAGTGAAAATACCTTTAATTTGACACCTCAAACGTTAAAATCCGTCAAACCGTTATCGAGTTATGACTGTGAAAAGAAACCTGCTTGCGTATTAATATATAGACTAGGGTGGTCTGCCGTTACACTTTAGACGCATAAATGAACGAAAGCATTATTTAAAGATTGTCAATGGCTAAAGCAGCTAACAACCTATAATATGTTTCCTTTCAACAGATTCACCGTTTGTTTGCCCGATATTAGTTAAGTTCTAAAGAATGAAAAATGTATCTGATAGTTAATTTATTTAGTTAAGAATAAGAATTGATAAAAGGTTATTAGACATGTGTATTTGAAATTTCGTTTAAACGGTCAAGAGTTTCTTTCTTGTTGCCCAAGATCCGTGTCTGTTAATAATTGACATCAATCGGTCTAGTGAAAACGGTGGATCCAGAAGTAGGCCTTCAAATGTCTTAACTCTTGATAGGCCTACGTAGGAAAAACCTAAGCCATGATTCTGAAGATCCAATGTCCACAACAGCTTGGTCCACAGTTATCAGGACTTTCTTGGTTTTCACGTACACATAGTACTCTCATGTGAACAAAATCATTGACTGGTAGTTGGTGTAGCGCTTCATCACTAATGGTTATGTCAAAATAGAATGGGTTATTTGCCTTCAGCCAAATAAGTGCTTGCTGTAGTTTTTCACGTCGAACTTTGAAATCGATATGGCCAAAGACGCCTTGACGTTGGACAATAATGATTTTTAAGTTTTCGGGCAGTGTAGGTAAGACAGATGCTATTTCATTAATATCTTGCTCAACATTAATGATGTTACCTTTGTAGTGAAACTGGCCATCCTGACAATTTGCTTGTACTTTGTAAATGCGCATAGCGGATGTACTCGTGCAATCAACATTTGTTCTACAATCGTCAGGTCAGTTAATTCGTTCGGGACACTTGACACATCCATATTATTTAACGCCGTGAATTTAGTTGCATTTGAACGACAACGCGAACAAATTGGTGATTGGTTTGAAGCCGTTAAGAGTCTTCCGTAGTGGAAGCCATGTTGGATTTCTTCCCCATAAGAACAATGTTAACTTTGGGTCCAAATATCTCATCAGCAAATTGTCATATAATTATGGATAAGGAGTTAAATTTAAGGAATTGCGGTCCTCTAGAGATTGACGTTTTTTATTTCACAATTTTTAATTTTTTTAATGAATAATTGATTATTAATTAGCTTAAAATTAAGCTAATTATTGAAAGGAAATTAAAATGGATTTTCGAAATTCAAAAACCTCAGTCACGAGTCTATTATGTTAAAAATACAAATTATAAATTTCAAAGCTATATCTTAACAAATAACGCCGTTACGTGTCCACAATGATGTAATGTTCTAACATTGTTCTTATGGGGAAGAAATCCAACATGGCTTCCACTACAGAAGACTCTTAAGTTGTTGGCGATAACAGTTATAGTGCAAGTGTAAAGTTTTAGTGCATCTAATTAATGTTGGAATTGATTAAATAACTGCCTATCATTATCAGCTTCTTCCGTCACTACTTTATCTGGTTCTTCTTGTTCACGACGCCACTCTCTTACAATATTTGCATTATTGGTGCGACGAGCAATATTACGACGTGGCCTTTGAGGCATGCTCAAAACAAATATAGCAAAACTGTTACTTCCATTGATAAACTGTTACATTCCAACTTTAACCTAGGATGAAAGCTAGGTGGGGCACACGGAAGATTTCTCAGGTACCCCGTTTGACGTCACTAACTGCTGACGTCACTAACTGCTGCGTCTGAAGAAACAGACAATTTTATAATTTTTCTATTATTAAATTAAACTGTCATTACCTAACAAAACGTGCCGATAATGGAAAAATCGAATAAAGGTTTACTAATCTAAAAATTAGTTTTGTTCATAAAATGAAATTATAAATGCCTAAAATTGAATTTTATAATTTTTTAATTATAAAATTAAACTGTCATAACCTAACCAAACTTGCTGATATGAAAAAATTGTTGTCAAAAAGTCAATGCTACCAGCGGGATTCGAACCCGGTACAATAGGATTATCAGCCCAACACGCTATCCACTACACCACCGAGGCCGATGGCTCATACCGTATCGTTGCGGTATTGGTGTTCCCTCAAAGTGACATCAGCAGTTAGTGACGTCAAACGGCACCTGAGAAATCTTCCGTGTGCCGTTTCGGGATGAAAGTAAACATTGAAATGTGAACAAAACAGTTGCACACAATTAACATATGTTTATCTTATTTAAATGAAACAAGATAAACCCATATGTCATAAGCCGAATATAATTATTTTTCTTTCAACTTACATTAAAATAACAAGCGAAATTTCGTGACCCGTAAAATAAAATCCAGAAGGAAATTTGCAAATATTTTTTTTTTACCAAAACATTGTGCTCACTATTCTCTAGCTGTTGGCCAAATTTCATATCAATTGGTCAAGCCATTACATTCTGATGCTCTTACAAAAAAGTTACAAAGTGAGGGAAAGTGAGCTTCGCTCGCTCCACTCGCTTTGCTCAATTATTTCAGTCCCAGAAATGTATCTCTACCCTCAGAGATGAAATATTTTGTTAACCCACTCTCGATGTAAGTCATCAACAGAAGTAATATGAAGATATAAAATTAATATAATAAAAATGTAAATTTTGCTTGTCTCTCGCCGGCCCTGGTAGGACCTCACCTCACCGAACTCCATGGCTTTCTTAACTCAGGTTAAGTCTTTAAATATTAAGTAGATCTAAGATTAAGATAGCAGGCTAAATTATCAATTTAAGGGGAAGCCAGCAGGCTTTCGCCCTATTCACAGAAATGTGAATTCAAAAAATTATGATTAGGGCCTACCTCGCTAAACGAGGTAATCCTTCCTAGACATGCAATAGTCACCACGTTGAAAACCTAAGTATTAAATCATTCAGGAATTGCCTTAGGAGTCCAAATCTTTTCAAGAAGGAGTTAGGGAACGCAACAGACCTATTTTATCATTGTCTCAATTTTACACTATTTAGCAGTTTAGTTTGGAAGGTTAGGTGTAGTTCTGTGTTCTATTTAAATTATAAGTAATCAAAGCTGGCTTGGCCTGAGTAAAGATTTCCGCCCTCTGGTCCCCCAACAACGTTTCCTATTAAATTGTCATTTTATGAGGGTAGCAGAGGATAGCACGCTCTTAGCACAGCAGTCAGGCAATTACCTACATATTTCACTCAATTGCAATAAATACATCACATCTCCAAAGAATTCATTACCCAGTTTGCACCCTCGGCTACATATGGTACAGCCAACAGGTTAAATGGTACAGCCACTGTTATAGTCGTAAATGATGGAGTTCTTGAGACCCGAAATGTTTCTAGGGTCATTGGATGTCTTCTCTTACGCAGGGCGTGTGAATTATACAACCACTGTGATAAACACATGTGCACATCACACTCATTTTTATTCTGTAACGATTAATACAATAGTATATTTTTCATCACTAGGAGCAAAAGTGTCTCTTTCGCAATCGTTTTTTACAAGTGAGGCGCAGCCGAGCTTGACGATTAAGTAACAAAAAGACACTTTCGCTTTGTGTGATAAACAACTATTTTCACCATACTGTGTGAAAAAACCTTCCTATCGTTACAAAATTAGACCACACAACTTGAGGTTATACAAAGTCGTCATACATTTACATTTCTGTCGTTTACAAACATAACTTAAAGTATCGTGTGATTAGCAGCGTTTTCATAATGTGTGTAAAATTGTAAACAACATTTATAATGTGCCATTAACAAATTTTGAGGTTAGCAAATTGAAAAATTTACCACATGTTTGTTCTGTTCATTATTTAAAGTTACCCAGAAACGATGATTTTGCAGACGATTTAGAGAACTAAAAACGGCTGATTTCCGTACAATATGATTTTTGTTTCAGTGACTCAGTGATGGTGGCTCTAAGGACGCTCTATGGCGTAGCCGCAGTTGGAGGAATGGTCACAGCGCTCACAGGCTACACACTTCACGGAATATTGCAGAAAAGGGTGCGAGACTCTCCTGTTTATAAGGAGACGATGAAAATAATCAACACTAATCCTGTTGGTTCAAGATGTCTAGGTGTTCCTGTACGAAGCGATAACGTTGATGTTACAAACAGCAACAATATTTTGTCTCAGAGATATTGCCAGTTAGAACTCCCGGTGTATGGTTCTAGATGTAAGGGAAAGATATATTTGCAAGCGGACAGGCTCACAGCTGAAGACGAGTGGAATCTGTACAAGTTAGAATTAGAAGTTCTTGATGATCTTGGTGGAAAAGTGAACATAATCAATAAAGAACCTGCATTGCAAAAGGAGACAACTTCATTTTAAGTAGTAAAGAATATGTGTATTTTGTTAAGTTTGTGCCTTATTAATATTTCAGCTTGATCCAACTATATAAATAAACGTGTGATTGAATCGATACCGATATGTATTACTGTAGGACCCTGGGCCACTCCTTATTTATGTAGGCCTACACAGATTACCAGTTTTTTGCCAGTGTGGTATTGAGCAATAATTTGGAAGTTCATAGCTGGAGCAATCATTTTAACCCCCTTTATCCGATTCCCTAGAGCCGTTTTGATGATTAATATTGGCAACACTACAGTAGTTTGATAGCTAAAGCTTCCACACAAAAATATGCATTGCCCATCTACGCTCAGATGACAAACTTATAAGTTTAATTTACACAGGCGATCCAATAGGCCTAGTCAATGGTGATATATAAGATTATGCTTAATTAAAAAGAGTGCTTATCCGACAGAAATTAGAAATTGACATCACCTCATTCTGTTGGTTACTAAATTCAAATAGGTTTCAATTCTAAACCTGGCAACCACATTTAAAAGGGAATGCGACATTATAAATATTAGTGTATCATTCACTCTTCAATGGTTTTTAATAAATACAAGCTGCTATACTCGGCTTTGCAACGGGAAGAAAGTGTGACCTAGAGAGCTATTAGTGGTGCGTGGTGCTTATGTGTGTTTTAAAATACAGCAACTCCATGATTTAGTTTGAAAATATAAACTGATTTAAAAGTGTTACCTACTTACTCTAAAAAAACCCCTACTTTTAATGTTAATAGATCCAAAAAAATATAGCAAACTGTAGAAAACGTATACAACCATTCCTTAAAACCAAACATAACCCTCCTCAATCTACATAAAACATCTTTTCCCTACAGTCACCCGACAAAGTTGGCTTCCTTGTACTGTTTATAGTACAGAAAGCTGCTAATTGCTGCATATTTATACTTTGCCGTACGGTTTATACTTTGCCGCACATCAGGATTCCAACGAAACAACACAAAACAGCGTGGTTCCATTATGCACGTAATCCGTGTACGCTTGGAAATAGGTTGGCAACACTTAAAGATAATTATACTACGAGCAGCTGATTGACTATTATAACTACGATTTAACCTGTCATTTGGTGTTTATAGTTTCGGTATTTCTGAACTTTTCTTTTAAACGTTTTTAAAACCTTCCTACGATCTTAATAAACAACAAAATACCTTTTAAGCATTTTTTTTTTAGGCGCGGAAACCACTTCAAATTACAAAAACATACGGAACTATATTCTCAAAACGCGGAGCACATTTCTTGCCAAGGAAAAATAGCGGAGTGATATGGACCGCGGGTACTACTTTCTCTAGGGCACCATTTGTGTTGCCAGCTGAACCTAAAAACGTGTTGCATAGTGTTTGAAAGACTAATTATTTATATGCTTTATAGTGACTGTAGGAAAAATATAATGTGCAACACGAGTGAAAAAGGCCTTTGCTGCACTCGAGATCATTCCACACTCGCCTGCGGCTCGTGCGTAAACATTGCTCTCGTGTGCAGCAAAGTGCCACTTTCACCACTAGTTACACAAATAACTATTTCTGTAAATAAACAAACACCAGTTCATTGTACTGACCAGCTGTTTTATTAACTAAATTAAATTGAATCATTTAAACTTTGGAAGCATGCCAGGCACAGCCATTTGGAAATCAGCCTGTGGGGCAGAGCCCTACAGAAATTTATCCATATCAATACTTTTCGGCAAATCTACACACTCTAAGCTTCATTTTGACGTGCCATATGCCTATATTTTTATTTGGTAAATGGCTTTAACCGTTTACATAAAATTTGATTGTATCACTTTATAATATAGTATAATATAATAGATATAGGATGGAGAGGACACAGCCAACTCACCTGATGAATGGTTGTAGATGAGTCAAAGAACACATAAAAACACACACATAATAATACTTGATATTTTGCCTCTTTCAGAGGCGAAATATAGTTTTTTTATACTATCCTATTTTAAACTGTTGTTTTTGTAAATGCCATCTAGGCCTACTTCTGAAGAAGCCTCTGAAAGAAGCGAAATGTCAAGTATTATTATGTGTTCTTTTGACTCGTCTGCAACCTTTCATCAGGTGAGTTAGCTGTGTCCTCTCCATCCTTTATATTTATGTTATTCGTTGTGACCCTTGGTTGGAATATATAATTGATAAAATGGAAGAATTACCTTATCTTACCACAGTTTCTAGTATGACAGCTAGTTTCGTTCCTTAGAACATCGTCAGGTCATTGTATGCAACCACATCATCAATGTATTAATACATTGTGGTACGTCAAAAGATTCTTTAAAACACTGTCAGAAGCACAATAGTAAAAACTAGTCATGTTGATCAAATTATTAAAATTGAATAAAAAGTGATAAAACTGGTTAAAACTGTAAAGGCTGGC
Organism: Macrosteles quadrilineatus; assembly: GCF_028750875.1. Classification (NCBI taxonomy): domain Eukaryota; kingdom Metazoa; phylum Arthropoda; class Insecta; order Hemiptera; family Cicadellidae; genus Macrosteles; species Macrosteles quadrilineatus. The sequence goes on along the minus strand of NW_026542599.1, from coordinate 50,921,105 downwards.
CAAGCACTCTCTTATCACTGTCACTGACTAAATAAAACTGACTGAATCATGAGGTGTCTTCCTTCATCTTCATCTCTCCAGTGCCACCTATATTTCAGTTTGTTTTGTTCTTCTTATTTGATAATTCTTTGATTTGTAGCTTGTCGATATATTATCAAGTCAAATATTATATTTGATACATATATTGACAAGCTACAAATCAAAGAAGTATCAAATAAGAAGAACCAAACTGAAATACAGGTAGCACTTGAGAGATGAAGATGACCACCTCATGATTCAGTCAGTTTTATTTAGTCAGTGACAGTGATAAGAGAGTCTCTTATCACTGTCACTGACTAAATAAAACTGACTGAATCATAAAAAAGGAATCTCACCTGTGTTAATGTTGTTAAACAAATGTAACTCAAGTATTGTAAATGTTAACATTTTTAGAGAAATTGGCTACTATCCCTAATTTAAGTACTGGTAAACAAGTACCTTTTTAGTAGAAGAGATTAAAATCTTACTTTCATGCTTAAAAAAAATGTGTTCAGTTCATTCAAGACAAGTTTAGTTCAAGGGTTTAGAACGAAAAAATAATAATAAAATAAATAAACTAAGAGTCAGGTCTCAGTCTGGTAAATTATTTAATTTACCAAAAGGTTTTAATAAAAGTCAACCATCAATATATATACATAAAAGGTTTTTATTCTCCCAACAGATCATAAACGTAATGGTTCTGATATAACAATAAACAATAGATCCGTGAGTGATGTATACAAAATAAATTGCATTGTGCAGCAAACTTGTCTGGTATAATGGCTCTTTGAAGGCTCCAGCTAACGACAAGTGTCTGCAAAAAACATCAATCAACGGAATTACATTCTGATAAAGTAAAAGGTTGTGTCAAGAATAAGATAAAAAGCAAATTAAGCAAGGTTGAGGAAGTAGGGGATTCATTGCATTGACAACCTTTTACTTTTAGATTCCATTGCAACACTATCCAAGTTTTAAGAGCTAAAAACGTTGAATAAAGAATTGATATTGCAATATCATTATTTGATAACTCTCAAGATTATAAGTGAGTTCAAAGTTCTTATCAATCAGTCATGTGTGAGTCATATAATACGCAGTCCACTCTAATCGGAATCTTTATCAGGTGTGTGCATGGAAAATGTTTGAACAGACAATATTTCATTTGGATATTTCGAAAACATTCAGACGATTCGTGGCTCGCTAAGGCATTTAGAAATTATGATTCCTTATACTGTACCTGCTACAGAACACTTTTGATTATCCGAGCCCCAGGGTTAAACGAGGTCGTTTTAGGCCTAAATATTTTAATTTCCTATCAGAAAACAATAATAGTTACAACAACAATAATACAAACAATAATAACAATAATAGGTTTTAAAAACTGCAGGAGTCCACCTTATTTTGTTTTTATTTAATCCTGTAAAGTGCTGGCTTGGCATCCTTAAATAACACTGTATTTTAAGTTTTCCAAGACAATTGAAGAAGTGTTACACCCAATGGCGCCGACTTACGAGCGCTACTCGTACAGCCACTGCAGGCCCGGCGGCCGACTCACGAGTGGCGCTCCTGACACCGCTACACAGTGCCAATAGTTATTTTATTGTTATAATTTTATGAGCCCACTTTTCTTACTTCTTATGATGTTCAAAAATAAAATTGCTTATTGTTTTGCCTTGTTACTAATTTATTTTTGAAAATAACAAACAAGGTTGTGTTGTAATGGAAACCAGGTATCACCCAAAATCAGCTGCGTTAACGTAAAACAAAAAATTCTTTTCTATGTCATTACTGTACTTATAAAATAAACAACTTCAGGGTGGCTAGTGAAATCACATTGAAAAATTCCCTGACTTTTCCCTGACAATTCCATGATTTTTTTAAAACTTTCCCTGATCGACAAATTCAAAATTACAATTTTAATACTAACTAATTCTTCAAAAGGACTAATCTTTTTCTGGAGAATATCTTATGTTTGTTTATATGAAAAACATTCATAAAATCTATAGATACAGGCTAGCTTATATTCAAACTTTGACAGTTACCTTAGTAAAACTAAACTGATTTTGATAAGATGATACGCAGTTTATAAAAAAATTTAATTTGTACAAAAACACAAAATTTCACTAAAAAACTAAGATTTCAAGTTGCGGCACACATACTCTCACTAGATCGACCTTTCCTAACAATTATTAAAATTATTTTAAACCTTCTACAATTTTCCTTGACTTATGACAAAGTTCCCTGACTTTTCCAGATATTTAATATTCCCTGACATTTCCAGGTTTTCCAGGTCACTAGTCACCCTGAAGGGAATCAATTTAACTTTTTAATAGTAGTTTCATTTGGTGTTTGGATTAATCCTGGAATTTGTAAATCAATTTTACTTAGACTACAAATTTGGTAAAACTAATTGCCGACAGAGGGTGCTGAACATGTTTTCGTTATTAACACTGCCAATAACATGTTGAAATACATTTCCATTAAAATACCATTGATAAGTTTGTTCACTACCCTAACCTCAAAAACCAAAACACCTCCTTGTTATCCGAGATTCTCGGTAAACGAGGTAGTCTCGGTCTCAACAACCTCGGTTAATCGGGAGTGTACTGTAGGTTAGGACCTTATAGCAACATTTTAGTTAGTTGAACTAGAATTTCCCTTAGGAAAAAAATGACTACCACTGTACTAAATTTACACACACATCAGACAATACCTAAATACACAACATTGTTGTAGGGGAAGGGTACTCGCCAAAATACTACTCATCAGCTCCATTGTTTAGGTCTACCTATGTGACAGCTGTCATTTTATTTAACTCTCCTAACCCCTGACGATTTTTAAAATGTCATATATTTATGAATTTTACGAACCACCCAATCCTACAACTACCCTGGAAGCCTCAACTGTTTACTCCCTACAGGGATTCAAACTCCCGATATCTATGGTGCTGACAACTGGCCAGAGAAAACCCCTCAGACTAGTCGCTATTGACTAGGCCTACCCCATGATGAATACAATTGTAAAACAAGTACAAATGTTGTGGTTCTTAATTCATTCTCAGGTTGCAGTATATGTCATGTGCAGCCTTCAGCCGTTTTAATTTAGTTATCCTCTCATAGTTTTAGAAGTTGCTATACTTCTACAATTCTGGTGTGCAATATATAATTCAGCGCTCTGGAGAATGTTGGGTACAAGACAGTCTCTTAAAAATAATTAACGCTTTACTTACTTTGTAGGAAAAAAGAAACGACCCTCTTTAATCATCCTTTTGATCTCCCGTGAGTAGCTTCTGGGCAACAAGCTTTGATGCTGGAAAAATGGTTTGAATTATAATTACAAGTAAAATAAAGTACAGTATACAAAAAAAAAAAAAATACCTGCTGTTTTAAATTGGATCAAAAATGATACAGTAGACTCCCCCTTATCCGGACACCTTTTAACCGGACATTGGTTTAACCGGACCACACTCGGTAGAAGTGACATCTCTTTAACCGGATAATTTTATCAGCACATCGGTTTAACCGGACTAGATTGGCAGGAAGTGGGCGGTACTGAAACGATTGTTCTCGTGGGAAAGATTTGAGACCAGTGATTACGTGTCTAAATACAATGCTCTCCTAATTTTAAGTCAAATACTGTATAACTTAGAGTATGCATTTAAACGGTCTGTTTTAATGAGATTTTTGGTCGGTTTAACCGGAAAAACCGTTATCCAGATTGGCCTTGGTCCCGAGGAGTCCGGATAAGAGGGAGTCTACTGTAAATAAATTGAAGTGTAACTAACCTGTTCTTAATGTTTGCTACTAGCCCAAGATTTTGTAGGAAGACAAGTACGTTAAGAATGGTCAGAAGAAACCAGCTAGCCTTTTTATAAAAAAAATGCAAGTAAAAAGTATCTCTTGACACTATTGAGGGGTTGATAGGACTTGTATGAGATGAGTGGTTTGAATCAAGGCCCAACTAGAAAAACAGGCCATGCTGCAGCGCAACACTACGTCACAGTGGTGGATGGTTGTACTAAAATCTTACCATTAAATCTGACAAACAGCCAGCATAATACCTTAAACATATGGGATATTGCAATGAATCTATCAACAAATCTATCCACTAGTGTGACGTCATGGATCCTGCAGCATGGCCTGTTTTTTCTAATGGGTCTTGTTTCAATCCCTAGGATGTGTACAAAAAACTCTAGGGCTTTTGGCCACTTTCAAGATATGAAAAGCTTTGAGATCCTCTTTATAAAAATGCAACAGGGATGGACAGATACTAAATATAAAAATTCTAAATATTGATTGAAATTATTCTAATTATTGTGTTGAGATTCCTTTAAACTCTTAAAAATTTATTGAAAATGAAACTGATAAATAAATAGGCTGACCACAATAGAGACAAAAATTTACAGTCTCATATCTTCTAAAAACCATTCTTTATAAAATTTGACTTGAAAACACTGACCTCCGCCAACGATGTTGGAAATGGCGTCGTCAACATCGGCTTGGTGTTTGAGGAATCTGGGACGGATCACCTTGTCGTACAGAAGAATAGAACCGTTGTTGGTGGTAGGCCAGAAACACCAGGTGAAGAATATTGCCTTAAAAATTAAGATTTTATCACATGATAGTTGGGCTACAAGTTTTCAGTAGAAATACACAATTGCAATTTGCAATTGTACAAAAATAATGTTTTTTATTTTGATTCTGCCATGATAGTCATTCAGGAATCTGCTGCCATTAACTCATTTTAGATGTTTACAATCAAGTCACAAGTTATTGTAAGTAATTTTGGTAGTTTGAAACTTTATCTTTAAAAAGTTGACAATCTAATAAATGGGACATAATCTAAAAATAAGCTTTTTATTTTCACTTCACTCCCTTAACACGATTTGGAGATTCCTCAAATTCAATCAATGAATACCGGTAGGCCTACACTAACTTAAAACCACGGTGTTTACTCAAGGGAGGTATATGAGCCTACAATGACAGCTGTGGGCTTCTGATTAGCTGAGGGGACACCATTACCGCAACGATATGGTGTGGAGCCATCGGCCTCGGTGGTCCAATGGTTAGCGTAGCGGGCTGATAAGCTGTAGGTCCCAGGTTCGAATCCCACCGGCAGCACTAACATTTTGTCTAAGATTTTTTCATTTTTAGCAAGTTTGGTTAGGTTACGACAGTTTAATTTTTAAATTAAAAATTGTAAAATTGAATTGGAGGCATTTAAAATTTTAATTAAGCTATTAACAGAACTATTTTTTCGATTAGTAAACCTTCATTATAGCCAAGTGCTCTCTACTACAGCGCTGTTCACGTAAGAATTTTTAACTAATATGCCTCATTTATACCTCTTGTCAGACCCCTTAAAACACACACTACACTAACACTAGAGTAGGCTAATAAATGTAAGTTTATGAAACAGATGATCTTAGTAGCCTACTAAGATAAGATAATTAACAAAGCTGAAAGTGAAATATTTGCAGGTATTTGGCAAACAGTTGCAAAAATATATTTAACGTTAGCAGACTATAAATAAAATAAACTACTTATGACTGTAAAATAAAGCAGGCCTACCTTAACAAGCCAGTAGAACGGGAACCAGTGAAGCAGAATATCGGACGGATACTCTACAATAGATAGAAGAGCGTAAACAGTCCAGTAGGTGAGCCATTTTGTGTCGTCACCCTTCTGTGGCGATTCAATGGCTTTCATCGAACAATATGCAGGGTAAAGAAAGCCAATGGTATTACACACCAACTGTGCACCATATCCAAATAGCAGGTATAGTGCCAAAAATCCAAGAATCCCTGTGGAATAAAAAAATAATGCTATATTAACTTATTGGATTATTACTCAATCACTCACTTCCTAATATAACTTGCTTAGGCCTATGTCAGATTTCTTCCCCAATTTAAAAACATTAGGTTTTATTTTTTATAAAAAAAGGTAGGCTACCTACTTTTACCTCTCTTTTACCTTACAATCGCCCGTCCACATGGGCCACAGAGGCCTGTGCGTGGAACGTATCCAGTAAAGCAAGTGGTAAGTTTTAGGGTAAGCCTGTACAGTACAAGGGAGAACTAATTTAGGTTACTGATCAAAAGTAACTTAATGACAGGTAAGTTACCAGGAACTGAAAAAACGACATCGCTGCCTTTGGCCCTAGGTCTATGGCGCTACCAACTGAGCCATACTCACCAAAACAAAGTTAATAGGGGAGGTTTAGGCTACTTAACTTACCTAGGTTTGATGCCACAGGGAAGGTAAGTTTTAAGTAGGCCTAAGTCAATAAGGTGTGTTTTTAGTCAAATGTTAACATAAAACAGCTAAGGATAAACCAATTTAAGTTAGGCCTAGCCAAATGTTATGAGGATAAGTTAAGTTATAACTTATCAAAGTTAAACCGCAAATAACAAACATTTTTACTTAAGTTAGCCTATTCTACATAAGAATAACTTAATATGCACAAATTTAATTTGTTTTAGTTTAAGATGGATCAACATGTGGTCCCAGCTAAGGCTATCTTTCACTTTCTATCAGTTAAGTTACCGGTGACCAAGTGAGGTCTGATCCTTCTTAACCCTTTCAGTGGTATGAAACGATATATCGTTGTTTTTAAAAATCTCTAAGGGATAGAGAAGAAGGTTATTTTAACAAAAAGAAGCAAAACGGCCATTGGTGACCTGCATGTTAATAGGATACACTATCAACCACTTAGCTAAAAGATTCGCCCAATCCGATGATTTTGAGGTGTATGTCTAAACCAAGGATTGTGAACACCTCACTATGCCCCAGTGGTTGTAGTATATCGCTACAAACACACAGGTCACCAATTATTTGCCACACAGGACGGGGATCGAACCCGAGCAGACGAATGCCACTGGCCAAGTGACACACGCCCTAGCCTTCTCGGCTATCTGTGCTTGAAGACTGAGGAGTCAAAAACCGGCATTTAAGCTGACGCCACCGACTGCGAACAGATAGCGCTACAGATGGTTGTTCAATGCATTACTAGGTAGCAGCACTAGTTAGTCACGGACTATTTAGATGATATTTTCAGTTGAAACACAACCGTGATCATAATATTGTGTTCCTGAGATTTTGCTGCAAAACATTATTTTCCCTAAAATGGCTATATCATGATAACCTCGTCCAACTAAATCAAAGTTAAATTCAATATTACATTGTAAACTATATGTCTTTTGATTTTATGAGATTTTGGTTTCAAACAATGCTATCATAACATAAAAATGTAAAGGAAAACCAGAAAAATTACAACAAAAACTAAGTTTTATTTAATGTTTACTACAAATACCAGGATTTATCTTTGCTATACATTTTGGTATTGTCTTATTATTCAAAATTAGCCTAATTAATAAAATAGTGACAACATTACTGTACAGTTAAAATTCAACAACAGGTAATGGAATTGAAAGGCAAACAAAAAAGTCTTACGAAATACGAATTATTGGCCTAGCACTGAAAGGGTTAAGTTAACTTACGCCTAACCTTTAACTTAAAAATAACCATGGAACCATTTTGGACTTTTTAAATGCACTGGTGGTCTCTTTAAACCGTACATTTGCCCACGACCACATAAGTTATATTGCCTCTTGGGCTTGTGTGTGGAACGTATTCTAAAAAGCAAGGGCTGGAACAGCGCGAGGTTGAACTGTAGGCCTGTAAGTTACTGATTAAAAGTAGTGTCAGGTAACTTATCCTACCAGGATCCAGACCCACGACATCGCTGCCTTAAGCTAGAAGTCCATGGCACTATCGATTGAGCCACAGATTCACCTGGTTGCTAAGCTTAAGTTAAGTACTTGATGGGTAAGTTTAGCAGCAAAAGTAAAAAGTGACGAAAACAAATTAATACAGATATACATAATTAACTTAAGGCCCTGTTACACATGGCGAGTTTACTCGGCGCAACTAAGTTACTAATCGAAAAGTGAAAATTCACTCGCTAGGAATGCCGGACATGTTCAACTTTTGGGGCGAGTAAGTAGTCGCTGGTAGCCGACCTTGAAATCGACGCTGTCCCCACTTGCCATGTATCTTTAGCTATTCTTATTTCCATTTTTTTGCATGAAATTGCCTTCCTCCAAAATTTGTAACTTAGGCCTACCTATACAGAGGCCTCGCTAGACAGTGCGCTGGATGGCGGTTGTTATCATAATTTTTGTATGACTCATCTAACTTAGTTAGCGATTCATGACTAGGTAAATCAAGGAAAGTCCTACAAACATATTTATGATAACCCAACTGCCACAGCGCACTGTAAAATAAGTGGCAGCCTCCGTAGGCTATAGGCCTAGCACGAATGTACTCTCTAGGCCTATATCATAACTTAAGTTAGGTAGGTCTAGAAAAGACAATGATCATAACAAAGGAAAGAGTAGGATAGCTAAGAAATAGGCATAACTTAGACTAGGACCCCTACAAGTAGGCCTAGGCCTAATAACTTAGGCTAACTTAAATCTAGCCAAATTAGGCTAGGCTAGAGAAATAAATCAAAACCTTACCTAACTGTTTGGGACCTAGCTCTCCTAAAATAGCAGGTATTCCAAATGGAGCCATATTCTGATTAAGTTAAGAGTTTGACCAAATCATTCAAAAGTAACTTAAAGACCGATTCAGACTTCAAACAAAAGTTGCAAAAAGGGGCAATGACGAAAATGCCAACTCTGCTACCTTGGCAAATACGAACATTACAATGATCTACATTTTAACCCAGGAAGAACAGAAATATACATACCTAAAAACAGATACAATCTCTTCACCCCGGTTTTCTCCTCTGCCAGGGCAAACCATGTTGTCCAGGGTTTCTTGGGGTCTTGAAGAGATTTTTCAAGTGATTCTCTGTATTCTGCCACTTTTGCAGCCATTTTAAACTAGAGACGGTAGATTGTTGAATAAAAAATAAGTGTTCGTCAGTGATATTTTAATTTGTAAATAGTTCAATTAAAAAATATACTTCAGCTTCAATTCAAATTAGCTTTCAGCGATGTAATAATAGATCAGATCACGATCACACACAACAGAAACAGACTTGAGCTTGAACGTTACGTCACTACTCCTGTGATGATGATCATCAAGGTTGAGGGAAGGAGATAAAAAATGCAGCTGACTGAAGTAAGACTAAAGTAGAACGGCTAAAACCCTGACTCATCAGGATTCCTGCTGATACGACGAGATATAAATTAATGACGTCAACTTTTACACAGAAAAGCAGAATGACTAAAATACAAAACAATTTTTTTTAACTTACTCGCTTAGACCACAGAGAAGAACTTCTTCATGTCTCTACCAGTCATTGGTTATGTATGTATATGAATTTAATCAGGGTTTGAAGAGGCCTTCTACGTTGTAGAGGAAGATAAGATCAGATGAAGTACTAGATTTGACAAAGATTAGAACAATTGATTAAAAACCCTAGATTAAACATACCATTTCAAGTAAAAGTATTATTTAAGTAGTACATTTAAAGTGTTTGAGGGGCTCTTTTTGGACAGAATCAAGCACAAAGTAGCCAGCATCATCTCCCCTCGTCAGCATGGATTTGTATCAGGACGTTCTACCGTCTTTTGGATTTCTCAAAGGCGTTTGACACAGTGGACCATACTCTTTTCCTCAAAAAACTTGTCAGCCTGGGATTTGATAACACCTCAGTTCGGTGGTTGGCTAGCTACCTCTCGAATAGGCGTCTGTATGTAAAATTTGCAGGCACACTGTCCTCAGAATTTGTCTCCTCCTCAGGGGTACCACAGGGTTTTCACTGTTTGTAAATTATCTACCAGAGACTATTATAACTGACTCTTTACTGTTTGACGATGATGTGAAACTCTTTTCGGCTGTCTCAAAGGAGGAGGATTGCCTCCTTGGGATATCCCTATGTCAGCCCAAATCCTGATCCCTGGGATATCCCACCAGGAAATCCCTGGGATATGCCACCAGGATATTCCTGGGATATCCCACCAGGAGGATATCTATCTTCTATCTATATATTAATAGGCAAGCATGTTTCTTTAAAACCTTTTTTCTCAGCTCGTGTGTATCGTACGGAAAATCTACGCATACCGTTAGAAAGCTAATTTCCTGTAGGTGTGCAGAATCCCTTTATAAACTAAAATAGGCACAAAAATAAGCACACAAAATGAATTTGAAATTTTAAAAAATTAACATGGGTTTTATGGGTTGCTATGGTGATGACGAAATAACAACAAAATATAAACAGAAAATCAAAACAAATGGAAGACATTCCAATCACATGTTTTATTAAACAGTGTGAGGTGAAAATAGAGAAGTTTGCACAAAACATACTTTTGGTCGATTTTTCGACCACGGGGCGTGCTCTCGTATCTATAAAAGAGGAACTATGTATGTGTGTATATGTATATACGTTATGGACTCCGAAACCGCTCGACAGATTGTAATGAAACTTTCAGGCATTATTAAGCGTCTTTCAAGGATGGTTCGAGTGAAGTTTGGTGGTGATCTGTCAAAAGGGCTCTGCCCCAGAGGGTTTTAAGTGGGCCAATGTCAGACTTTTTGATCTACAATGTTTACAAAGAAATATAATTTAAAAGCAGATTTTTACTTTCACCAACTGTTTTTGTAGGTTTGAATAATTACAACATTCTGTATTAGCATTAGTCATGATTTGAAATAGTGCCACAGTGTTTCTACAGAGTGCAGCACAGAAAACTATTTTACTTTTGAATAAGTCCAAATGTATTAAACCCCAATCGCAGCACACCTGTGCACTTAACAACGTTTAAATTCTCCAATGTTAAATATTAAAACATAAAAACCTTTATCAAAGTATTATAAACAATACAAGGGATGACTATTTAAAATTTATGACAACAGCTAATTTGCTACCAAAAGGTGAGTGAGCGTAGCGAACGAACATTAACCTGGAGGCGAGTTAGCGTAACGAACGAGCTAATAACCTGAAAACAAGTGAGCACAGCGAACGAGCTCCAACCTAAAGGTGAGTGAGCGTAGCCAACGAACTTCAACCGGGACGTGATTGAGCCATGCGAATACTTATGAAGTTAAACGGGGCAAAGCCCGTGGGTACAGCTATAGTTATACATAAAAACACAAAATAATAAATATTTAGTCTGAAAAACACTTTTACCAGTTAAGTGTTATTAAATAGCTCATAAAAACAAATTTTGGGAAAAATAGAAACAAAAATATTTTTGCCCAGACGAGTTTTGAACTGAGTACCTTTGACTTATGAAACTCCTACTCTACCTGTTGAGCTACTTGTGATTGTTGATAATACTAATTTTCAAGCGGTTAAGGAGGAGCCGACAGCTGAAATGGTCGCAATACCTACTTAAATATTTTTGATACTATGATTCTGTTTAGGCATGAAGTTGTTAAATTGTTTTTATGGGAGTTGTAGAGAATACTGTAATAAGAATATCGTTTATAATTTTTATATGATTAATTAATATTTCCCCTTGCATTTCAACCAATAAATTTTCTCAAATAAGTTAGAATTTAAATTAAAAAGAAAATATTTAAAATATTATTTTTATTGTAAGCAGGTGTATTATTATTATTATTATTTATTATTATAAAATGGTAAAAATTTAGAGTTTGATAGTTATTATTCCCCATGGGGATATCCTACGGATCTCCAAAGGATGTCCTATGGATACAGTATGATCAGAAATCATGATTAATTTTTATAAATCATTAGTAACGTTATTAGTTATTTTAATTTGAAATAGTATTGAAATACTTTTTAATAACGTTTCTCAAGCACTTGTCACTTGAAAAAATACATCCAATACTATAAAATATGTTTTAATATAGGTAGCCTACCGTGAATATCCATAGGAAGTCCTCAGGATATCTTTAAAATGCATTCGTTTGTGTAATATGATATGTGTAATATGTTAGAGTGATCCTAGGGACATTCTCAAATCCTGGGATCTATGTGGGACATGTGGGAACTGGTCAAGATCCTGTGCTGTGTGGGGAAAGCTGTATTTGGTAGCATATTTCGAGAAGTACTTGAGTTATTAGTGGATTTTACAAATAAATTATGAAAAAAGGATATCGTAGATATTCTAGGGATATGCCAAAGATATTCCTGACCCTCGATCAAAAACCCTCAAAAATTAAATTAATTATTGTAATGGGAATATGTCAGAAATGTCCCAGGGATATACCTATATCTCATGGGATATTGGGACATTTTGGGAACTCTGTGGGATATCCTGAGGATATTCTGTGCTATGTGGGATGGTTATCACCATAAATATATAAATAAATGCAGTGGTGAAGCCAGGTTTTGGTGTAACCATTAGAAAAAAAAATATGGGAAACAGTAAAAATATCTAAATATGCCACAGGGATAGGTAACTGTCAACGCCTAAGCAGTCGAAATCCCATTGTTAGGTGAGAAAAATCTCTACAGTTTGAAGCGACACTGCGTTCCAGGACTGCTTTAGTTGTTTACAAATACTATTTATGTCGAATCACTTAAATTCAAGCTTCCTTTAACAATACTAATCTTTATTTGACCACAAATCAAACTATTCAAAAAATTACTTCAACCTTATTTTTTTTAATATGTTAAAACTATAAAATGTTTATAAATTCATCAGGAAAATACATTTTAGCTATGAAAAATGGATAGAGTTTGAAACAGTTGATTTTGTGTTGTACGAAGTTAGGATTTCAAAAAAACTTTAAAAATACATTCGCAAACCATTTAAAATTTAAAATTAAAATTATGTCCGTTAAATAAAGGGTTGTCTAATAAAATGAACTAGATGTCATCCAGTGGTGGAAAACTCCAAAACATGCGATTGGAATTTCAACCATTTCTTTTGATTTTCTGTTTATGTTTTTTTGTTATTTTGTCACCAGCATGGCAGCCCGTAAGGCCCATGTTATTTTTTAAAATTTCAATTAAATTTTTGTGCTTATTTTGAGCCTATTTTAATATATAAAGTGATTCTGCACATCTACAGGAAAAAAATCTTTCTTACAGTATGCGTAGATTTTCCCTGTGATGCACACAAGCTGAGAAAAAAGGTTTTAAAGAAACTTTTTTGCCTACAGATAAATATTAAAATACATAAACATAGATTATATAATGAAAATCAAATAAATAATGTTTTCTTGATATCTTAGCATTATATCAGTTAGAAAATAGAAGGAGGAAACGAGTCACTGTTTGGTTTGATCAATAAAGCTTCTAGGGTTAGCAGTTTGGTTTGACATGCTTGGGTAGCTTTCGGTCGAGTGTATCTTACTTAATCAATGGTATCTATTTATTCATAGTATCTAGGATTGTTATACAAACAACAATGGACGAGCCTCGACTCTTAGACCAGCCAAGTGTAGAAAATAGTAGTACTACTGAAGGCATATGCTCAAGGTAAATGCATATCATTTATGGTTAAAGTACATATTTTTAGAGTTACTAATCCACCATCATGAGGTTGTTTTCTAAGATTATTGCTAAGCCTAGTGTTGCGTTATCAGTTGAAATATATTAATTTATTAATAGCGAATTTCCCAAATGGGGATTAAGCTACACCTACATGGTACATGGATTAAGTATAACATGGTAAGACCTGGACCCAGGATCGATTTAATTTATGTAAATTTTAATAGAAATTATTGCGATTAGGGCACAATATATTAATTTAATAATGTGTTCAATTACAGGGTGGCTGAAAAGTCTGTACCTAATTTTAAATGTTTATCAACAAAACCCTATATGGTTTTCGTAGCTCAAATTGTCAGCTTATTGAAGCTTTTGAGTCTGCTATTATGGCTGGTGTTTGAAGTACTATTGAGGAAAGGACAACAATTGTCTCATGATAGTGAAGCAGTCTATTGTTCAGGTCCAGAGGTTGTGGAGGGTACTGAATGGAATAAAGCCTCTAAAGCAATAAAAAATTGTCATAATAAACTTTTTGAAAGTGGCAGTGAATCATCATGAATATTGTTTGAGATAGGCTCAATGTAACATTCCTAGATAAATGAATTTGATGAGGTAGTCCACATCACTTGCCGGATCATAGCCAGAAGTCATGATGATAATTAATTTAAAATAGGTAGTGACTTTTCAGCCACCCTGTATATATTTATATATGTGCCAAGGCCACACTTATTTAGTGTTGCCTCGGATGTGCGTGTGGGTCCGTTGTCCATTAGCGCAATAGCTCGAGCAAAAATTATCCCAATATGATGAAATTTGACTCAAAGTTGTAAACATACGTTTACTCAAACCAGTTCACAGACCAGCACAATTGGACTATGAGAACAGGGTTTATGGGGTAAAAATCAGTTCTCCCATGTTTAAAACCCTAAAACTATATATAGCTATCAATTTCTTTCAAAACCGCTGTGTAAATTAAAAAAAAATTAGTAGGATTGAAGAGTTGTTGTTTGCCTAACGGTTACGGAGAAAATAAAAATAGTGTAAATACAAAATTTCCATCTTATGGAGAATAAATAAACTGTTAAAGCTTGCTTGTCTATGTAAATATTTTAATGAAATTTGTTTACTTCATACTATTATCAACATTTCAATAAAAAGCCTAACATTCTTGTGTGCTTTGATGACTTTTTTTGTGTCCCTCGACCCTCACAACATCTCGTTCTTTCCTGTTTGCAGTTTTGAACAGGACAGGGACCGAGAACATCTTGTCCATGGAAGTGAGTTACTCGAGAGACTCGACACAGAGGACCTAACAAGACTAAGAGAGTTCTTCTACGAGAAAAAGACAACGGAGAAAGTAAAACAACCTAAAGGAAGTGCTCCTCCACACTTCAGATGGTGTAAACTCACCAAAGAAGAATTTGTGTTCGCTGTAGAGAGTGTTTTGGGTAAATATAATGTTTTTCTGTGTTCATTTATGTTATAAAGCTGTTTGAGGATTTTTTCTGTAATATGTTCCATCTTCACAGGCTCTAGCCCAGAACCAATTTACGCAATACTTCAGGTCATACCTAGAGGGCTGCAGCATTCACTTAGATAAATTCCTTTATTTGGTGTTTAAACCAAGGATATCGGACACCGAAGTCCTATTCTCTACCTCTTTTGTTTTTATATAGGTAATAAATTTGTATTGGATACAATCCTTCATATACCAGATCGTTACATAAGCAGGTTCCATGGTCACAGTATTTTATCCAAGAGTTCCTCTATATAGCCCCATATGTACATTACTAACTTGTGATGCTGATATTATTGGAACAATTGACTCCTTACCGCTGCAAGAAACGTTTTAGTTATTGGTTCATACTTTTTGTAAAATACAGGTAAAACAATTAGTACCTTAAAGTGTAAAGATAAACTTTGAAAATAATTTCTTCACAAGAAATATATGATTTGTCTGCAGAGACTTCAGCGTACGAGATCGCAGCCCGCAGATTGTTTGATCACATGGTGGAAAGCAACGCAGACGGCAGCCGAGACTGTCTGTGGTGGGAACAGCTGTTGGATGCCGTAGTTGAGTGGACAGTCAGTCAGGCAAGACCTCGGCCTAGCAACATCATCAAACAGCCCTTCTGTCAGCTATTCACACTGCCTCACTGCAGGGTAAACATATTATAGCCTGATTGTTTTTTCATATCGAGTCTTATTCTTTTACTTTATGATATCAAATAAATTTTGGATTGGTAATGAGAAAGAATCACACGATCCTGTGCAGTTGCCGTGCTGACAACAGTATGTCATGAATGAGAAGTTCTGAGCCTGATTACTACTAAAGATGTTATCTCATCCGACATGTAACACTCAACCTCAAGTCATTTTTCACCTTAAAATACACACCTTTTGATGTGTTGGCGTAGTACAAATATAATCTAATCTTATCTACTAGAACCAGAATGTTTATGATTGCTCGACTGTAACACTGATAAAGTAAAACATTCATTTGTATCTATTAGCGAATTTCCCATATAGGGAATAAGCTATTACCGTAGTACTCATGGTAAGACCTGGACCCGGGACCGATTTTTTTTTTCGTTTTGAGGTCCCTAGAGGCCAAAAACACCATCCGTTCAAATTCATATATATATATATATATATATATTTATATATGTGTCCGTTAGCGCGATAACTCGAGCAAAAACGATCCGATTTTGATGAAATTTGCTACAAACGTATAAACCTACGTTTATTCGAACGAGTTCGCGAACCAGCATGATCGGACCATGGGAACGGGGGTTTATGGGGGGTTTTATGGGGTAAAAATGGGTTTTTCCCACTTTTGACTCAAAAAAAATAAATTTTTGCAATTTCTTTCCAAACCATTTTGTAGAGCTTAAAAAAACAAATAATTTAGTATATTGAAGCGTTATAATGCACCTAATGGTTACGGAGAAAATTTCAAAAAATTGTAAATTTAAAATTCCCATGTTGTTCTTATGGAGAATAAGTAAACTGTTGTAGTTTTCTTGTTTATTAACATTTTTTGCCCAAATTTGGAAAATGTTTTTATTTCTTACTAACTATTAACATTTTACATAAAAAACACTTTTGCCCTCCCTGTTGCAGCAAACCTAAGTATGTGTTAAACTGATTCTATTTAAATAGGGAATAAATGTGATATTTTTAAGGAGACATTTTAGTGTAAATCCAATCAGGCAAATGGAAATTCGCTTAGTCTGCAGGTTTGCTGCGGCGGGGGTATTATTCTTAAATTGGTACTTTTAAAGGGAAGATTTAAAAAAATAAATGGAAATAGTTCAGATGCTTACATGAGGAAATTTGACTCTGTATAGGATACATGAATTCTGCTCACATTTTCTTCTCCGAAGAATTATTCCGATAGTAAATAGGTTGTTATTAATGTTCTGAAAGTTTGTTCTGTTGTCTCTGGGTTTTTAAATTTTTTTAAGTGAGATTTTTAATATTCTTTGCCTCAGTTTGGATTTGGGTCCATATAGTTTGTAATTCCACAAGAATACATATAGATTAATATGTGAAGCCAAGCCATCATCCAAAAGTATCACCTTTCACCTACCTAACATCTAAACTTGCTATTTATGGTGCCGGTATATAATATTCAAAAGGGATTATTAGAAATTAAAGGCATCTAGGTAATTAAACATGAAATGTTTCGATGATGTTCAGAGAGAAATGATCGTGCGAGTGGTACCAGTAGAGACACAAACTTCTTTCTGTTATGTTGTGGTATCAAAGTACGCTAGAGTTGGCCTTTACGACTGGAGCTTAGGACTGCTGGAGCAATATCAGGTATGAACATATGAACTATGAAGCTTCTTAAACAAATGCTCTACAGCCCATTTAGACCCAACGGGGTGCCATTGGTGGGTTTCCAGAAAATATAATTACGCCCAGCAACGGAAAGCTTCTATTGTTTTATATTCATTCTTTAGAGTAGTTTAATACATCTTTTTATCCCCAACAATATAGTGAAAACAACTGCAAGAGATATGATTATACTTGGTAATATTTGCTTGTGTAGTTAATTACTTATTGTTCCTCTTTATTTATAGAGGGATTTCACCAGCAAATAATTTAAACCATATAAAACAGTTTATTTGTAAATTATAAGCTCACAGGAAGTGCTCACTCACTGTAAAATTCACCACCAAAAAGTGAAACCTACTGTCAACATTATTATACACTCAAGCTTTACTTACTGAAGATAAAACACAGTCATACGTTGGTAATTCAGAATTGGTCATATTAGTTCTCATTTGTCATTTGTTTGGAAATGACACCCAATGTATGAATGTATGAAAGTACATCATGAAACCTATGAAAGTAATGTCATTTTGTCATTACCTTAGAGTTACTGGGACACAATGCTGCATACTGTATTTCAACCTGAATACAAGTGAATGATAAATGCTGAATGAAGTAAGATCATTTATGTGGCTTTAATACTGGGACTAAGGCCAGCTGTACAACCGCCAAAGGACTATTTATTGAAAGGCAATAATGATCAAGGACAGATGGGTATATTTCCAAACCATCAAAACTATACATTTCTCAGGATCAAATGGTACTGAATTAAGATAGCTGAGTGGTTTTACCTGTTCACATGATAGAAAGGTTTGATATTGAGACAAGTCAGTAGCTTTTGATAGTTTGAGTCTGAACCTATCAGCTTTCCTCAATTACTATTACCAGACTGTGGTTCAGGCGAAAGATACAGCAAGTATTATTCAGTTACAAAGCCACTATCTCAATTATTCAATAATCACTCTTCACTCATCTTCACTTCAAAATACACAGCATGGTGGGTCAATGTTGTCTAAATTCAACATAATTTACACAGCTTCAGCTATCATTACTTTACAATGAGAATACTTGCAGTATCCATAGTCAATGAATACCAATCCTAGGCAAAGCTGGGCTCTCAGAGTGAAGATAAAAGACGCCAAAACAACACCTGGGTGACGGATGCTTGCTATCTTGCTGATGCAGCCATGCTACTGATAGCTGTGAGTGATCGTAGTCTCCACCTGTACTCAGCAACTGGGCTGGTCCATGTGCCTACATACCACATCTCCGGCAAGTCAATCAATATTTTTGTTGCATATATTTTCTAAAGACAATTTTTTCGGTTTTTTTGTAAAGGATCTGACATTTTAAACCTTGTGTTGTTGCTGTATGACCTTCTGTTAGCATCATTAATTGACCATCATAGGATCTTGGTCCAGAATTTACTCAGTTTCAATCAAACCAGGATCTTCAGATTTGAATGTGCGTAAATTTTAAGTCTCTAGCTCATCGGGAACTTTGTTTAGAATTGATATCAAAAAGATTTGTAGGAAAGCGACTAGTGAGCTAATAAAAACAAGCCCATGGGGCGTAACCCAAGAGAAATATGAAAATTAAATGATATAATATTGCATTGTCATCCATTTGTGAGCTATGTTTTAAGATTAAAGTCTCTAGCTCATCGGGAAGTATCAAAATTTGTAAGAAAGCGAGTTGACAAAAACCAGCCCATCGGGCGTAGCCCGAGGGAAATATGAAAATTAAATTATAATATTGCATTGTCATCCATTTGTGAGCTATGTTTCAAGTTTCAAGTCTCTAGCTCACCGGGAACTTAGTATAAAATTGATTGCAAAATTTGTACCGGACAAAAAAATATTGGTCCAGCTGTTCACATTAAATTTCACTTCTAAAACGTTTTTTAACTTTGGTCAGTAAAATTGAAAGCGAACTCAAGGAATAAATTAATCACAAGTTAGAGGGATGAAGCCCTTAAGAAAATTACTTTTAGTTAACATTAGCCCCTCCACCAGAAGCTTTATAATTACACCTCAACTGTAAAAATTTGTTAAGTAGGATGGCTAAAAAAGGGATGTTACAGAGAAAACCCCTATTGATAAATTTATAGTGATCACGGACTCCTGGGTCCAGTTTAAAAGCATCAAAACACTACTTAATTTTGCCAGGATCCAATCTGCCAGCTCAAGGTGGTTTAGGTTCGTTGGGGGCAAGGAAGCAAAACATTCCCCTCTATAATGAAGGTGGGAGGGGCGCAAATTTCTCCTGGGCCCATAGCGTGTCATATACAAACTGCAGGATTGCAATTTACCAGCCTTCAGATTGATTGGTGACCACTAACCATTCGGCTACCCAGCTATAACAGATACCATAGTGAATATTTTAAGCAATTTCACCTACCAATCCTTATGATTAAAAATGATTTACTTATGATTATGTTGTTTTAGAAATAGTCCAAACTACTCCTATATATCGTATATTTCCTTGTCCGTTGTAGTAATTTCTATTTAGACAAGTAATTTTCCCCTTTGGCCCATTGGCTAGGTCTACCCAACACTCCTACGTGTCTCAACTACACCATTGGGGCCACTACAGAAGACCCATCTGTTCTATTGGTTGGAGATGACCACGGGTCTATCGCTACACTTACATTCCTACAACCGCAGTACGCCCTCTTCAAGCGGACCAGTACTGATCGTATGGACACCTACTTCTGGCAGGTGCTGATAAAATTTGAAATGGTTAAGGCCAATCAAGGTAGAAAGAATTAATATACTTTGAAGTTCATTTTTGGTGATGGTGGGTTTTGAGAACATTTTTTATCAATTTGTAAAAATAAGTTTCACAACGTTTCAGAATCTGAATATCTAAAACATAGCATGTTATGGACTATGGAGTTTTGTTTGAGACACTATCTTGGGCAGATGTGTCGTCTACCCTTTAAATTATTTTCGCCCGGAATTTTTCTTGTTTCTTTTTTAGTTGCATTTCAAATACAGAGTTTTTGGTGTCTTAGAGTGTGACTCTTTTTAAGTTACATTTATCTTTTTTGTTTGTGTACTATTATAGCTTTTGGGGATCAAGTAAATGTTACAATTTTACGATAAAATTTACAATGATAGTAAAACCTCGAGCACTAACTGGACAATTTGTGGACCCAGAGGTTGTCAAGTTATCCAGAACACTGAAATTTTGAATGGGTTTCAAAAAATAAATGCATAATTTAATAGACTATTTTAAACAAATTTATTACTTACTTACATATGGTACATATTTTTATTTTTTTACATATTGAGTAAACAATCTTAAAATATATGTTGAATATTCAACAATTACAACAAAATGTTCTAAAAAATGTATTTTTCATAGTTGAATCTTGTATACAATCAAAACTACACCTAATAGTGTAATAACAATTTTTCCTCTTAAAAACTTGAGTTTTTCAAGGAGCTAGAGTCCCAAAGGGACTGGGTGACCATTCAAACAGAATACGGGGTTCACAAAAATGAAGTGACTAAAGTGGAGTACTTCAGTGACAACAATACCGTGATCAGCTGTAGCAACGACCCTGAGACTACAGTGATCATACGTCACATGGTCGGCCGACGCAAGCCATACATCTTCAAAATGAGGCGGGTGAGAATTTATTTTGTTGTATTGACTTTTAGTTCTTTAATAAGCTACTAGTGACTTTAATTTGCTTTGCATCAGACTATGAAACCAGAATTAAAACATCCTTATAGCCACAAACTGTTTGTATTTACATTGACTATGGAACATTACACATTTCCTTTTTTTGCATCACCATAGTACTCATATACATACAGGGGCGGCTCCAGGAATATTTTTTTGGGCAGGCCTTACAAGAAAGAGTTTGATTGGGGACGAGAGGTTTGAAGGCTTTCCCCGCAAAAAGGAAGGAATTTAAAACTTTAAATGCAAAATAATTAGTTTGAATGCTTTTACTTTATTTACACATAATAAAATTTCTATACTTATTTATAATTTTGAAAAATCTACCAAAATTTTGGGTAGGCCCAGGTCTACCCTCTGGAGCCGCCCCTGTATACATATCACTTTGTTTCAAAAAATTATTTAATTACCTTAACCATCTATGTTGACGGGTTGTGTAAACCAGTTCTCAAAAACCATATTTGTTCAGAACCCCATCATCAGCTGTGTAGGCATAATAGCTTAATCCCATATGTACCAACTGAAACCAAATTTTTTATTACAAAAGAACATGAATGAGACATAAATTGCAGTAGTGTCTAAAATTAGTTTTTTTATTTTATTTTATTTTACTGAGATAGTTGGCATGACATAAAGGATAGCTAACAAAATCATTCTATCAGTTTGACTTGGTGTAAAAGTCCGCATATTCGACAGAAATCGGTAATATACATTAGCACAATCTGTCGGTGGCTCACTTGAACTACCTCCAAAATCTGGTGACAGCTTTGACATGGGGATAGAGTGAATTGCAAATGAGAAATGTAAAAAATCAGATGTAAACATCCTGAGACTTTTATTTTTATCATTAAACCCATAAAATAAAACGATTCTTGATGGAATGCAATAACCATGATGTTTCCAGTTTAGGATTTACACTGCTTATAAAATCATAGTGATTGATTTGGAAGTCGCCTCATTTGATGCCTAAGAAACATCTGTCCACCCAAAGCTAAATCATTAAACAACTACATCCCATCCCATAAGACCAGTACTGCACCGTGAAGGTGGACTAGAGTATGTTTAGAATTAGATTGTAAATATTTTTAATTTCAGGGTGTGAGATGTTTCCACCTAGACCGCTTCCTGAAGCTGCTCGTGACAGGAGGCCAAGATGGGATCCTGAGACTGTGGAACCCAGTGATCACTTACAGACCGACAGTGTCTCTATTCGGACACAAGTCTTGCATTATCGACGTCCGGGCACTCAAACACCTCAGGGTTATCCTTAGCATGTCCAAAGATGCTGTGAGTTAAAGAAACTACTACAAAACTCTCTAAAATATAAAACGACTAGCAGAGTACCCGTCTTTCGTACACGTACGGGGTTGGCATGTGCAATAAATGCTTATTGCAAGTGCATCGTTGATATTGGAATAAATTAGGGATGGACGAGATTGGATTTTTAGTTCGAGACGAGACGAGACGAGATTTTTTATTTCTCATAAACTTTCGAGACAAGATCGAGACGGGATTTCCCTTCTCATACACAACGGGAAATGCACGTTCAAAATTTTTACCTGATTTTGTAACATTGTTAGATGACTGTTTAAATACAAAAATAATGATAATAGGCAAGAATATTTACAATCTTTTATTAAAAAACATCAGCATAACATTTTTTTATTTATCACGCCTAACTTATTAAAAATGCCTACGATTAGGAAACATAGTGATATCAGTTAGGGTAGAGTTCAACTTATCCTAAAATAAAATAAATCATAAAATAAAAGCAATATTAATTTTTATAAAATAGTTAGGTACTTGTTTTGACTTTTTATAGTAATAAACATTCCTCACACTGCTTACATTTAACAAAACTTCTCAAATGTTATTAAAGTAATATTATTAAAATAATTAAAGTAATATTTACATTTAAAGAATTAATTAAATAAGAACGCCTTCGCAAAGGAAACGCAACTACAACACGCTCCTGTATTGCGGGTATTGCATTGACTTTCTGCAGGCGTTTCAAATTTTTTTTTTTATTTTTTTTTATTCTCGTCTCGATAAAAATCTCGGCCAAAAAGAAATCTCATCTCGTGTAACAAGATTTAAAATTTCCCGAAATTTCGAGACTTGACCATCCCTAGAATAAATGTTGGTTTACTTTTTAGATAAATAACTTTTTCAAAGTATAATGTTAAGTTATTTACGTTTTTATCAGAGTTATTTACAGTACCTATTTTAACACTATGTTAGAAGTGATAATACAGCCATATACGATTTTTGTTTTGATGGCTTTGTCTTTACACAGACATAGTTTTCACTGAAACAGGACACCCTTGACAAAGACACAAAAACTGAATGCGTATAAAACAGGGTCTGGCACGTGCACTCCTTCCTTTGTTAACGCCTGTCTATGCCTTATTTAAGTCATAAGGGTTGGGTAACTTTTAAGGGAAATTCCTTCTTAGTCACTTTGAAATAATTACGGCATTTTGCGTAGTATGACAGTTTGACCGGAGTTAGCCAACTTCGCTTTCATAGTGTAGGTGCCCAAGTGAGCTACAACCAATCTTGGATAATGCTCAGGTTTCTCATCAACATAATAGAGTTATTTTTAGCGTGGGTTCATGTGGTAACAAACCTAAAGGGCTTAAATGAGTTTAAAAACTCTTATGGATACAACAGAGCGTTCGACGTCCCTTGGTAAAGAACCAAATCAAAACTTATATAAACCGTTTCCTGTCAGTAACAAATTTGACACAACATGAACATAACCATTCATTGAAACCAGTAGTAAAGAAAAGATAAGAGGTGATGTTTGAAGATTCTTAACTATATATAAACTAGAATATTTAATTATTTGTTACCTTATTTTATAGTTAGCCTTTGTTCTTCCAGGTTATTTCTTTCCTCCTATATAGGTCGCCACGGTGTGTGGCATTCTCAGGGATTAGGCAAGCTATATACACTCACGGCACAACGACTTTGAATTCATGTCGTGGCATCTTTGTGCCTGAGGACGCCACACACTGTGGCGAAATATATTGGAGGAAACAACTAACCTGAAAGAAAAAAGATGACTAAATAAGGTATATTTTAATCAATTATCAATTAATCATTGAGATGGGGACGCCACCTAGGTGCATATTTTAATCCAAATATTAGTGTAGAATAAGTGTGAGATGATCTGTGTAGCTTTGCTAATGACTATGATCAGCTGGTTCATTAGCTAGGATAATTTATTTAAAGCCCAAATGATCAGGAACAGATGGGGACCAGTTTCAAACCATCAACAAGCTACTGAAATGTCCAGGATCGAACTGAACTGGCGACCTTTTGATTGTTAGGCGAGCAGTATAATCACTCAGCTACCCAGCCATAATAATAGGTAATGAATAATTAAGTTGATTTTTGGTTTGTAGTAATAATTTTCCAAATTCTATATTCCAGGTATTGAAGGTATGGGACATTGAAGAGCAAAGCTGTCTTCAATCCCTCTCAACTTTGTTTCCTGTGTTTGGTCTGCTGTCCAGAACTCCTCACTTTGGAGTTCAGGTAAGGAAGTAGACACTGTTAAATATGAGAAATTAAAAAAGTTAACTGTATAAAATTCATTAAGGTTCTGTGAGATATTTTAGAAGCCTAGCCTCAATTGATGTGCAAAACGGATCCGGGCCAGAGCCTACATCCTAGGATGTGAAGGTGGGAAAAAAACACTAAGTTTAAAACAAGAATAGTGTGTTGATGGTTAAAAGATTCAGAAACTAATAACTTACTTTGTAATCTACTTGACTATGATTTTATACTTTCTGCAATTTTAAACGAGACTACTAACTTCCCTTTAACCCTGCTTACCTACATTTTTACATTTTCAAAGTTGAGATACTTTGACTTTTGCTTGACCCTTTTTTGCGTACACAATGTGTAATTTGAAACATGTATTACTTTGAGTCAATGGAAGTATCAGTAATTACCCACTAAATTTTACTACGCCCAATAACCACTGTGGAAGTTGAAGTAAAAAAAACTTATTTTATGACTTATCAATATGTTTTTACTACGTTAAAATACCAACTTTTTCAACCATTCTGTACCTGACCCAAACAAAAAGACTATTAAGAAACTATTAAAATAACAAATTGTCTGTCAGGTATTCTACCCAGGACCAGTGTGTCATGACCCACCTACTACTAGTGTGAGGGACAAGCCCACCTTGCAGACTAAACTGCAGACGACGCATCCAGCCAGTCTACTGTCTACATCCTCCACTACACGGCAGGACCGAGCTAGTGTGTACAGGAAGTAAGACTTCATCTGTCAATCTATCTAGCCGCTACATAGCTGGGTGCGGGTGGGGGTGAGCTGGTCTAGTGGTTAGACCGTGGGACTTCGGTCCAAGAGGTCCCGGATTCAAATCCCAACAAATCACCAATGGATTTTATCTAAGTGATAATGCCGCAACCCCTAGGTCTAGCCTGAAGTAATGTAAAAACCAATACCAGGCTCGTGCCTAGCGTCCTAGGACAAAAAAAGAAAACAGCTGGGTTACTAACTTGATTAATTTTTAGCGAATTTCCCTATAGGGAAGTAGCTATTACCGTAGGTGGCACGGTAAGACCTAGACCCGGGACCGATTTACTTTTTCATTTTGATGTCCCCAGAGGCCAAAAACACCATTCGTTCAAATTTTTATATATATATATATATATATATAGATTTAAGTATGACACCTTTCGAGCACCTAACGGCTCGCTACGCCACCTTTTCGGGACCTGCAAGTCCCCG
>NW_026542599.1:50813314-50895342 GCF_028750875.1 Macrosteles quadrilineatus | reverse complement strand
ATGTATATATATAGATTTATATATATATATATACGTCCGTGAACGCGATAACTTGAGTAATTTTTGTCCGATTTTGATGAAATTTGGTTTAAAGGTGTAAAGTGGGATAAACTTGAATGAGTTCGCGATCCAGCATGATCGGACCATGGGAACGGGGCTTTAGGGGGGTTTTATGGGGTAAAAATTGGTTTTTCTCACTTTTGACCCTCAAAACACAAAATTTCCCAATTTCTCTTTAGACCCTTTTAAAGAGCTTAAAAAAACAAATAATTTAGTATATAAAAGTATTTTTGTTCGGTTATTAGTAACGGAGAAAATTTAAAAAATTGTTAATTTAAAATTCCCATGTTATTCTTATGGAGAATATTGTCAAATGTTGTAGTTTGCTTGTTTTTTTTATGGATATATTTTGATCAAATTTAGCAAATTTATTTATTTTGTACTAAGCTATCAATATTTTACTCAAAAACACACTTTGTTAGTTTCCTTGTAGCAGCAAATCTAGGTACTCGTTAAACCTAAATGTTATTAAAATATATTTAACTGAAAATCAATTCAGACAAATCGAAATTTGCTTAGACGGCAGGTTTGCTGCGGCGGGGGTATTTTTTATCCCAAGGGGCTGCAACAATGTTCCCTGCCAATTTTTGCTTTATTCATCCTCAGC
This sequence comes from Macrosteles quadrilineatus, assembly GCF_028750875.1. Classification (NCBI taxonomy): domain Eukaryota; kingdom Metazoa; phylum Arthropoda; class Insecta; order Hemiptera; family Cicadellidae; genus Macrosteles; species Macrosteles quadrilineatus. The sequence continues at coordinate 50,894,675 of NW_026542599.1, read as the reverse complement.
TCTTGCAACTCAATCTTTTGCTTTGAAAGAAGACCAACTTGATATCCTTTTCTGTTGACTGAACAAAAAAAGAACAGCTTCCCTACACATTGGCAATTACGATGTACAACCGACTGCCTCTATACTTGAAAACTCTTGGAGCCTCAGATTTTAAAAACGAACAGAAAGAGTTGCTACTGGCAAGACCTTTGTACTCCCTAGACTTTTTTTTCAAATGTGTGTCTAAGCTGCATCCTACACTTTGTAAATATGTATATAAATCTTTTTAGTATTTTCTTTTAAAGAGGTTGGTGGCAATTTTTAACCTTTCATTTGCCCGTACACATAGGTCATGGACCTGTGCGTGGAACGTATCAAGCAAAGCAAGGGGTAAGCTGGGACTGTACAAGGGTGAACTGTACTGATAAAAAGTAGCAACAATGACCAGGATCCGAACCTACGACATCACTGCCTTGGACCCGAAGTCCGTGATGCTACCGACTGATTTGTAGTAGTAACCTAGTATGTACTTTGACTCTGTCTATCCAGTAAGAGCTGGGCATCGACATAGAGGGAGGTAATTAAGGTAATTCATGTTTTCCAAACACACGAGGCCAGTTTAATCAACGTTTATTGCTTTTTATAGCGAGGGTGAGTGGAACCGCATGGAGATTCTTGCTGTATGTTGTGACTACATCATGATTCTGCAACTGAGCCAGAGAGAGCTGTCGGAAGGGGAGGGGAGAGTGGGAGAAGCCTTACCACCTCCACTGAGAGAACAAGAGCCGGCCGTCCCCTCTCCGTGGCTCACTGTTGATTCAGTTCAGATGTCAACGCTAAACGTAGATCATCCGTCTCAGTAAGATGTGTTGTTGAGTCTTTTAATTTATTCAGGATAGTAAGTGGAAAAATAATTGAAGAAAATAGTGACAGTCACGTAATAACAGTTGTGGGTTGTGTCATCCGATTTCTGAAAATGTTGCCAGAGTTAAGGGTGTCATACGTATGTTACATTTTACAAGAAAGAACATAAAGTTGTTCCCGCAACCATAGATAAAACATACTCCTCAAGTAGATAAATCATCTCCATGCTAAGCGTTGAAGCTCGGGAATATTGGCATGACCGCTGTGGTCTCAGGTGGATTCCTCTGAAACGTACGATGTAGGCATCCGTTCAATACCGCCTTTGTGGCCAATTCAGGAACTAAAGTAGTATTTCATCTTGTCCCTGATATCGAGAAATAAAATATCCTATCTACAACCTTGACCAATACCCTGTTATATTTTAAAGTTTTTATTAAATACACAAGTATGCTCTATCATTCACGCCCTATACAAATAGTTCTGCTCAAGTTATTGCCTAGGCTGGGTAAACTATATTTTGATAACATAGTGTTTGCAAAATTTATGAATGTCTCAAATTTGAGATGGCTCTAAAATTAAGTTTGGTACTGCAGTGTAATAAATTCAATTTGATATATTTATTCTACAACAGACTATTTTATATGAACATTTTAATTTTTCGCGTTTTCTTAACCTTTTAATTTTTTTGGGTGGAGAGGAAATCTTCATGGACACTCAAAAACCCGTGTCAATGAGTAGTGCCGTACTCTTACCGGCTAAAAAAACGCCGCATATACAAAAGAATATAATAACTAAAACAAATATAAACATATATGTATTATTTTTAGATTGAATTTTGAATTGCCAGTTTAAAAAATGAATTGTAGTGTAAGGACTAGTCATACAACCATTTAATAAAGTCCCCCAAGAATGTAAAAACTAAAAACAAATATAACACATTTTTAACTACCTACCATGGTGGAAAGAAAATACATAGAAGTGCTATTCCCTTCATATTCTGACGTCACTCGGATTGCAAACAAAAGATCACCTGATTGTAACTGTCAAATTAGTATGTATTTGTTTTGATTTGATTGTTATTGTTTTTTATAAAACACACATTATAAAAACAAAAACAACCAATTCAAAACAAATACATATACTAATTTGACAGTTACAATCAGGTGATCTTTTGTTTGCAATCCGAGTGACATCAGAATATGACGGAAATTTCACACCTATGTATTTCCTTCCACCATGACTACCTACTGTATTATTTTTAGATTTAATTTTTATTTTATTTTTTATTTTGAATTGCCAGTCTTAAAAAAAGTGTAGTTTTAGGATTAGTTATACAACCATTTAATGAAGTCCCTTTATTTGTTTTTCAATATCATAATTTTTTCCCAATGGCCACCATACTTGTCACCAGGCCTCTTTGGAAGTTTCTTAAGCAGAAAGTGGCTTCAGAAAGGCCCCTTTTGCAGTCTGAGCATTGGAATTTCTTTAGGGTAGCTCTGACGCTGTAGCTGGTGAAATATCTGAGAAAATGTTACAATTAATTATTTAACTAATAATTAAGAGAATCTCACGTTTAATATGAAACCTTTATACTTTTTTTATTTACAATGGGTTGATTTTTATTACATTACTCACCTTTATAGCTTCAACCTTCAAGCTCAATCTTCAGCTTTATAACTTCAAGTCTTAAGCCATCATCTCTCATGATTTGGTTGGCCATTTAACCATCTTGCGATGGTAGAGGGGCTTGGCAAGGCAAACCCATCGCTCCTCATCTGTTCATAGAGGGCCGGTGATTTATTCCTATAAATCAAATATTAAAACGTGTTTAAGTCATAAGAAAACATAATAGCCTACAGGTGGAGCATTAATTACAAAATGAAACTTGACCTTAATCTACAACCAATTGCATCTGTAAATAAAGCACTTGTGTTTATATTTAAATATTGTCGGCTAATTTTATTATTTTTTATCAGTCAGTTGAAGCTGTATACGTGATAGCAAGTGTGTAACGTAAACGATAAATATTTTAACGTAATCATCAGTAAAAGGTGAGTCGGTGGCTGGTAGATGCGTCGGTGTCGGTGAAGGGAAGTGTGTCCTACAACGAATCAGCGTGAACAGTCAGGCAAAATCCTAAAAATAGAACAAAGCAACACCGCAAAGAGTGTGTGCGTGTGTGTGTTTAGCGGCACATCAAGACAAGAAGTGGGACCTATTCGACCTAATTCATAGTGGAGTTTATTATTAGGTCATTATTATATAATGAGCCCGTTTATATACAATTGGTTCAATTGTTAATGTACTCTAATTCCCAATGAGATACGGATATTAAATTTGTATGGTTAAACAAGATATTTTTACAGCAAAAAATGTCAATGTTTAATTCAATGTTACAAACCCCTTTTATAAGAATTTTACAGTAGGCCTACTTTTTTTGGGGGGAATGTTGATTTATAAAATTCCTTAAACATGTTTAAGACCATTTCTCATTGAAGTTAACTATATTGTAAAATGTACAAAAAGTTAATTAATCTAAACTAGTTCTTACCTCATGGCCACAGCTTGTTGCATCTCTTCCTCGGCCCATGGCAGCTTGTTTGCGCCAGCATGCTTTAGCTGCATGCAAAAGAATTTCGACACCTTATCTGGTAGCATATCCTTAATAGCATTCATAACATCGTCCTTAGTAAGAACCTTATCCTTATTTTTTAATCTGTAGAGCCTCTGTCGGTACATCTTATTCGTTTTTTGTAAGGCTTTAAGTTTTATAGCCAGTTTACTTTCTCCTGGAGAAAAACATTTTTTTGGTGTTTCCTGGCGCCCCCTAACACTTTTAAATTTGTTGTATAAAGGAGTCTGGAGAGTTTTTGGTGACGTTTGGACGGCAAATAATTCTCTAGGAGAGGAACTAGCGATAATCTCGTCTTCAATATGATGTTGACTTGTATTTGTGTCTGGGGTATTCTCGACGTTGGCTCCAATCTGTCCATCGTGTACTGAGTCACATTCTTTGTCTGTTTGCACATTGTCGGAAGGCGTTTCTTCTGTTGGAGACAGTAGTGTTGGGACGGCACATGCATGTAATCGGGTTTTCAGTGTACTCAAATAAGAGTCATCTTCAAAGTGTAATTCACAAACTACTCTCTTGTTTAAAGTTTTTTTTGTGCAGGTATCTAATTTTTCATTTTGACAATTAGTAATCCACATCTCGCAAATAGCTGGTCTTGTTACAGGGAAGGAAAAAAATCTTAACTTTGGATGAGATGCCTTACTTCTTCCACAGCCGGTGAACGAACATCGGTTGCGACTATATTTCTTTTCAGGAGTTGCCATTTCGCTAAAAAGAAAATGGAATTTGTAAATTATAATGATTGTCAAATTTTAAGATTGCAAACACAGTCGATAAATGTATTATTAACATTCTTATTTTATTAAATCAACGTATTTATAAAATTGTATACTCAAAAGTGTATTTTGTTCAGTTGATTAAGGATGTTTGTAATTACTTTATTATATTATTTTATTAGCTTAACAACTATCAAAGACTGGTTGGGTGGGTAGACTAGGACTAGAGTAAAGACTGGTAGTGGGCTGGTTGCGTTTCGGAGGTGTCGGTGTGACCTTGAGGGGCGCTGCCCCAACACTTACTAGTCCGTGAACCGCGCGGCTATAGCCTTCTTATACAGCTACAGTGTTTACGTGAAGAAAAACTGGCATAACTTTGTTGTTATTAGATAGATTTTGTCGTTGTTTTTACTATAGCATTTTTCATAATACCATGAATGCGTATGTTAAGTATGTTTTATTTATGGTTTCAAGTAAGCTTATCTTGTATGTATTAAAAACATTTGGTTTTTCTTTTAGCGAATTTCCCTATAGGGAAGTAGCTATTACCGTAGGTCTCATGGTAAGACCTAGGCCTGGGACCGATTTACTTTTTTCATTTTGATGCAAACAGAGGCCAAAAACACTATTCATTCAAATCCTACTAATATTATAAATGAGAAAGTTTGGATGTGTGGATGTATGTATGTTTGTGACAAGTAAACGCAAAAAATACTGGTCGGATCGGGCTAAAATTTGGTGTGATGATAGCTCACATTCCCGATTAACAGACGCATTCTTAACTCAAAAGTCTTTTCGGGCTCCGCCCCAGTGGCTCTGGAGTTTCCATGTTAACCTTATGAGTAATAATACTAATAATCATATTTAAAAGGAATAAAAGAAATTTGTCAGCTGTTTCAACTACACAAGTTGGTTCTATGATATTAAATAGCATTAAAAAGTTATAAGGTTTACAAACAGGGTGCAGTACTATTAACTTTTTTGCATTTTGTGTCCTCTTCCTGTTGCAAAGCACGGGTACAACATCTAGTAACCATAAAGGTGTGTCTTCTGTTCAAATCAAGTCAATAAAACAAACAGAAAAAAAACCAAAAATTACTCTGCAGAGGATAATAACCGCACACTCTAAGAACATTGCCCATAAAGTGTGTGTTTCCCATCATTGCCCAGTTTTGTACTTATCTTGTTTATGTACATTCCTTTCCACCTAAGTGGAAGCTATGTAAAATTCCAAATCCGAAATTATCCAGTGATGGATAGCGTCCTGAACAATCTATGTTGAACTCTTTCTTCTAAGACTACACTAAAACACACTAACCATGTCGACGGAGCGTGGGGATCGATCTTGGCGGCGTCTCTGAGAGTCTCTGCCAGACGATGAGTGCCCAAGAAGTGATACATTGTACCCTGTAAACAACCCATCATCATACAAACAACGGGTTTTATAACATATTTACAGAACAAATTACACACAAAAATTACAAAAGTTACAAAATTACTTAAGTTATCGTCCGGACGGACACATATATACATTTGAACAAATTGTGTTTTTGGCCTCTGGGGACATCAAAATGAAAAAGTAAATCGGTCCCGGGCCTTAGTCTTACCATGAGACCTACGGTAATAGCTACTTCCCTATAGGGAAATTCGCTAAAAGATGCAAGATAAAAATCGAATGAAGGTAGGCCTAGGTACCGGTAACCTTATAATTTTTAATTATAAAATTAATTTTAAAATTTAGTACCGGTATTATAAAATTAAACTGTCATAAGCTAACCTAACCAACCAAACTTGCTGATAATATGAAAAAGATATAAGATAAAAATCGAATGAAGGTTTACTATTTAAAAAAAATAGTTCTGTTTATTAAAAAAAGTTATAAATACCTTAAATTCTAACAAAAGATGCACAGTTAAAAAATATTCACATTCTAAGCAAAATCTTTGACAAAAAGTAAATGTCCCTGGCTGGATTCAAATTGGAGACCTCCAGAACACCAGTCCGAGACGCTATCAACTACGCCCCGAATGCTGCTGGAACCACATCGTCTCGTACGGTTATGGTGTTCCCTCAAGTAGGGATGTTGCGATACTTTTATTGCGATACTGCTGGTATCGTATCGGTTGTTTGGATGTTTACTTGGTATAGATACCAAAAGGCCAGTATCGTATCGTAAGTATCGGAAGGTAAGTTTTGACAAATCTGAGTAAAATGGCCACGCTCGTGCCTATTGAGCGGTTGTTTTACAAGGCTGGAGCAACAGTGACCCAAAAAAGAAACAGCCTTTAACCCAATTTAACATTTTTTTTGTCTAGCTTGTCTGATATGTGGTTTGAGTAAATTATGATTATTATGGTTATTCATTCATAGAACTTTACATAACTAAGTAAAACAATTAACTATATAGGCTATTACCTACAGTACTGTAGGTATATATAGTCAATGGTAAAACTTAAGGGTTTGGTTACAGAGTTATTTTTATTACAAGTCAATGTTAGCAACGTTGTGTTAGGCAAATAAAATGAAACCATTGACTATTTAACATCAAATAAACTAAAAAGAAGGCACTTAAAGTTATTTAGCTAAATCTTTTTTTCAATTTAGGCTGATGGTAAACATAAATGTGCGTGTATGTGTTGGCAATGTAATAAAATTTTCTTTTAAAAAGATAAATTATATAGGCTTAGAACAACAGGTACGGTACTTGAACTTCTTTTACTTTAAGGTAATATTGAAAACAAAGGTTGGCTAGGTTTGGTTAATTTTATCAATTTTTTACAAAACTAGCTGTATACCCGTTCTACGCACGGGGATCTTATAATATTCAGTTGAAACCTTCTTATATAAAGAACAGCAGTTGGTTTGCATATTTTAAGATATGCTGGCCAAACTATTATACATAGCTTCATTTTATGTTGTTTTTTGTTGTTCCGGATCGGTATGACAATCAATAAAAGGTTAAATTACCTCTGTGTCTGCCGGTCGATCCTATAACGGTAGGCTTACTTTTATTTTTACTATCTGATCTCGTTTGCATGGCTCAATCACGTCCTGGTTGAAGTTCGTTCGCTACGCTCACTCACCTGTATGTTGGAGCTCGTTCGCTGCGCTCACTTTCCTTCAGGTTAGCTCGTTCGCTACGCTCACTTGCCTTCAGGTTAGCTCGTTCGCTACGCTCACTCGCCTCCAGGTTGCAAATTAGCTGTTGTCATAAATGTAAAAGAAATAATAGTGCTAGTGCTGCACCCTGTTGGTAATCCTTGTAACTTTAATGCTATTGAACATCACAGAACAGAACCAACTTGTTTAATTGAAACAGCTGTTAAGATTCAATAATTTCATTTCTCATAAGGTTAACATGGGCTTCCAGAAATTCCACGTCAAAAATCGACAAAAACTTGATTTTCAAGGGTTTACTGTTAAATATCTAACTGTCTCATATTCGATGAAATACGTCTAAAACCATCTCATATATGTATAGTATTTGGAAAATAAGTTTCAGGCGGGACAGTGCTATAGTTATTGAGGAGTAGTTGTAATAAAGTGCGTATTTTAGCGTTACCAAGAGAATGACAGATAGACAGACAGACAGACAGACAGACAGACAGACAGAAATTGAGATAAGGTTTGATTCGGTTTCTCTGACCTATGAAATGTAAAAATAACCAAAAAGTTCATTATTCTAAGCAATGTACAGACAAAACTCTAATTTTATTTATATAGATTAACACTAATACCGAAACCCTACCTAGGCTGACGTAAACCGAAACCCCCGGTCTGTGAGACCCCATTTGAAAAATAATGGACCCCGCTTAGACACACACAAACTGAAACCCTCGGCCTGTGAGTCCCCGCTTTAAAATACACTAAGTAACTCCTTGATCAGCATTGTACGTGTTATTAAATTTACTTTCTTTAAAATACACTTAACGATGGGCTTCTGTGACGGGCATGTTATGAACAGACAACCTGTCAAGGTCACGGCACCCATGCAAAATGAACAAACAATTTATCAATAGGTAGGGAGGAAAAGGGGGGAAGGTATCGGGGGAATGGAATCTCCCAAGTAAACAGTGTTGCCAACATGCGTTTTTGAAAATTCCCGTGGGCCTGTCAGACCGGGGTTTCGTTATTAGTGTTAAGTAAATTAGTTCTTAGCAGCTCGAATTAAAATCCTATATTGGCTGTACTGTACTAGGGCGAGTGAACTTTAATCGAAGATCAGAGAACCATAATATGACGTCACTGGAATGACGAATGGATACAATACTGTCGGTATCGATACTTTGGTTCCAATAGGCCTACTGAGCCAGTATCGATACTTTTTTGCGATAAGGTATCAATAATAAATACCGGAAAGACAGTGGTATCGCAACATCCCTACCGGGTACACTTCCATATCTGTTGGCACAAACAACCGAATGAAAATATCAATTAAATTTATTCGATATATCGTTTGGTTAGTTAGGTAAGGTTAACCTAACCTAACCAACCAAACGATATATCAAATTAAACAATCGAATAATCAATATTACTTATTCAGTTGTTTGTTCCAATAGATATGGAATTGTACCCAGTCCCTCCCGTATGCCCCACCTTCACTTAGAGTGGGTGTTTTGAATTGTTGTTTTTAGGATTGGTTTCAAGATGGCTACACGTACAAACAATTCAATAGCTTGCTCCCCATTTAAACTAGTTTTATAAAGTTTTGTTAGTATTTTGTGATTTCTGAGTGTTAGGAACTTAACCTAAAAGTTACAGTGAGTGATAAAACAGCTAGGACTCTTTATCTTTTCACATTCATACTCACAATTCACAATTATCCTGTTTTAGTTTTATAGTGCTCTGATTTTAACAGTTGGAGTTGATGGAACATCAATAACATACAAAAATACCCGCCAATTTCATATTGTATATTTCTTCATAACCCCAAAACATACTGGCCTGCCTAAATGCCTTTCCAGCTCGCTGGCCTGTGTGGTGACGACCTTCTCACCGCAGTATTTTACCTTCCTTTTTTTTGAACTTTTTGGAACAGTTACACGGAACTGTTTGGAATAGATTTGTTAAAACCGTTACATTACAAACAAAGAGTTCCATTCCATTTCCTTTTTAGGCGTTCATTTTGTTTTTCGTGGATCTCTGTCTTTAACCTCCATTTTGTCAAGTGATTGGAAACTTTATCTCAAATCGATGGTGTAATTTCAAGTTAAAGAGTTACTGGATCAGTATGTCTGATATTAATACAAAAAAGTTTGAATGTTCATTTTGTGACAAACACTTTTGCTAGTAAATTTACTAGTGGTGAAAGTGGCACTTTGCTGCACACGAGAGCAATGTTTACTCTGGGCAAATAAGCCTTTTCGGGTTGTTTGAACAGTCAGATTGTTCACTACAACAACTATCATGCACATTACGTGTATGGCGCGTAAATAGTTATTTGTGTAACTAGTGGTGAAAGTGGCACTTTGCTGCACACGAGAGCAATGTTTACGCACGAGCCGCAGGCGAGTGTGGAATGATCTCGAGTGCAGCAAAGGCCTTTTTCACTCGTGTTACACATTATATTTTTCCTACAGTCACTATTAAGCATATCTTTATTAAGTCTTTCAAACACTATACAACACGTTTTTAGGTTCAGCTGGCAACACAAATGGTGCCCTAGAGAAAGTAGTACCCGCGGTCTGTATCACTCCGCTATTTTTCCTCGGCAAGAAATGTGCTCCGCGTTTTGAGAATATAGTTCCGTATGTTTTTGTAATTTGAAGTGGTTTCCACGTTTCCACGCCTAAAAAATGCGTTAAAGGTCTTTTCTTGTTTATACTAGGGTTGCTTTCAGAGAGGTGAAAGCCAGTTGAGCGGAACAAACGTGATTTGATATTTGTATAAGTAACTAAATGCAAAAAGGTCAATAGATTTATTTACTAATGCTGGTTTTAAAGATTAAAATTATAATAATTCAAATTTACCTCTTCGAGAAGTGTAAGGTAGTTTTGACCAGGAAAATATTACAGTAGTTGGAATCTGATATTAACATCCTAAAAGGGCATTAAAGTATAAAAAAGAGAAAGGAAATTTTATCAACATTTGAAATGACTGAATTGTTACCAAATAACTGTTTCACAAAATGCAGATTCCATTTCCAGCCGAGCCATTAAAATGAGGATTTGCCGAACAATTATTAATATTACAGAATAGTATATAATGATATACAACTTTTCACATTCCATAAATTATATGTTAGTTTTGCTATGGTCAAAGATCCAAAACCAAATGTTCTCTTTTCTTTTGGTCAGTATGTAATAATTTGCTAGAATCATTGACTTTATATAAAGTCAAAGCTAGAATACTGTAGATGGTTTGTTAAGTTAAGACCATATGCAAGCATTTTTGAAATCGTTTCCCCGTTTAACCTTAACCAACTATTCCATTCCAAAAGATAAAAATTATATGGTGCAACACAAATAAACAACCCGATCACCTACCTATAACCTACACTTTACCTTCCTAATCTAACCTTACTTCAAAACACTTAATGTAGTCACGAATACTCATAAACCCCGACCTACCTCCCCACCTGCCTAAATTAGATCAGTGTTCAATCTGCGTTTTATCAATAAGTGTAATAACTTACTGTACCGTCGATGTAATTCAACTTAATATAACCTATGAGGTATTATCGGATTAAATACCGATTTCGATGCGGTTCGATATATCGCTTATTAAATCCTGATTTCTAACATTGGCTGTTTCTAATCAGCTGGCAACACAAATAGGTTCCCAAGAAAGTAGTCACCGGTCCGTATCCCTCCGCTCCTTGTTTATGCTCCGCGCATTGAGAAAGTAGTTCCGTATAATTTCTCGATTTTCAGTGAATTCCGCGCCTTAAAAAATGTTTTAACGGCATTTTCTTGTTTATTAAAATTATAGGAATGGTTTAAAAACGTTTAAAAGAAAAGTATAGAAAGTTCAGAAATACCTTATGATTCTCTTGTTTACATTTTTCTTGTAAACAAAAAAACTGTCATAACTACTTTAGTCCCATAAGCCTAATGTTAAAAATTTGAAATTTTAAGTTCGTTTTAAATTGCATTAGCATTATCTAATTGAAATTTGTTTGTTTACAAACCATCTCATTATTAGTCTTAGTAGTCTTGTTAAGTTTGGCTGAAATGTGTTCAGCCGTTATTGAGTGATGGTGTTATATTGTTTTTATTGAAGTTGATCCCAAAGAGCTTCGCTCGCTCCGCTCAAAAAATCATAGGAATGTTTTAAAAACGTTTAAAAGAAAAGTCCAGAAAGTTCAGAAATACCGAAACTATAAACACGAAATGACAGGTTAAATCGTAGTTATAATAGTCAATCAGCTGCTCATAGTATTATTATCTTTAAGTGTTGCCAACCTATTTCCAAGCGTACACGGATTACGTGCGTAATAGAACCACGCTGTTTTGTGTTGTTTCGTTGGAATCCTGATGTGCGGCAAAGTATAAACCGTACGACAAAGTATAAACCGTACGGCAAAGTATAAATATGCAGCAATTAGCAGCTTTCTGTACTATAAACAGTACAAGGAAGCCAACTTTGTCGGGTGACTGTAGGTAAAATATAATGTGTAACACGAGTGAAAAAGGCCTTTGCTGCACTCGAGATCATTCCACACTCGCCTGCGGCTCGTGCGTAAACATTGCTCTCGTGTGCAGCAAAGTGCCACTTTCACCACTAGTTACACAAATAACTATCTACGCGCCATACACGTAATGTGCATGATAGTTGTTGTAGTGAACAATCTGACTGTTCAAACAACCCGAAAAGGCTTATTTGCCCAGAGGCCCAGAGGGTGATTGCTCTCATCAATTTTCGTGGTTTGAAAACTTGATCCAGCATCTGGAAGAAGCCCATGCCATTGAAATAATAGTTGGGGAGCTGAATTTTGAAACAGAAGAAGGTAAGTTAAATTTATTATAATTATGAACTTCACAATACTGTATCCAAAATATAACTATAAATATAATAATAAAACTTTTGATTTTAATTTGTATGTGCTTTTTCATTGTGACTCCTGCTCCATCAACAATACCTTATACCTTATAACCTTTCTCATTGTTAGCAAATTTAACAAAACTGTGCAATTTCTTTGAATAGTTTTCCTTAATATTCTATTATATCATTGTCTTTTAAGAATAAGCCGGTTTTCGTGATGTAATGTAAGAATAATTAAATAAACGAAACCAGTTAACTAACTTACAGGTTATGTCCATGTCTATAAAAGACTTGTTATTATTATGAGGAGGAGGAAAAAAGGTATATCATAATAATTAAATTTTTATGCAGGAAAAATAATAAAGTTGAGAAGGAACGGAGCTATTTGTAATATAACGGTTTCGCCTAACCTATTCTATACTTTTTGTCACAGTTGTATTGAACATTATCCCAAACAGTTCCGTGTAACTGTTCCAAAGGTTCTAAAAAAAGGGAGGTGAAATACTGCGGTGAGAAGGTCGTGTGTGGTGTGTCGGTGTGTGGTGCGGTGTGGTTTTTTTTCCTAGTTTGCTTAGCAGGCTTGGTTTAATAGACCAGGCAGCCTCGATGTACACTGAGTTGAGGTTGCTTCCAGCTAGTGTTGACGGTGGTCAATCACTAGCTCATGTTCTTCAAGTTATTTTTGTATTACTATTTATATCATTTGCTTATTGTTCAACTTGAACGGATTGTAAATTAAATAAAGTTAAAAAAATCATCCTGCAATTAAGGTTATTTGTTAGTTTACAAACATTTGTTATTGAACATAAATGTCAAAATGTCCCAGCCTAAGCCTAAGTGCCGCCAGTGGCCTGTTTTTTGTTCCTTGCCGAAAAGGTGGTCTGGGTACTTTTACCCATGAGACCTCAATGTTCTCTGTGGTTATCAATTAGTAAACACAATCTTATTTTCCAGATAATTCAATGGCATATGTCAATGGTGAATAGATTTCTGTTAGTAAGAAACATAGATGTGGTATATCGTGGTGCATGTTGTTTTTGTTAATTATAAGTAGGATTCCGGATTCTAAAGATTTGACGAGTTTCATGAAATGGAAGGTTAAAGCAGTAGTATGTTTTCTGTGGTTAAGGTGACACTTCTCTGCTTGGGGCCGGTCAAGCAATGTCCTAACCCGAAACAAGGTTGGCCACGGATGAAGCACCCACAGGATTGAGAAAACATATATGTACTTGTTGAGCTGCATTTTGTGTTCTATGTTTTGTGATATGGGTTTGCATGTTTTTATATTCTTTTCTTTGTCAGTGCTGTCTACTGAATCATAATTAGAGACTTGCAATGCTGGTCAGCTACCAGTTCATTTTTTCTCTTCAAGCTAGACACAGCACGCAGAGTAAGACAGGGTGACCAACAAAACCTGTCGGAATATAATGACAGTTGACAGTAGTTGGTGATAAACTCAACCTTTAAGTGTAGTCTCAATCTGGTCCTCAACCAAGAGTTGGCTTACAACCTTTAACTTGTGTAGTCAGTTCTAAACATAATATATCTCAGCTCTCATCCCTAGCCAATAGACCTTCAACCAAGAGTTGGCTTACAACCTTCAACTTGTGAGGTAATTTCTCAACATAATCACATCGGCTATAACTGCCTTCAAATAAATCATAGCGAATTATTTTTTTAAATTTTGCTCCTTATTACTAAAAAAAAGTTTGGTTACCATGTTTCGTTAAAGTCATAAGAATAAGTTAAAATTAGTATTTAAGCAGTTATTAGACAACTAAGACAAATAAATGTTTCCTTAATTTATTTAAATTTACATTTTAACCATATTTCCAAAACTAGTTAAAATACACAGAAGTACTTGGATTAAATATTGTAGTCTGTATTTTGAGCTTTAAAACGATATAAGTGATTGCATGTTTGTGATTATCGCTTGCGTTTGGAATGTCATCTAAGGTTGGGCTAGTGCGCCGCCCCGAACCGACGACGACGACGCTCGACCCGCGTGGCTAATAATAATAATAATAATAATAATAATAATGATAACTACTCATAACTATAAGTAAAATATTCTTATAGTTGTTTGTTTTTCTTTACTGCCTTAAGGCTTTTAGGTAAACATTGAATATCAATCCGAAGAGTGGTTTTGTGATAATATAAATGATAGGCCTAACAGTACTAAATACAACGTAAAGAATATTTAATTTAAATAATGTCTTAAATAAAAATACTTTCCTCTTTTATTTAAAACTTGAATTTGCAATTGTTAAAATGAGTAGTGGTGAACCCAGAAAGATAAGTCACTTTAGGCGTTTTTTCCCATAAGAATAACATGGGGATCATTTTTTGGCCACCAAAACCAAAAATCCTGATCTTTGCTCACATATCCCTATAAAATTGTCAAACCTTATTTCTTACTTATTTCCCATAAATATATTCGATATTAAGCTAAAAAAGCTATTTCTTATATTTATTGACCCTTACAAGTGTAAATGTAGAGTAGTGGCGAACCCAGAAAGAGCCATCACTTTAGGCACGTTTTCCCCATAAGAATAACATGGTGAGCTTTTTTTGACCACTTTTAGCGAATTTCCCTATAGGGAAGTAGCTATTACCGTAGGTCTCATGGTAAGACCTAAGCCCGGGACCGATTTACTTTTTCATTTTGATGTCCCCAGAGGCCAAAAACACCATTCGTTCAAATTTTTATATATCTATATATAGATATATATATATATATATATATATATATATATATGTGTCCATCCGCACGATAACTTGAGTAATTTTTGTCCGATTTTGATAAAATTTGGTTTGAAGGTGTAAGGCGGGATAAACTTGAATGAGTTCGCGAACCAGCATGATCGGACTATGGGAACGGGGGTTTATGGGGGGTTTTATGGGGTAAAGATAGGTGTTTCCCATTTTTGCCCCTAAAAACACAAAATTTCACAATTTCTTTTTAAACCATTTTGTAGAGCTTAAAAAAACAAATAATTTAGTATATTGAAGCGTTATTATGCGCCTAATTGTTACGGAGAAAATTCAAAAAAATTGTAATTTTAAAATTCCCATGTTATTCTTATGGAGAATAAGTCGACTGTTGCAGTTTGCTTGTTTATGAACATATTTTGATCGATTTTGGAAAATACTTTTATTTCTTACTAAACTATTATCATTTCATAAAAAAATCTTTTTTACCCTCCCTGTTGCAGCAAACCTAAGGTACTTGTTAAACTAATTCTATTTAAATAGGAAATAAATGTGCTATTTTTATGGAGGCATTTTAGTGTAAATCCAATCAGGTCAATGGAAATTCGCTTAGTCTGCAGGTTTGCTGCGGCGGGGGTATTTTAAAAATCCAGCTCTCGGCCTATACAAGCCTATATAAATGTTCAATACCATTGTACAACACTATTACTATTTCAAATCCATATGCATTCACATGTATATTCTCAAAATCATCAACTTGATAGTGTGAGGTTTGTACGCGAACTCGGGCGTGCTCCCGGCTCATGGCGCGCGCCCTTGAACATCCTTAGTGGAAATCCATGAATTCTGGCTACTTGGGAACCCAAGCCATTTGACATATAATAAATCACCTTTTCTCCTAATAACCTTTTCTATCAAATACATGTCTTTATATTTGGTCTTTAACAATTCCTCTGTATAGAAGCCTCCCCTGATTATATTACCATTTTCATCTTTCAAGATATAAGTCACAGGCTTGGTATTCTTTACTTCTGCTATTGTAAATAGCTCCCCTGTCCAATTCGGGGTATATCCTTTACTAAAAACATGTTTATACTTGGAAATCCTCACACTATCACCTACCTTATATCTTGGCTTTTTAACTTGCACTACTTTAGAAGTCAACCTCTCATGCACATATTTACTGTTCTTAATATTCACTTGGTTAGGCTTCATTCCTATAGATCTATGCACCTTATTATTATATTTTTGAATTAACTTTGGAAGTAAATCCAACCATTTATAACTCCCCTGAACACTAAATTCCCTATATAACCAATTCTTTAAAGTTCTCTGAAACCTCTCCACAATTGCAGCCTTAGTGTAGAAAAAGTGTGGTAATGATACATATTTAGTTTGCTGAAATATTGATTAAAAAATTCTTTTCCATTGTCGGATTGAATGTTTTTAACCCCCTTTGGTAGAATGGATTTAATGACTTCTGTAACCACCAACCCTGTCTTATTCTTTAGTGGAGCAGCATAAGCTTTTTTAGAAAATGTATCTATTAAAGTTAAGATATATTTAATGCTGGACTTTTAACCATTTTGCCAAATCTCAAATAGTTTTCAAGATATAAGTATTTAAAATAATATTATGTACTTAGAACATTTTGAGATGTTTAATGTCAAGAGTCAAGACTTTGAAAATTTTCGTGATAACTGTAATTGCGCCCATATAAAATAATGTTTAATTTTTTTTGGATTTTTTGATATTTTTATGTTGTAATATTGTTTAAAATAAAAAGTTGACACCCACTATGTGTGCCAGAATTTCAACCATTTTGCCGTATCTCATGCCGTTTTCGAGATATAAGCGTTTTAACAGTTTTACTTACTTAGAAAATTTCGAGGTGTGCAAAAATGTCAAAAAGTCTAGATTTTGAAGACTTTTCATTGTAACTTTTATTTGTACCCATATAAAATAATGTTAAAATATTTTTGGAATTTTAGATTTTTTTATGTTGTATTATTGTTTATAATCAAAAGTTGACACCCACTATGTGTGCCAGAATTTCAACAGTTTTGTCGTATCTCAAGCCGTTTTCAAGATACAAGCATTTTAAAACTATATTATGGACTTAAACAATTTTAGGTGTGCAAAAATGTTAAAAACACAATGAATAAGAAAGTACTATCTTTTGATGATAACAAGAGGCTTATTCTGGAATATGACATCAGTACTCTTGCTCTTAGTCATTATAAAATAGATCAAACATAAATCTATATTTGTCATTATTATTTAGCCTTTCCATTTCTATTATGAAAAAACCATATTTAGTTTTATTCCAACTTTAGAGGAAGAGATCACTAAATTGGTTAAATGAAACGTCATTGCCAACATGATTGTTATACACATGTTTTAAAACTTAAATCGTCTTGTCTGGATAATATTAGGAAATTTACACTATCACGTAAATGTTTGTGTACTTTGCTGCAAGATTAACACAAGTAAAAGCAGTCAATAATTTTATGTCGACCTTTTGACAAAAATGGTGTAATATTTGGACTATTCATGTTATCAAACACAACAATTGACTGCGGCCTGTGACTGTGATGTGAATTTTTGTGTACTTGTTTACTTCATCACACAAATTTCACATTTTTTTCACAAATGTTACATGAATTGTGAATGTGACTGTGACTGTGATGTGAATTTACGTGTATTTCGTCACACACATTTCACACAATTTTTATAAATTTCACACAAATTTCACACAATTTGACACAAATTTTTATAATGTGTGTCAAATTGTGTGAAATTTGTGTGAAATTTATAAAAATTGTGTGAAATGTGTGTGACGAAATACACGTAAATTCACATCACAGTCACAGTCACATTCACAATTCATGTAACATTTGTGAAAAAAATGTGAAATTTGTGTGATGAAGTAAACAAGTACACAAAAATTCACATCACAGTCACAGGCCGCAGTCAATTGTTGTGTTTGATAACATGAATAGTCCAAATATTACACCATTTTTGTCAAAAGGTCGACATAAAATTATTGACTGCTTTTACTTGTGTTAATCTTGCAGCAAAGTACACAAACATTTACGTGATAGTGTAAATTTCCTAATATTATCCAGACAAGACGATTTAAGTTTTAAAACATGTGTATAACAATCATGTTGGCAATGACGTTTCATTTAACCAATTTAGTGATCTCTTCCTCTAAAGTTGGAATAAAACTAAATATGGTTTTTTCATAATAGAAATGGAAAGGCTAAATAATAATGACAAATATAGATTTATGTTTGATCTATTTTATAATGACTAAGAGCAAGAGTACTGATGTCATATTCCAGAATAAGCCTCTTGTTATCATCAAAAGATAGTACTTTCTTATTCATTGTGTTTTTAACATTTTTGCACACCTAAAATTGTTTAAGTCCATAATATAGTTTTAAAATGCTTGTATCTTGAAAACGGCTTGAGATACGACAAAACTGTTGAAATTCTGGCACACATAGTGGGTGTCAACTTTTGATTATAAACAATAATACAACATAAAAAAATCTAAAATTCCAAAAATATTTTAACATTATTTTATATGGGTACAAATAAAAGTTACAATGAAAAATCTTCAAAATCTAGACTTTTTGACATTTTTGCACACCTCGAAATTTTCTAAGTCCGTAAAACTGTTAAAACGCTTATATCTCGAAAACGGCATGAGATACGGCAAAATGGTTGAAATTCTGGCACACATAGTGGGTGTCAACTTTTTATTTTAAACAATATTACAACATAAAAATATCAAAAAATCCAAAAAAAATTAAACATTATTTTATATGGGCGCAATTACAGTTATCACGAAAATTTTCAAAGTCTTGACTCTTGACATTTTAAACATCTCAAAATGTTCTAAGTACATAATATTATTTTAAATACTTATATCTTGAAAACTATTTGAGATTTGGCAAAATGGTTAAAAGTCCAGCATTAAATATATCTTAACTTTAATAGATACATTTTCTAAAAAAGCTTATGCTGCTCCACTAAAGAATAAGACAGGGTTGGTGGTTACAGAAGTCATTAAATCCATTCTACCAAAGGGGGTTAAAAACATTCAATCCGACAATGGAAAAGAATTTTTTAATCAATATTTCAGCAAACTAAATATGTATCATTACCACACTTTTTCTACACTAAGGCTGCAATTGTGGAGAGGTTTCAGAGAACTTTAAAGAATTGGTTATATAGGGAATTTAGTGTTCAGGGGAGTTATAAATGGTTGGATTTACTTCCAAAGTTAATTCAAAAATATAATAATAAGGTGCATAGATCTATAGGAATGAAGCCTAACCAAGTGAATATTA
This sequence comes from Macrosteles quadrilineatus, assembly GCF_028750875.1. Taxonomy (NCBI): domain Eukaryota; kingdom Metazoa; phylum Arthropoda; class Insecta; order Hemiptera; family Cicadellidae; genus Macrosteles; species Macrosteles quadrilineatus. The sequence continues at coordinate 50,875,428 of NW_026542599.1, read as the reverse complement.
AGAACAGTAAATATGTGCATGAGAGGTTGACTTCTAAAGTAGTGCAAGTTAAAAAGCCAAGATATAAGGTAGGTGATAGTGTGAGGATTTCCAAGTATAAACATGTTTTTAGTAAAGGATATACCCCGAATTGGACAGGGGAGCTATTTACAATAGCAGAAGTAAAGAATACCAAGCCTGTGACTTATATCTTGAAAGATGAAAATGGTAATATAATCAGGGGAGGCTTCTATACAGAGGAATTGTTAAAGACCAAATATAAAGACATGTATTTGATAGAAAAGGTTATTAGGAGAAAAGGTGATTTATTATATGTCAAATGGCTTGGGTTCCCAAGTAGCCAGAATTCATGGATTTCCACTAAGGATGTTCAAGGGCGCGCGCCATGAGCCGGGAGCACGCCCGAGTTCGCGTACAAACCTCACACTATCAAGTTGATGATTTTGAGAATATACATGTGAATGCATATGGATTTGAAATAGTAATAGTGTTGTACAATGGTATTGAACATTTATATAGGCTTGTATAGGCCGAGAGCTGGATTTTTAAAAAAGTGGTCAAAAAAAGCTCACCATGTTATTCTTATGGGGAAAACGTGCCTAAAGTGATGGCTCTTTCTGGGTTCGCCACTACTCTACATTTACACTTGTAAGGGTCAATAAATATAAGAAATAGCTTTTTTAGCTTAATATCGAATATATTTATGGGAAATAAGTAAGAAATAAGGTTTGACAATTTTATAGGGATATGTGAGCAAAGATCAGGATTTTTGGTTTTGGTGGCCAAAAAATGATCCCCATGTTATTCTTATGGGAAAAAACGCCTAAAGTGACTTATCTTTCTGGGTTCACCACTACTAAAAGTAGTGGCGAACCCAGAAAGAGCCATCACTTTAGGCACGTTTTCCCCATAAGAATAACATGGTGAGCTTTTTTTGACCACTTTTTTAAAAATCCAGCTCTCGGCCTATACAAGCCTATATAAATGTTCAATACCATTGTATAACACTATTAAAATTTCAAATCCACATCCATTCTCATATATATTCTCAAAATCATCAACTTGATAGTGCGAGGTTTGTACGCAAACTCGGGCATGATCCCCCATATAACATGCATGCTACCCATATAAAATAATGTTAAATTTTTTTCTTACTTTTTGATTTTTTTATGTTGTAATATTGTTTATAATCAAAAGTTGACACCCACTACGTTTGCCAGAATTTCAACCGTTTTGCCGTATCTCAAGCCGTTTTCGAGATATAAGCGTTTTTAGACAGTTTTACGGACTTAGACGATTTTTCATGGTAAATTTTATTTGTACCCATATAAAATAATGTTAAATTTTTTTCTTACTTTTTGATTTTTTTATGTTGTAATATTGTTTATAATCAAAAGTTGACACCCACTACGTTTGCCAGAATTTCAACCGTTTTGCCGTATCTCAAGCCGTTTTCGAGATATAAGCGTTTTTAGACAGTTTTACGGACTTAGACGATTTTTCATGGTAAATTTTATTTGTACCCATATAAAATAATGTTAAATTTTTTTCTTACTTTTTGATTTTTTTATGTTGTAATATTGTTTATAATCAAAAGTTGACACCCACTACGTTTGCCAGAATTTCAACCGTTTTGCCGTATCTCATGCCGTTTTCGAGATATAAGCGTTTTTAGACAGTTTTACGGACTTAGACGATTTTTCATGGTAAATTTTATTTGTACCCATATAAAATAATGTTAAATTTTTTTCTTACTTTTTGATTTTTTTATGTTGTAATATTGTTTATAATCAAAAGTTGACACCCACTACGTTTGCCAGAATTTCAACCGTTTTGCCGTATCTCAAGCCGTTTTCGAGATATAAGCGTTTTTAGATAGTTTTACGGACTTAGACGATTTTTCATGGTAAATTTTATTTGTACCCATATAAAATAATGTTAAATTTTTTTCTTACTTTTTGATTTTTTTATGTTGTAATATTGTTTATAATCAAAAGTTGACACCCACTACGTTTGCCAGAATTTCAACCGTTTTGCCGTATCTCAAGCCGTTTTCGAGATATAAGCGTTTTTAGACAGTTTTACGGACTTAGACGATTTTTCATGGTAAATTTTATTTGTACCCATATAAAATAATGTTAAATTTTTTTCTTACTTTTTGATTTTTTTATGTTGTAATATTGTTTATAATCAAAAGTTGACACCCACTACGTTTGCCAGAATTTCAACCGTTTTGCCGTATCTCAAGCCGTTTTCGAGATATAAGCGTTTTTAGACAGTTTTACGGACTTAGACGATTTTTCATGGTAAATTTTATTTGTACCCATATAAAATAATGTTAAATTTTTTTCTTACTTTTTGATTTTTTTATGTTGTAATATTGTTTATAATCAAAAGTTGACACCCACTACGTTTGCCAGAATTTCAACCGTTTTGCCGTATCTCAAGCCGTTTTCGAGATATAAGCGTTTTTAGACAGTTTTACGGACTTAGACGATTTTTCATGGTAAATTTTATTTGTACCCATATAAAATAACGTTAAATTTTTTTCTTACTTTTTGATTTTTTTATGTTGTAATATTGTTTATAATCAAAAGTTGACACCCACTACGTTTGCCAGAATTTCAACCGTTTTGCCGTATCTCAAGCCGTTTTCGAGATATAAGCGTTTTTAGACAGTTTTACGGACTTAGACGATTTTTCATGGTAAATTTTATTTGTACCCATATAAAATAATGTTAAATTTTTTTCTTACTTTTTGATTTTTTTATGTTGTAATATTGTTTATAATCAAAAGTTGACACCCACTACGTTTGCCAGAATTTCAACCGTTTTGCCGTATCTCAAGCCGTTTTCGAGATATAAGCGTTTTTAGACAGTTTTACGGACTTAGACGATTTTTCATGGTAAATTTTATTTGTACCCATATAAAATAATGTTAAATTTTTATAATGTGTGTCAAATTGTGTGAAATTTGTGTCAAATTTATAAAAATTGTGTGAAATGTGTGTGAAGAAATACACGTAAATTCACATCACAGTCACAGTCACAGTGAAATTCACAATTCATGTGACATTTGTGAAAATAGTGTGAAATTTGTGTGATGAAGTAAACAAGTACACAAAAATTCACATCACAGTCACAGTCAGTTGTTGTATTTGATGACAGGAATAGTCCAAATACTACACAATTTTTGTCAAAAGGTCGAAATAAAAATATTGACTGTTTTTACTTGTGTTAATCTTGCAGCAAAGTACACAAACATTTACGTGATAATGTAAATTTCCTAATATTATCCAGACAAGACGATTTAAGTTTTAAAACATGTGTATAACAATCATGTTGGTAATGACGTTTCATTTAACCAATTTAGTGATCTCTTCCTCTAAAGTTGGAATAAAACTAAATATGGTTTTTTCATAATAGAAATGGAAAGGCTAAATAATAATGGCAAATATAGATTTATGTTTGATCAATTTTATAATGACTAAGAGCAAGAGTATTGATGTCATCTTCCAGAATAAGCCTCTTGTTATCATCAAAAGATAGTACTTTCTTATTCATAGTGTTTTTAACATTTTTGCTCACCTAAATTGTTTAAGTCCATAATATAGTTTTAAAATGCTTGTATCTTGAAAACTGCTTGAGATACGGCAAAACGGTTGAAATTCTGGCAAACGTAGTGGGTGTCAACTTTTGATTATAAACAATATTACAACATAAAAAAATCAAAAAGTAAGAAAAAAATTTAACATTATTTTATATGGGTACAAATAAAATTTACCATGAAAAATCGTCTAAGTCCGTAAAACTGTCTAAAAACGCTTATATCTCGAAAACGGCATGAGATACGGCAAAACGGTTGAAATTCTGGCAAACGTAGTGGGTGTCAACTTTTGATTATAAACAATATTACAACATAAAAAAATCAAAAAGTAAGAAAAAAATTTAACATTATTTTATATGGGTACAAATAAAATTTACCATGAAAAATCGTCTAAGTCCGTAAAACTGTCTAAAAACGCTTATATCTCGAAAACGGCTTGAGATACGGCAAAACGGTTGAAATTCTGGCAAACGTAGTGGGTGTCAACTTTTGATTATAAACAATATTACAACATAAAGAAATCAAAAAGTAAGAAAAAAATTTAACATTATTTTATATGGGTACAAATAAAATTTACCATGAAAAATCGTCTAAGTCCGTAAAACTGTCTAAAAACGCTTATATCTCGAAAACGGCTTGAGATACGGCAAAACGGTTGAAATTCTGGCAAACGTAGTGGGTGTCAACTTTTGATTATAAACAATATTACAACATAAAAAAATCAAAAAGTAAGAAAAAAATTTAACATTATTTTATATGGGTACAAATAAAATTTACCATGAAAAATCGTCTAAGTCCGTAAAACTGTCTAAAAACGCTTATATCTCGAAAACGGCATGAGATACGGCAAAACGGTTGAAATTCTGGCAAACGTAGTGGGTGTCAACTTTTGATTATAAACAATATTACAACATAAAAAAATCAAAAAGTAAGAAAAAAATTTAACATTATTTTATATGGGTACAAATAAAATTTACCATGAAAAATCGTCTAAGTCCGTAAAACTGTCTAAAAACGCTTATATCTCGAAAACGGCTTGAGATACGGCAAAACGGTTGAAATTCTGGCAAACGTAGTGGGTGTCAACTTTTGATTATAAACAATATTACAACATAAAAAAATCAAAAAGTAAGAAAAAAATTTAACATTATTTTATATGGGTACAAATAAAATTTACCATGAAAAATCGTCTAAGTCCGTAAAACTGTCTAAAAACGCTTATATCTCGAAAACGGCATGAGATACGGCAAAACGGTTGAAATTCTGGCAAACGTAGTGGGTGTCAACTTTTGATTATAAACAATATTACAACATAAAAAAATCAAAAAGTAAGAAAAAAATTTAACATTATTTTATATGGGTACAAATAAAATTTACCATGAAAAATCGTCTAAGTCCGTAAAACTGTCTAAAAACGCTTATATCTCGAAAACGGCTTGAGATACGGCAAAACGGTTGAAATTCTGGCAAACGTAGTGGGTGTCAACTTTTGATTATAAACAATATTACAACATAAAAAAATCAAAAAGTAAGAAACAAATTTAACATTTTTTTATATGGGTACAAATAAAATTTACCATGAAAAATCGTCTAAGTCCGTAAAACTGTCTAAAAACGCTTATATCTCGAAAACGGCTTGAGATACGGCAAAACGGTTGAAATTCTGGCAAACGTAGTGGGTGTCAACTTTTGATTATAAACAATATTACAACATAAAAAAATCAAAAAGTAAGAAAAAAATTTAACATTATTTTATATGGGTACAAATAAAATTTACCATGAAAAATCGTCTAAGTCCGTAAAACTGTCTAAAAACGCTTATATCTCGAAAACGGCTTGAGATACGGCAAAACGGTTGAAATTCTGGCAAACGTAGTGGGTGTCAACTTTTGATTATAAACAATATTACAACATAAAAAAATCAAAAAGTAAGAAACAAATTTAACATTTTTTTATATGGGTACAAATAAAATTTACCATGAAAAATCGTCTAAGTCCGTAAAACTGTCTAAAAACGCTTATATCTCGAAAACGGCTTGAGATACGGCAAAACGGTTGAAATTCTGGCAAACGTAGTGGGTGTCAACTTTTGATTATAAACAATATTACAACATAAAAAAATCAAAAAGTAAGAAAAAAATTTAACATTATTTTATATGGGTACAAATAAAATTTACCATGAAAAATCGTCTAAGTCCGTAAAACTGTCTAAAAACGCTTATATCTCGAAAACGGCTTGAGATACGGCAAAACGGTTGAAATTCTGGCAAACGTAGTGGGTGTCAACTTTTGATTATAAACAATATTACAACATAAAAAAATCAAAAAGTAAGAAAAAAATTTAACATTATTTTATATGGGTACAAATAAAATTTACCATGAAAAATCGTATAAGTCCGTAAAACTGTCTAAAAACGCTTATATCTCGAAAACGGCTTGAGATACGGCAAAACGGTTGAAATTCTGGCAAACGTAGTGGGTGTCAACTTTTGATTATAAACAATATTACAACATAAAAAAATCAAAAAGTAAGAAAAAAATTTAACATTATTTTATATGGGTACAAATAAAATTTACCATGAAAAATCGTCTAAGTCCGTAAAACTGTCTAAAAACGCTTATATCTCGAAAACGGCTTGAGATACGGCAAAACGGTTGAAATTCTGGCAAACGTAGTGGGTGTCAACTTTTGATTATAAACAATATTACAACATAAAAAAATCAAAAAGTAAGAAAAAAATTTAACATTATTTTATATGGGTACAAATAAAATTTACCATGAAAAATCGTCTAAGTCCGTAAAACTGTCTAAAAACGCTTATATCTCGAAAACGGCTTGAGATACGGCAAAACGGTTGAAATTCTGGCAAACGTAGTGGGTGTCAACTTTTGATTATAAACAATATTACAACATAAAAAAATCAAAAAGTAAGAAAAAAATTTAACATTATTTTATATGGGTACAAATAAAATTTACCATGAAAAATCGTCTAAGTCCGTAAAACTGTCTAAAAACGCTTATATCTCGAAAACGGCTTGAGATACGGCAAAACGGTTGAAATTCTGGCAAACGTAGTGGGTGTCAACTTTTGATTATAAACAATATTACAACATAAAAAAATCAAAAAGTAAGAAAAAAATTTAACATTATTTTATATGGGTACAAATAAAATTTACCATGAAAAATCGTCTAAGTCCGTAAAACTATCTAAAAACGCTTATATCTCGAAAACGGCTTGAGATACGGCAAAACGGTTGAAATTCTGGCAAACGTAGTGGGTGTCAACTTTTGATTATAAACAATATTACAACATAAAAAAATCAAAAAGTAAGAAAAAAATTTAACATTATTTTATATGGGTACAAATAAAATTTACCATGAAAAATCGTCTAAGTCCGTAAAACTGTCTAAAAACGCTTATATCTCGAAAACGGCTTGAGATACGGCAAAACGGTTGAAATTCTGGCAAACGTAGTGGGTGTCAACTTTTGATTATAAACAATATTACAACATAAAAAAATCAAAAAGTAAGAAAAAAATTTAACATTATTTTATATGGGTACAAATAAAATTTACCATGAAAAATCGTCTAAGTCCGTAAAACTGTCTAAAAACGCTTATATCTCGAAAACGGCTTGAGATACGGCAAAACGGTTGAAATTCTGGCAAACGTAGTGGGTGTCAACTTTTGATTATAAACAATATTACAACATAAAAAAATCAAAAAGTAAGAAAAAAATTTAACATTATTTTATATGGGTACAAATAAAATTTACCATGAAAAATCGTCTAAGTCCGTAAAACTGTCTAAAAACGCTTATATCTCGAAAACGGCTTGAGATACGGCAAAACGGTTGAAATTCTGGCAAACGTAGTGGGTGTCAACTTTTGATTATAAACAATATTACAACATAAAAAAATCAAAAAGTAAGAAAAAAATTTAACATTATTTTATATGGGTAGCATGCATTTTATATGGGGGATCATGCCCGAGTTTGCGTACAAACCTCGCACTATCAAGTTGATGATTTTGAGAATATATATGAGAATGGATGTGGATTTGAAATTTTAATAGTGTTATACAATGGTATTGAACATTTATATAGGCTTGTATAGGCCGAGAGCTGGATTTTTAAAAAAGTGGTCAAAAAAAGCTCACCATGTTATTCTTATGGGGAAAACGTGCCTAAAGTGATGGCTCTTTCTGGGTTCGCCACTACTAAAATGTGATGCATGTATCTGGTACGATTTTAGTTAAATAAAATAAACTCTCCAAACGAATTTAAAAATTATTAGATATGGCGAATCCTATCTTATTATTAAAGTGATTATTATTATTATTATCTTGTTATTAAAGTGATACAATCAAATTTTACGGAAACGGTAAAGGCCTCCGATGATTCTCAAACGGATTTTGTTAATTTAAAGCTCATTTGAAAGATCTTATTTATATAGTAGATGTCATATAAGGTCTTACACGTTTAAAACATTACTTGAGCCTGGTGGCTTTCAAAGTTCCCATGTTATTATTTTTTGTTTGCATTATGTTATCCCAATGAAGAACATATTTGTTTTCTTTATGATCAGCTGGGTAATTTAATTGCTGCTAAAATTAAAGGAGATCCTAGGAACGCGCTCTACTAACATTTACGCATTGACTTAGTTGAAATTAAATATTTACATTATTTTGTGATCTAAAATATTATATTTTATAACAAGAGTAGAAAGTGATAGTCATTACATATTTTAGAGCATGTTTAAATCGAGCACTTTATGGTCGAGAATATGTATAGACCCACTTTAACTTGTGTTTAAAAGTTACTTTTCGCTACTCTACAAAGACTAATTATTTTCTAAAAAAAAAAAAAAAAAAAAAACAGACATGGCTATTTCTTTATGACAAGTTGGAACATGACAATATTTACTTTGGTTGTACAGTTTTAGTTGTTGAAAATTTAAACAGTTGTCATATCAATAACAAATCTTGATTTGTTTACGTCGGCAATATTTAAAAAGTAAACATTACTTTCGCATAGTAAACATTCTTTTGCCATATTAAAAATATAATAAATGTAATCATGAACAATGTAATCATTAAATGTAACATTTTTGCAGGTGATAAACATGTAGCGAAAACCGTTTATTTCACAGTAGTGTAGCAAAAACTATATTTTCTGCATAATATGATTTGTAAGGATTTAATGAAGTTCAGTAATACAGGGATTTACTGCTTTGGTTTTGGTTCTAAAATCTATGCTTCATCCTTATATATAACTAGCTGGCCCGACAGATGTCGTCCTGTCCTAATGTGGTTTTATGTCAAATGCTCGTTCATTTTCAAGATGAGCTCGTTCACATGGCTCAATCACGTCCTGGTTGAAGTTCTTTCGCTGCGCTCACTTGCCTTCAGGTTAGCTCGTTTGCTACGCTAACTCGACTCCAGATTGAAGTTCGTTCGCTACGCTGGCTCACCTTTTGGTTGCAAATTAGCTGTCATAAATGTTAAAAAAATAATAGTGCTGCACGCTGTTGGTAAACCTATTAACTTTTTAATGTTATTGAACATCATAGAATCAAATTGTTTAGTTGAACCAGCTGTTAAGATTCTTCGATTCCATTTGAATATGAGTACTCGTATGGTTAACATGGGACACTCCAGAGCCACTGGGGCGGAGCTCTTCTGACGGATCTGCACCAAACTTCACACAAACCATCCTTGAATAATGCTTATATGCCTGAAAGTTTCATTACAATCTGTCGAGTGGTTTCGGAGTCCATAAAGGACAAACAAACAAACATACATTGGATTTTATATATACAGATACTTGAAGGCAATTCTACGAAACACTACTCCTCTGTTACTAATGGACTGATTTTTACAAACTATGTGTCAAAATTAAGTAATTTTTGTGTAGACGCCCCCTTTCAGCAATTCATGTAATAAAAGTCCTCGGGCTTTGCCCCACAGGCCATCAAAATCCCAATGTATTTCTTATGAAGAAAATATTTTGTTTACTAAACAGACAAATAATTTGTATTAATTACAGCTGTGCATAGTAGGCTCTGTACACATGATTCATACAAGAACGTTAGTTTTTCTGAGTGAGTTCGTTTTCAGTTTCGATAACTATGGGGTGGAGTGATTGATTACATTATCTTTGAATTGACTCTTTTAAGTCATCGGATATTTTTACTGTTATTCGTTTTGAAATAACGCCTGTAATACTTTGCAATTGCTCAAATTCGAGCAATAGGTGTACTAGTCAGGGTAGTATGGGTTCAGGCCAAAAACTCAATATGAAAGGATCAGTTAATCTACCTACATAAATAGTTAATTTGTTTGGATTATTGTTTTACAGAGCTCCTAGAAATTTTAATTTATTTTGATTTTTGGTGTCATTTTAAATAGCTAACTTTGAAGCTGCGTGTCGTCACGTGAAACGAAGTCAATAAATATTAAGAGCGAATTACGAGCTCTAAGTTTGTGATAAATTGCTGGTGCAAGTAATAATTTAATTAGCGAATCTATGCTAATGTAGGCAAGCATGTATGTACGTATGCGAATGTGTTTTAACAGCGTGAGTATTTTTATTAGCTACATAAGCTTTTAGTTGAGTCTTTTAAAATCATCGAAAATTATGACTGTTATTAGTTTTAAATTTACTCCTGTAATAACGGTATTTGACAACTATTGCTCGATCTAGAGCTACAAGGATATTAGTTTCCTATTTTCTCTTATAGAATGTATACATTAAACATACACGTGTTAGTTTGGAGTATGTAGACCCTACATTACCAGGAATACCCCGTCGGTGGGCTATAATCGATAAACAGCCGTTGTTCGCTATAGTTGATTGTTGGATTTGAATGCCGCGCCAAAATGGCACCAGTGGCACTGCGGCGGGGCACACACGAACTACCTTCGCCATCAACATGACCGGACAATCGAGCTCGCCTCAAAGGTCCCATATATATGATTTATCTACTTGAGGAGTATGTTTTATCTATGCCACCTTGAAAGATGTGAGTTAGTTAGTTACTGCACCTCAATTGTCTCAAGATAGAGTCAGGCTCGTGAGGATTTAGGTGGGGGATGAGCCAGATAATCTGATCAGGCACTGTTTTTATAAAAGAAAGAAAAGTTACAAATGAACATCAGTTGGGTATAGGGAAAGAAAATGTAAAAATAAAAATAGACAGTTTGTTTGGGAACTTGTCATAGAGCTATATAATTATATAGCTATGTAGTCAAGAACAGCGCAAAGGTACCTGAAGACCTAAGATTTGTGCTTGACCAAATTAATTTTAAAAGTGATTTATAATTTAAAATTATTTTTGAGAAAAACCAACACTATCGACTGGTACATATATTTCTTGTGGAAATAATTTGGCTTGAAAACTAAAAAGATTCTGTCAAATTTTTTGTAACTTTACAGATTGTCATCAGGTTCTGAAGCTACTTCACCAATCCCAACTGCTGTTTTGGAAACGTTTCAGCGGAGTTTTGGAGATGAAGTAACGTACCATTTCAAGGGCCTCACTAGTGCCAACCACAACATTAAGGCTGCCAAAGCAAGACAATACACTGCGCAAAAAGATGTAATTGGTTATTTATCCTTGAATGTTCCTAGCTCATGCTAGATTGTTTCCCCCGCTCATTATTACATGTTTCCCAATTAAATACAGTCGAACCTCTATAAGACGAATTTCAAGGGGTAGGGGGTATTTTACCATCGAGGTAATTCTTAATAAAGAGGTTCGTTTTATCGAGTTTTAATACTGCCGTTATTCATCTTATAGAGTTTTCTCATCGCTCTGAGTCAATGAATGAGGAAGGAAGATGGATGTGTGGGGGTTTCATGTTGAGACAAGCTACTGTTTGTTTTGAAAATTACATGATATGGAGGATGAGATCATGAGAAATTTGTCTTATAGAGGTCGCATTTGTCTTGTAGAGTTGTGCTAAAAACATTCGTTGTATAGAGATTAATCAGTCCTAGCCAATGTCACAAAAAATCGTCCTATGGAGGTTTTTAACCTAATTATTACGTTGTAGAGAAGTGTTTTTAGCATTGACCTTTATGAAAGTTTCAAGGGAATTAAAAAATCGTCTTAATGAAGAATTTGTTTTACCAAGGAGGTTCGGCTTTGCCTCCCAACTACTTAGACGTGCCCATCTCATAGCTCATACAAATCTGTCTCCAACTCGCAATAATCTGTCCCTTAGCTTAGCCCCCGAGCTATTTTTTTACTTGTACATGTCTCTTAGCTCATATTTACCTATCCCGTAGTTTATATTTGGTTATTAAGCTCATACTTATTTGTTTCCATACTTGTCTTTACACCAACTTATTTCTCTGTCTCCCAGGCTTATACTTGCTTGTTCTTTAGATGTTATATTTGCCTGTTCCGACGCTCATACTTGTCTTTATCTTAGCTCATATTTGCTCTCCAAAATTCTCATAATAACTTGCTAATTCTTTGCTTATGCATGTTTCCATCTCAATTGTTCTTTCCTAGTCCATACTTGTCTGTCTCCCAGCTCATAACTGCTTCCCCACTAGTTTGTAAATGCTTTTCCCACAGCTCTTTCCTACCTATCCACTTGCTTATACTTACTTTCCTTTCCATCTCATAACTATATGACCCCAGCTCTTACAAACAGTTCCCAAACCGATGTTTGCTTATTCTCCAGCTCATTATTGCTTGTCCCCAGGTGCGGTCGATGATAGAGCAGTGTGCTCCTCACCTGGTACTAAACCTCAGTCCCTTGGAAGAGATTAGATTCACTCACCCTCTCCCCACAACCTCCCGGATGAGGAACATCGATCTGTCTAACCCAGACAAGCTGTTGAAGGCGAGGTTGAAACGTGACTCTACCTCTACGGTGGGGTCTAAAGCTTCTAACACCTCCACTACTTCTAGTACACTGAGGTCCAAGAAGAGATCCTCGTAAAGGGGTTCAGTTTTTGAAACAAACCGAATTGGGGTTTCCATTTTTAAGCTTAAACCTGAGACTCATCTCCTTCCTTTATGTCTGGTATTCTTTATGTGTAAATATTAAGTTATTTTAAGCAACATATACGCTAAGGAATCCAAATACTCGTTTGTAAGTTCGTTTTAATTGACGTTTTGTAACAAAAATCGTCGAGGAACCAAATTTAATAATCATGTAGTTACACTCAATATGCAAGATATAGTTATGAGACTTACTGAAAATTATGGCAGATAATAAAACTAATTAAATTGTGAAAGTGTTTGGTATACTGTATACCAAAGTTATGTCATTACATCCTAATCCTAAGTATTTTTTTGCTTATGTATTTTTTAAATGTGCTATTTTTAAGTCTTAAGATACTGTAGTAATTTTTGTAAATCACTGATTGTGAATCTCTTAGATGTTTTTACTTTTTGTACCTAATAAAAGACACAAAAGATATGAGGTATATATTAAAGAATAAATGCTTTCCCTTGTCATGTGGTTTTGTATTAGAAGGCATCTGTAGAACCTTCGCTATAAGATTGAACTGCCTACTTGTATAAATGAGTCCAAGCTGGTAAAGTATAATGATGATTACTTTACTACGTTACTGAGTTTACTTTACTACATAAGTCAGCACATCATCAAAAAAGTAATATATGGAAATAATTAAAAATGTATATAACTAAGCAAGATGAAATTCGCTGCTTTCAGCTTATCTTTGAGAACAACGTCTAGCTGACCTTGACTGTGCCCTTATTAACGTTTGCATTAAATGCAAAAGTCTTTCGACTTAAATTCCATTTTCAATGGTTATGCCTTTTCTCGTCTTGCGTTAGCATTACGAAGTCGTCATGTTTAAGACCCATCCGGTGACGCATGAGAGCCCTTTCTTTATGGCTTTTAGGAAACTCATCAGGGAACTGCATTTGCTTGGAACAATCATTAGGTATTTGAGAGAGAGAGAGGGGAATTCTTTATTTACAACAAATTATTTTGCAGCATTACATGAATCAAATTAAAATATCACATGGGTCACAATGACCTGTGCGTGATAGAGTCCTTATTTATTCCATTATTTATTTATTTCATGCCAAAGCTATTAATATTTCAATAAAAGACATACCTAATAAAATGTCTTGTTGCAACGAACATAAACTTCATTAAACCTAATGTTATTAAAATATTTTTATGGGAATATTTCAGTGGAATTCCGATTAGGCAAATGAAAATTCACTGAGTCTGCAGGTTTGCTGGGGCGGAGGTATTATTCATAATTTTTGGTAAAAGATAATTTGATATCCCTCTCTGAGCAAAAGTTATGTTTAACCATATTACTCAAGAAAGTAGAGTAAACTAAGAGTGTGCACTAGTTTAACGTGAACTTGGACACTTAAACGTTACAGATATTAAATTAAGGTTTTGCAAATTTGTATTGTAGGAACTTGTTTGATGAAGGACATGTTCCCTTTGACAAGAACAAACAGCCAGGGCTCACACAAATATTTCACGTGCTGTTGAACACAAACTTTCACATTTTAGTTTCACCGTACACTGTAAACAACGCTAGGACATCTGTCAAAACTCTGAGTTGTTCCTTTGTGTAAAGTAAAAGTATTCTATTTACGCAGAATAAAATATTTTATTGTGGGGAAAAGAAAACGTTTGAAAGAAGAGTTTAAATATACACTACAATGTTTAATTTAGCGAGTAGCTAATAAGCACTGCCTACAATAGGAATTTATTATAGGAGAAATAGATAATCAAATAGGAAAACCGTTCAGTAATAGAATTGTAAAATTCTTACACATTTCCATTAAGTTCACAAACAATTCAACTTTCAATTGCAGAATACGGGATTTTAGACGTTATCCTCATAACTCTATACTATTGTTATTCAAAACTTATTGAGGATTCTGAAAATTGCAATAATTCCTAATAATATTTAGTGGTGCACTTATGGCCATTTTATCCAAGTAAGGACAAATATTTTTAAATTACCGTATTTTGTATGGCAACCTAGATTGGTGCTATTATGTCCCTAGTAGCTTAAAACATACATTTTTTTACACTATCTTCATTCTACCCTGTATATTATTTTCTGACTCCAAGTTATTGTTTTACTCCTCTTACAAGGTATTATCCAACAAATGTTGTAGTACTATAAGTAAACTGTATTTACTAACTATTAGCAAACTACGTGGACAAACAAGATGGTTTACCTTCGGTTTATTCTGTAAAACCTTCCTATCTTCAAATACTTCAAATTTATACGGCTTAAGTAGAATATACAATCCAATATCTTGAGAGCTGACATAAACTTATTGTTACAAAGTAAATGCATCTTGCAAATCCTCGAATGCGACAGAAACTTGAGAAATATGGAAACTGTTATTATATCAAGTAAACTTAAAGTAGGCCACATAGTTTATCGTATCGGAGCTGAATTATTTGTTACTGTAATGATTAGTATGAAACATCGAGCTCGCTCATAACATAAAGACGGCAAAATAGTTAGTAAAAATTGCAAATAAACACTCCGAATTATCTAAGATGTGGTTTTCTGCTGTTGATATACTTTAAGCGGTTTTGTGAGACAAACATTGCCATAACCTTTACTTTATGGCCTTAAAACAATCATGTCCATACAGACGAATAATCAAAATTGAAAATATCTACAATAAATTACACCATGTAGACTTCTCATCCCATTGTAAATTTTGAAGCACGTTTTTCGTGTCTAGTTCATGTACGTGACACAAAGGTGCTAGTGTCGACGAAACTTTGTTTCTATTATTTTAGGGTTATTTTCTTGATTTGTGCTTTACTGTTTGGTTATATAACTAGGGGACAAGTTATTGTTTATGATTAGATCGTATTATTTGGTTAAACGAGGTTTTAAATGGCTGTAATAACGGGAAACAAATTGTAAACAAAACACGACCTCTACATAAACCGTACAGAACTAACAATAAAATTGTCTTCAGCTGTTCCATAGAAATCTACTAAGGGAGCACTAAGGGAGTATGTTTTATCTATGATTACACTAACAAACTCGTAATATTTAACATCTCAGCTGTTGACCAGCATTGTTGCGAGTTGTGAATATTATGCGCTCTCTGATTGTGACATTTGTTGGTCTAGCAAATTTTTCGAGCGTTTCATTAGTATTCTAAACCAATACAATTTACAAATCAAATATGCACACCTATGCAAGATTTGGTTGCACGAACTACTAATTGTGGACTCAGGAAATGTGACATGAATAATTAACTTGGTGGTATTATCAACAAAACAATAATTGCAATCATTAGTCTTATTAGCAGTGAAATAAATATGGTTTGTAAACATTGCATTTTTAACCAAACAGCGTCCTAAAATATCAAATTGTTTATTTTTTGTAACGACATTCTAAATTTCCCATAACAGATGATACCCTATCCTATGAAACCTTGACGTATAATGGTAAATTTAAAAATATAAAATAAAATAATAAATAAGTATTAATTTGTTCAAATATTAATGTTACTTTTTATTCTCTTGAAACTACAAAGTACATTTTTAACGCAGTTTACATCAGAAATAATTACTGTCACATAATTGGATTAACGTTTGAGAGCTTTTACCCGACTGCTTAATAGAGGCAATTAAAAAGTCTCCATTACGAGTTAGAGCAGTATTTATGGAGTATGGTTGCTATGTTCCCTAATTTAAAATCCAGAATAGGTTTTGCTGCAAGGGAAATATAGAAAATACAATTAGGGGAGTGACTAAAACATACGTTCAAAATAAAATTATAACTTTGAGTAAAATCGTAAGAATTTAAACAATAATTAGCAGCAACTATCGAAATTAAGTTTACTAAAACTTGCAAAGCCTTTTAGTATGTTTATATTTTTTCTAGAGTGTAAATGCATTCAAAGAATACGATTCATTAATTTACAATCAAGGAATAAATATTGATAAGTTTACATCAATGAATACAAAAATTGTATCCATTATAACTATACAGGTTTTCAATAAACAAACAATAAATCCTATTAACGTTTTAAAAACCAAGTGGAATGCTACAAAATTAATATTTATTAACTGAAAATATCATCCAAATAAATATTTGTAGACAAATAAATAGATTTATTTGCAAATACTTCAAACATCACAATTGTGTCATATAATATATATACAGGGTGACAAAAAAGTCTGGAAAAGGCTTAATATCTTTTTAACTAAATCCGTTAGAAATGTCAAACTTTTCACATCAGCTTACATGTATAAAAACTACTTTTTCCAAGCATTTTGATGTTTTTACCTCCACCAGGGGACGACCCATGAGGAGTAGGTACATAATATTTAATGTAAGCATAGGTTGATTTGAACATAACTTTAAAGGTCTGGTCAAGTGGAGTTCATTGCCGGAAACCGCATCTCAAAAGGTCCATTCGTTACAAAATGGCGGCATTTCAAAGTTCTTATGGAATATACCTTTACAGGCCTTAATATTGGTAAATACTCGTATTAAACATTATCTTGAGAGCTTAAACTGTATTTTAAAGTCAACTAGCCCATAGACTAAGTTCATTCAATCTTAAAAATAAATTTAACCGGGTTTCAGATTTCCCGGCTAATTTTGACTATGAGTATTTACCATTACTAAGGCCTGTGCAGGTATATTCCGCAAGAACCTTGGACTGCCGCCATTTTGTAACGAATAAACCTTTTTTGATGCGGTTTCCGGCAATGAACTCCACTTGACCAGACTTTTAAAATGATGTGCATATCAACCTATGCTTACATTAAAGATTATGTACCTACTCCTCATGGGCCGTACCCTGGTGAAGGCAAAAAAATGGTAATACTTGCAAAAAGTAGTTTTCATACATATAAGTTGATGTGAAAGGTTTGAATTTTCTAACGAATTTAGTTAAAAAGATATCAAGCCGTTTCCAGACTTTTTTGTCACCCTGTATATATATATCATATATAATATATATATCATATATATGATTTATATATATCATATATATATATATATATATATATATACATACAGTCCGTGTTTGATATTGTGTTCCTACCGTACCAACAGATCATGTGTTGTATTGGCTGCCTTCACTCGACCGTGAATATTCCCAATACATGGGATCTGTGCTTTGAGGCGTGCATATATATTTAATGAAGTAAAAGGTACTTACGTGCTATTTTAATATCACATTTTATAGATGTGTTTAGAAATATCGCAGATGTTTCATTAATGAAATTAAATAAGTTAATAAGTTATGTAATATAAAAAAAAACTGCATTTGATTGGTTTTGTTGGGAATTTTGTTTTTGTTTTTACCAACAAGTTTGCATTTGGGCTGTCATAAAATAATTTGAGTAAAAAACAAAAGTAGAATACGATACCCACGAATACATCTATCCTAGAATTTTATAAAGCGCCTACTGGGCATTAAAGTACAAAAGAACTGTTAAAAAGTTCAAAGTTAAGTTAAAAAGTTCCAAAAAGTTAGTACATTAGTCAAAATAACTACGAATGAACAAGTAGTATGTGTGCATGATACAACATGCAATGATCCATCGTTTTATACCAAATTAAATGGTGTAATTTAACCCTAGCGAATTTTGTTGCATTTCCATTGTATTTCCTATCGACTAGAGACTTGTTAGAACTTGTCTACTTATTCCATGTGCATCACAAAATATGTTTAACAGTGCCATGGGATATGATAACTGTAGGTATGTAAGGCTGCACTTTACTTTAGGTCTTACACAAACAACCGAATGAAAATATCTACTATTCGATTGTTTCATTCGATATATCGTTTGGTTAGTTAGGTTAGGTTAACCTTACCTAAATAACCAAACGATATATCGAATAATCGATATATCGATCGATATTTTCATTTGAATGAGTGTAGGACCTAAAGTAAAGTGCAGCCGTATGTAAAACTACTTTACCTGACCCAGGACCGCCCGAGTCACGTGATAGCCATATCAGTATTAAATGCACAGCTCGTATTTGCTTATTTATTTATTTATATATATATATATATATATTTATTTGTATTTATTTATGCTTGAACGTGCGTGTGTCAGTTATGTTAACCATGTGTTGACTCTGACGATACTGTTTCATGTCGAATCTTGTAAGTAAACTAATTTCAACAAACTAGTTGAATTACGTGACTAGGTTAAATACTACCATCATTTTAGTTAAAACTGCTCTTTAGAACTCCTAAACATTTAAACCCTCAACTGTTGCATCCAAATGCAATAAAGAATGTTTAGAACGAAGATTGTGACTTGTTCGTTGTCGGCGACTTGTTAAAATACAATTTCTTTAGTTTGAATCACACACAGGGGGAAAATAAAGTAAGCTAGGTTGACATGTACAAAAGTTGAAGTAAAAACTAATTGTGTGACATACCGTGTAACTATTTTAGAATTCTACATTTGTCATTGTATTACTATAATTTAAGATTTAAAATTTTTTACTAAACAAACTTGATTCTTACGTGAAATCTATTTTGAGCAGTTCAGGTTTCACATGAGTCGATGATTTTACAATAGAATAAATTACTTTAAGTTTGCTCATTTTTGTATAGGCCTATAGCTTCATATTTTAGTGACTAGTAATGGCAATTAACAAAATAAATCTATTTTAAAATAAGTAAAATCTGTTAAAAGTATTTAATGAAGCTACCTTTACAACAAACGTAACGCCAATAGCTGCGTGAAGAATATTTTCACTTTATCCCGTTAAGTTAAAACTTACTTTTTTACGTTTTAGCCAATTCGCGAACACGTCATCTAAATATAGGATTTTCTCTATCCTATATATTAAACGAATAGTTAGAAAATTATTTGTGTGAATGATGCCTAAAGTGATGAATCGACATATTCTCAGTGTCGAACCAGTACCTTTTAATTTGCAGGTTAACACTTTAACTGTTAGCAATTTAGTTTTTCCTGTTAAAAACGTTCTTGTTTATTTGAAATTGAGAGTCACTAAATATTAAACTCATAAGTGATTTATTAATTGTTAAATTATAAAGAAAATGGTAAAAAAACCTTTTTTCTCAATAATGTCTAAGGAGCAAACCCCGTTACGCTTGAGCACTCTTGTTTGACATAGAAATCGGATTTCTGACACTTGTTTCCAAGTTATTTACAGCTTGAGATGTATTTTAGGTGTCAGGTCAGTATTTATTCAACCATTTATTAGGTTTATTTACAGTAAAGGGGACTAAAAGTAATCTTGTATAATATTAGGTTTTCATGATTTTAAACTAAGTAGTAGACACTCTGTCTTAAATACCACTTGTATTATTATACTTGATCGTAAACTATTTATGAGGTACAAGACAGTATAATTGTTCAAAACTCTGTCCTCTACAGTAGAGAAATTTACGATCTATGAACTGGGTACATTCAATAAATTTAAGCTAAAGCAATTCAACTAGCTTTACTTAAGTTTGTAAACTTCTGATGGAGTCTTGTATCTTCTCCCTTTAATAATAACTCTTTGAAGATATTAATATCGCAGTGAAAAATTTTGAATCTGTTGAAAAAATGAACCAAGGGTGAAAGTCCTTAATTGTTTCGGTAAATATCTTTTAAATTTGTTATCGATTTGGCTTTTTAAGTACGTGCATTTCGTACTATTTTGTGGCCTTGCGTAATTTTTTTATTACTTAATTTATTGATACGATTACTTTTGCACCCGATGATTAATATTCCGAGCTGCAGCACAAAATGCAATTACCAAACGCATGTGTGCTGCATATAAATGCACGTGTGACAGAAATCTGTCATTTGAATTATACATGAATACCTAACAAGGTAAAAATCTACATATGAACACAAATAGCCTTATTTTAATCAACCTGCTGATTGGAGTAAACTAAATGATCTGTAAAAAAACCATGAGGTGCAATCATAAAAAAAGATGTTTTTTAACGCCAATCAGCTTTATAAAAATACAATATAGATATGGATTTTAATGCGGCAGTTTTGGTAAAAAGTTACGCGTTTTCTCTTTATGATACTACTTCAATCTCGATGGTTTTGTATAAATTGTAAGTGGTTTCCAAAATCTAGATTCCATCTAGAAAAGTCAGTTGCTATTAAAGTTTACACACTGGGGGTCTACATAATAAAATTAGTTCAATTATTAGAGAAATAAAATGCACCTTTTTTCTCTACATGAAAATTATTCATTTATAGGAATAAATAAATCCAATATGTAATAGATGTTATTTTAACAGTAAAATCAAACAAAATATACCTTTATAGTTACATCTATACACAAATGGTACGACAGTAATTGCAAATTTTTGCATAGAAAAAGTTATTTGTTTTTAACCATGAATCCAACAGTGAACCACTGTTCTTACTAGCTAAGCAAAATGGCAGTATGAGCAGATGCTGCCTTTTGGCTTAGCATGAACACAAATATTTCCAAGGAAAAAAGCAGTATGTGCATTTACATATTGATCCAGAGGAAAAAAATGTATTTATTTGTTATAGTGTGAATTGATTATTTATGCCTAAACATTACCTAAGGCAACAAAAAATATTAGTTTAGTTTTCAGATGTGTCAGGGCAATGGCGGCAAAGTTGAGGTAATTTTCTGAAAATATTCACTTTTGCACATACTGCCTTCTTTCTTAGCAGGACAGTGTTGTTTAAGTTATGAATCTGACTACACATTTAATAATCGGGTTATCATTCAAACGACCCAAAGCAACGTTACTGTTATCACACAATGTTACTGTTTTTTTAATCCTATGTTCGTTGATGTACAAACATATACTGGATGGTTAGTAATCTACTCTTGTTTGTTAAATATTGTTTATTCAAATGTTATGCTGTTGATTCATGCAAAACAATTTACCACCCCATTAAGATACTTATCATTTATACACGATGAGTTGGAAAATCCACTAAAAGCATTAGCAGAGTTATGAATTATTTACATAAAAATTGGTAAAGAAACATGAACCATCATGTTCGTAAATTTTACAATACTAGTTAATGTTTAACTTCACATAAAAAAAATAAATTAAGACATTTCATGGGATGTGTTAATAACAATAAATGTATGACACTCATTACAAATGAATCATTAATCTTGCAACGCTATTTTATGAGTTAGAATTGTGTTTCTAAGATTGACCTCAATCAAGAATGTACAACGCTTAGCACCTTGTCAGACAGAATGTACGTTAACAAAATAAAAACGTTATCATTAATTTATACAGCATTCACCAAAGCTTTGTATTACTCATACGAATGTTGGCATAAGGAATTTTTAAGATTATATAATTTGAATGCAAAAATAACTTCAATATTTTTCTCGAGGTGAAATGAAATAATACAGTTACAAAAACCACTTCGTAGAATCATTAAACAAAATTAATGTTTAGAAAACGCTCACTCTGCTAATGCTTGGTGGATTTATTTGTATAATTGAGCTTAAAACTGTAATTCTGGATGGAAACAATAATGGTTCTGCAACATTTCCTTAAAAATGTATTCTTAAAAATGAATCCTAAATTTTAAAATTAGAGTATTTATTTATATATACAGTATATATAGTGGATTCGATTGTATATGATCTTGAAGTTGTACTTTTTAAAGTGTAGTTATTGAATGCTTAAAAACCTGTATAATATTCGAAATGCATAACAGTTTTGAGCTTGGAATATCTATAAAATAATACACTTCTTAAAAATATCCATGTTTAAATTTCGTGTAGGTTACGGTATTAATTTGTGTGCGATTATCAACAATTATTTGCCATACTATTTTCATTTTTGAACATATGACTTCCAGTTTTGGTTTTGAAATAAAACTTAAAATATAAATAAATAAATATAAAATATAAACACTTCATAGAATAATAAATTATTAAATGGAAACTATAATACAAGTAAAACATGCTTTGTAGCATTTTAGTTATGCTCTTAGATTACCTACATAATAACAATTCAAATAACACATCTTTGATAAATACTCTTACTTAAAGTATTTATTTTTTATCTTTTGTTTGTCTTTTGATTGCTTAAGATAAAGTGCCCACAAACAGCCTTAGAAATAGTATATTTAGGAATCTTTGTTGAAGAAAAAAAGAAAAAATATTTAAACAATTTGTATGTTATCTTTATGCATCAATTTGACCCTGCCAACAAATGTTTCAAATTTGGAGAGGCTAAGCTGTTCTGATTTTCTTAAATAAATACATTTGAATATTTGAATTTATATAAACGCTTAACAAATATATATTTAATGTAAGACATGTTAACAGAGGAATTGCTCTATAAATATTCTTCATAGTAATTATATGTCTAAGGAATTGTAAACTATTTTCAGAGAAAGATAATTTTTACGGTAACGTTATACTAGAAATGTGTACATTTATTAAACAAATGAATAATTTAGGAGGTTAAAAATAATTTTTAATGATTGAAAACCCAAACATTGTAAGTGAATGGGATTCCTTATTAGCTTAATTATTTACAATCATACAATTATTGTAAGCACTGAAAACGCATTGTAGTTAGATGGGAATAATACTTTTTTAAATAATGTTAAAATCAAAATTCAGATAGTTGTTTGAAGATAATAACAGTTTTGGAACCACGTCGAGCTCTTGAAGTTTTGAGCTCAAACTTTGATACTTCCCTTTATGCCATAAACGAGTTTTGGTGTCACGACGTGAACAATGTTTTGAATAAACTTATAAACATTTAGAAAGCTATTTGCTTACATTTTTTTTAATTTTGGTACCAGACCATTTAAGTCAATATTTTTTCAATTTACTACCCGTTGTTTAACACATATATTTGATTAAACTATTTAAACCTACAGACAATAGATCTCATAAGTAACTTTACAAAATTAATTTTTTTTTCAAAACAAAACAATTAGTTATAATGCTATTGTTGGAAAACCAGTATCTGAAATACAATCCTTGATATTTTTCTATACTGTGTATCAGTATACACAAACGATATCCTTGTACACACGTCTTCGGATCTCTGAATTTCTTGATTAATGCTTCTAAAACTTGTCCACATCACTATTTCATCATGAATTTCTCTCGTGTTTATTAAATTGACATATGGAATTTTTGGCCTTATATTGTATAAAGATATCGCAACTTAGTAGGCTACCGTATGTCATGAAAAAAGTGTTTTATTTAACCTTATTTTCGTCCAAGTTTAAATTGGCTAATAATTTGGCCAGACATTTATAAACATTGGCTAATATAAAATACTTATAGCTTTTGTAACCGTTTGGCAATATTATGAAGAAACAATATTTAATGAAACAGGTGTTAAAAAATCAAAATGTTTCTATTTTGTATCCTCTTCTCCCTGCAAAGCATGGGTACAACAGCTAGTAATACATACGTTACTTAAGAAAACAACCCAATCTCTTTTTTGTTCGCCCTTTTTTGAAAAGATGCTATATCAGGATAAGAACAAAATATTCCATATTTACCGGCTAGTAAAACAATAGTATTTAACTCTGTATGTCTATGATAAAACTATGTCCAGTTTTAATTGGAGTTTGTAATATTACATAATCATTTAAAGTGGTAAAATGTTAAGTAGTTTAGCGAATTTCCCATACAAGGAATACAAGCAATATTTTAAAGATTATAGTGTAAATCAATTCAGGCAAATGGAAATTCGCTTAGTCTGCAGGTTTTCTGTGGCAGGGGTATTTTCCCAAATAAATAGCTATGTTATTTAGAAAACATTAAGAACCTTAGCATAGAGAAAGGTAAGCTGTGTTTACATTAAGGGCTCTTTACACAAACACTCTCTGGAAACAGCAACATGACACTAATGACCCTAATTAGTAGCAATTACTGAGAATTAATTGCAATGTAAATTACTCAGACATCGTGGAGCCTTTTAGCACACAGATACAGCCTGTTTTAACCTGTTTGCCAAACTTATAATATTTAAAACGTTCACATCTCACCGAAATTGACATACGTGACGGTTTTGTCAGAAGAACACTAACCATTCTACATTTTCCTACTGCTGTAGTTATAAACATACATACACATTTATGTTACACACTTTAAATATTGTATGAGCTTTTTTATCTGAATAATTTGAAGTATTATAAAACAACAATATCCTTATTGTTTGGATGAATTGTGCATTAATATGCAATGGGCACGTTGATTTATAATGATTGGCATCCGGTTCATATAGCTGTATGCAACGCTATACAACACGCGGTATGTAGATGAGCGGAAATTCTCAATCAGAATTCTGATTTTAAAAATCTCATTTGATTATAAATTTCCCTTGAGTGTTGTTGATTTTTATGTCGTGATATCTGATTTCCAACTATTAAGTTAATAGTTAATAAGTCAGATCATTGAAATCGTATATGTTATTTACGTAATCTTATTTACTTAAACACTTATTAAAGTGTTTAAGTAAATAAGATTACGTAAATAAAATATACGATTTCAATGACCGTTTTATGAACGCTACCCTAACGCAATAGCCGAAACCCTCAAACGAATTCTGCTAACGACATTCAGGGCAAACTCTGCCAAAACAATAAAATATACAACAACTAATGAATAGTTACAACTACCCTACTTAATACTCTTAATATAAAAACAAACTACAAATTGAATTTACCAAGTTAGCAAATCCAATTAAATCAGTCAAACTTTTTATATTTTAAGTAAAATTTAAGCTGAAGCAAAAAAATATGGATTTATTTTAAAATACATGTTAGTATAACATAATTTGAAATAAACAAATTATAAAAATATAAGAAGGTATGAATAAAATGTGATTTAAAACTGTTGTTCATTCAATATACGTTTGTACAGGAAAGGTCGTTCATAATGAAATTCAAAATCTTTGTATTATGTAAAAGGTATTTCTAAATAGCTAATTAAAAGAAGAATAAAAGTATTATTTGCGATTTTTCTGATCAACGAAACAGTTGTTAATTGCTTGTCATTTTATCAATATTTTAAAAGTGAATCAAGATTAGCCTAAATTCGGTGAAACAAATTAAAATCTTCAAGAATGACTTACCTACTGCTAATATCTCTGTGTTGGCAATTGTTCGTAATCCAAAAGCTCGTTTGAATCCTAAGATTAAACATACAGTTGAATTTGCCTATAGTCACCCGACAAAGTGGACTTCTTGCACGGATTTACAGAAAGCCTTACTTTGGCACACAGTTTTTACTTTGGCGCACACCATTATTCCAACCAAACAACACAAAACATCGTGATTTTATTATGCACGTAATCCGTGTTTGATTCATTATAAGTTTGACTTAAATATATTACGAGTACAATCAGCTTGTGCAGCGTTTACCATTTCGTTCAATGTTTGGATTTAACCTAACCTAAAAACGTGCTGTACAGTGTTTGTAAGACTAATTATTTATATGATTATAGTGTCCCTAACTGTAGAAAAAATATAATTTTTTACACAAGGGCAAGCTGAGTGACTTTTTGTATGCTAAGTACCACTTTGCCCACTATTTACACAAATAACTATTTCAAAATATATATCAATGCATTAAGACCAAGGTTTTGGAACGCGTACATTTTAAAAGTATATTTTGGAATTGTCTTCTTCATTATGTTCAACGAAAAATATCTTGATTCCTACAAAACATATTGTTATGACATTTGTTGTGTATAAATGTGTACAAAAAGACTATAAAAATGTATGTTAACAAAAAGTCCCACTTCTATCCTTACTCGTGATAGTGGCTGTTTTCTTAATTAAGTTTAAGATAAACATACATAATGTATTGGTAAAAGACTGTTTCGCAGGATGTGTACGTTTCCGCACGGAAGATTTTAAAATACCTTTGAGATCTTACCATAAAATAAAATACATCATACTATGCTAAACCATATAAAATCCATCTATTTTTACCGTGCCAATTGTTTGAAATGACTCCAATTACAATCAGGTACTGAAATATGAGTAATTAGAAGTCTTACTTTAATTAGAAACTGTTATTACATTGAAATTCCTTGTTTTAGCCCTTATTGCCAGAGTACATAAATCCACAGAATACGATTTGTTAATAGTGACCAACGTTTCTGATAAGAAAAAAAAAACTTTATTTTTAGGTTTTGTAAATGAATAGGAGGGCTGTAAAAATAATATTGGACTAAAAACTTTATATAAGTAAACGAAGCAAGTAAAATAAAAAAGCCGTTCTTTAAAAATTGTTCTACACACACTAGTATTTGACTTTCATTTAGAATCCCTGCCAAATATATCGGATTGGCTTTTATTGATACGAAGAACTGATATTCAGTAACAAAACATCAGAGGATCAAATAAAGTTTAGTCCAATCGAGCGTGTTTGATATTGTGTTCTTGGTCCACGTGATGTATTGGATACATTCAGTCATCCGTGAATATTCACAGTAAATCCAACCAGAGATCTCTGTGAATATTCACGAGCAGATGGAATTCATCGAGAAAATCTTAAATGGTTTTCAATGTACAGTATTCAAACATTTATAATTTGTCATTATACGCTATAGTTTTTCAACAAGATCATTCGTTTTTTTTCTCTTGTATGTAAGCACAATTGTAGAAGTTTGAATGTTAAAACGGAGCCCATACATCCGGCTAGCGTTTGGATTAATATTGTAATGTGTTGCATGTTTAACTAACTAAAAATCTCTAGACATATAAAAGATATCTTTGTTTTGTAAAATGTGTGTATTTCCTATTGACTCCCAAACCACTTCTGCATGTAACAATTTTTATAGCACATCCCAATATTTGCAGATCATATAAACTAATTGTTACACTTTATACGCATCCTTATATGCATCTAGAACTGAAGATTGTGTTCTATGAATTGTACTATGTCAATTGTTATTTTATTAGGTGTACTACTTGGGACCTAGTTTATCGTATCTGAGCTGAACCGTTTGTTACTGAAACAATGAAAACTTGAAATAACAAGCCGATACTTACCAAACTTACGAAACAATGATCCAACATAACAACAACAACAATATTTAGAGCAGTGGTAAATTATTTATTGCCTTACTTTTTATTTATTTATTACTTGTACACAACATTGAATTAAAATCAATATGGATTATAAAATGATTGAGTAGTTAAAAATCTCATAAATACAGATTTTATTCATTGTTTTTGGAAATTCGCTGAAAGTTTAAGGAAGTAGTTGTGATATAATTCTGCATAAAACTAATTCAAACACATTTGATCCAAAAATAGATCTGCGTGGATGAAAATATAATGAATTATTTAACTGAACATGCGAAAAAAAAATTCTAAAATGTATATCAGGAATCAAAAGGTTTTGAAAAACCTTTTCGTATAGGAACACTTAACTTTCCATTGAAAAGAACAGATTTTAAGCTCAGGTTGTGCAAAGTGATAGCAGATGCTTGTCTTTTTATATAAATGGATCTCCTCAATGCCTTCGAGGGAAACCCTGTTACATCTGAGCACTCTCGTTTGACATCGGAAACAGATTTTTGACACTTGTACAACAGTTTTTGTTCCTTTTGGGAGTTTTCAAGTGCATAATCTAGAGATTTACTTATTAATTTAGGGGGTATTTAAAAGTTTATATTTACGTAACTGAATGCAAAACAATATTAGGTTTAAATATTCTATTAGTTATCTATTTTAACAAAGTATTTATATTGTTAAAAATTATTCACTATTTATGCATTATTTAATTTGAACAAATACAATAAAGTTACATTTACAGATAAGTATAAACAAAAAACTGGCATACTTTTCACAAATTTGAACAAGAGCTCCTCAAATTATTTTAGTTTTAGTTTTTATACGTATAACGTAAGCTTTGTCCACTCTTTTTTTACGAATCTTTTAAAAAAATATTAAAACTACACAGCTCAAAGTTTTTCAAGATAGATTTAGCTAATAATTCCTATTAGATGATTATATGAAACAAGATCATATAATAGGATAACTAATAAATATTTAAAAACGATTATTGCAGAATTTAACTTGATATAATCGAAGGTTGATTTGCCTTATAAAATAAATACATCGCCGGAAAGATTAATCTAATATTGAAACACTGGTTTTTATTGACTATCCGAGTGGAAAATGAGGTAAAACATAATTGGGTTACCATTTTAACAACCTTAACCTAAGCTTAACCTTAGCACTGAATAATAATATTGATTTCCATCACTCATCCGTTGGGCATTGATGTAAACAAATAAATTAAAATTGTAATCTGCAATTGGCTGGGTAATTTTGTTTATTCTCGTTGAAATTTGTTCATGTGAAACGATGCAGCAGCGTGTAAAGATGCTTTTTTTTACAAATTTCACATCGATAGTTTTTAATTAAAAACCAGGTATTAGAGAATTTACAATCCCCTTGTATTTTATGAAGCGTTCATAGTTAACTATATAAACAACCAAGTTTGAAAAGTTTTTATTTTTAATAATATTTTTGTTTCTAATTTACAAAAAAATAGCTTAATAAATTTCAAGGGACAGCATTCGTAATATAAAATTACCAACATACAACCTATATAAAACGAATCACTATACAGTATTTGTAGAACTTTCCGAGTGTAATATGTATTCAAAATTCATTACACAACATCTAACTGTACATCTTCGAATAGATTTATTTATAAATATTTGTTTAAATGCTTCTTTGTTTATAATAAACATGTTTCCCTTCTTTACTATGGGCAATACTACAAAGACAACTACACTCCTTGTAACAGCAATATAGAACATACATACAGGAGTTTTCTATTGTACAATATCATTAACAGTGAAAGTATTTTTCTAATTGCATGATAAAAAACTGGCCATTAACATTGATGATGTACAACGAAATTCCTGAATATTCCCGTATAATGTTAAACTCAAATACGTATAGCCTAATAACATATTAGGTTCATATTTTTTTAGACTAATTTGACTACCTGGCAGTAAAATAGAACAAATGATTTTTTAATGTTTGCTTTAAAAGCCATCTCTGTAATGTAAGTTGTATTTATTTGTAAGAGGTTTTACAGCTATGTAAACAAGTACCTAAGTTTAGTGCTACAGGGTGGCTAATAAAGTGTGTTTTTAGTACTGTAAGATATTAATAGCTTAGTATAAAAAAATGAATTTGCGAAATTTGATCAAAATATATTCATAAACAAGCAAACTATAACATTTTACAATATTCAACATAAGAATATCATTGGAATTTTAAAAATTTAGAATTTTATCCGTGACCAATAACCGCACAAATTCACTTCAATATACTACATTATTTTTCTTTCAAAGCTCTTTAAAATGGTCTGGAGAAAAATTGGGACATTTTCAGTTTTGATGGTCAAAAATGAGAAAACCCCAATTATTTCACCAAAAACCCCCCGTGAAACCCCAGCATGATCCGATCATGCTGGGTTCGCGAACTCATTCAAAATGTATAGAATGTGTGAGAAAATTTACTTAAGTTATTGCGGTCACGGTTACACACATAAAGATATATGCATATATAAACATTTGAACAAATAGTGTTTTTGGCTTCTGAAGACATCAAAATGAAAAAGTAAATCGGTCCCGGGCTCAAGTCGCACCATGAGACCTATTGTAACATCTACTTCCCTATAGGGAAATTCACTAAGGTTTCCATTGTGATGGTATTTTGAATGTGAATAATTATAAATAGTGAAAAATAACCTTCACGAGAAACGTCTTTTAGAGACACTATACAAATTTCCGATCGTATAATTATAAAATATGTAAAAATGTGCATTCCAGACAATGCATAGTAATAGACTGATACTATTGTAAAATAGCTATGAAATTCAAATTTAAATAGCAGTTGAAAGATAATATAACTCTTTTGGCAATAGGTAGAACACTTGAAGTTTAGCGCTAAAACTCAAGAGACTGTTCTGCATGTCTTAAACGAGATTTGGTGTTGAAACGTTTTGAGATGTCAGTGTTTATAGTTCTGTGAACACACAAACAACATGTTGCAAACTTCATTACCTGTCAGTACAAAATGCACAACAACTTGTTACTGATCTAGAATATAAATATTTCCATAAACGAAAAAAATCTCAAGTTTTTCAAAATAATAGGATTTATAAACAATACTCAATGACAAAAAATACAATTCTCATACATTTTTTAAATAAACAAACAAAATCCAGTTATAACATGTTTAAAAAATTTGTTTTTTGAATGGACTTTTAACCTAACTAAATGCGTCGGATTAGCATATCATTCGGATGGAAATGGTTGTGTTAAATGATTGTGTTACTTGGTGAATGGCAGAGGATCGAAAAGAGCTTAGTTCATTCAACCGTGTTTGAGAATGTATTTTTGACCAAGATTTTAATATATTGTATTGGCTAACTTTATTTATCTGTGAATATTCAGAGTAAATGTAATACTTGGAATCTGTGTTTTGAGGCGTGCATGTAAATTTAATGAAGTGAAAGGTATTTTACAGCTGTGTTGAAGTAATATCGCAGATGTAGTATTATGTACAAATATACAATGTACAAATTTATTTCAAAACTTGTACTATATTGGCTTTATTGGGAATGTCCAAACATATATATTTTAAACATACAAGTTTATAAAAAAATCATTAAAGAATAAAAGCAAATTCCTACAACTACCAATAGATTCATTTTACATTCAATAAATATTCTAAAAAAAAAAACAAAAAAAAAACAATTTCGTTTCAAAAAGTGTCCAAGTTAAAAGAAGAAATAAGTAAAAAGATTGATTCCCGATCTTCTGTAATAAAATAAGTCTCATTAACTAGGTATAAAAGATTATGCACGCATTATATAATGTTCTACCATCTTAGTGCATTAAGTTGTCATTTGTACATTTAGTGAGCTGTGTCACATTTAAGCGTATACATGTTATTTAAAATAAATTAATTTAATTGTTCAATTATAAAAGTTTAGCGAAAAAAAATAACTATTTCCTAAAATATACTATTATACAAGTTTCACTTGATAAAAGAAAACGAATTGTCATGTATATCCTCAAAACAAATATGACCGCTGCAAAGAAGAATATTTGTTGGAAAATATTATTTAAGTAATTTGATAGAATATAAGTATAATAAGCAATCGTGTAAAAAGTACTTATTTTCCAACTAGAAAAAAAAACTTGACTTGTTCAATTAAAACAGATTATGCATAGGGCCTACTTATATTATTTTAACTAAAAAAAAAACACATGGAAAAAAACAAAAAACAAAACTAAACATCTTGTAAAAGGTAAAACTATTTTTATTACAAATCAAATTGCATTGTCAAAAGTAAGTTTTTGACTATAAACAATAGATAAAATCATACTTTTTTATTATGACATTATGTTATGCACTTATAAAGCAAAGCAATTTACAATTACCCTTAGAAATGATTCAACACTGTATATTGTTCGGCACTAAACTTCTTTTCCAACGCTATAGGACAAACTAACTGTAGTTTAGAACACGTTTGAAACTCCACTCAACTTTTGAAACTTCCAAATGCTATAAAGAGGTTTGTACACAGGTCTGTGACTTGTGCAACTATTATTGCTATAGTTTGCATCTCACATTTAGAAATTAACTTGGTCTAAGGATTTACACCTTATCCGTTGAGCTTAAAAATAGCCCGAAGTTAGTTCTTTATTTCAAAGAAATTCTGGAGGCCACTTTTAATGTCAAAATTCTCTAACTTTGGGAATATATTTGGAACATATTAACAGCTATAAGCACACTGATCGCTCATATTATAACTAGGATTTTGTGAACACATAAAGCCTACAAAGTTAGTAATCAATTACACTTGGTAAGCTTTTTTATTTTCCCTCTTGACACGGAATTCCAACTATTAAAAGCTTATTATATTAGGCATAATACCTTAGTTACGTAATAAAAGAAATAAACGATAACAAATTAAATTACAAAAGGTCTGGCTGATTGAGCAGAAATATTGTTCACCGAATGCCTTGTCTCCCTTTAACTACCATTAAAAGTGTTAATTTAAGCTGCTTTAACAGGAAAGCTGACTTAGATGAATGAAACATTACTTTTGTTCCCTTAAATTGTACTTAAAATTACCTTAATTTGTTTTATTTATCTTTCTGAATATGTTAGTTTATGACTGAACACAGATAAAGATTGGAAGTATAATTGAGTATTTTGTTTTGAACATTTTAACTAAAAATATTTTAAATTAGTACATATGGAACAACACTTATATGGTGTAGGAAAACATATCATTTGAAATCCTCTGATACATTTTGAGATTATTGAACACAAAATAGTAAATACGTATTCGAGCAGTATTTCTAAAAATGATCGTCAAGTTAAATAAATAGGAAAATGTCCAGTTTTCTTCCCCAGTGGGATTTGACGTTACCCGTAAACCTGTTGAAACTTTAAAAAAAAACAAACTTTTATATTACAGATTTATTGACAACTGCGTCAATGAAAATTACATCGTCATAAAATGCCACATTTTGCCGCTTTAAACTTGTAATTGTTTAAATAAAAATCAGGCATTTAGGATTAGATTTTTAATTGATGACGATGACATTGTTTGAAATACGTAGTATAAAAATGTGAATATTTTGACCTTTAATTGTTATAAGAGGCATCCGTACATGTTCGAATGTTGAAGTGAAATCAACATGTATTATTTGTCAAAACCAAAGTGTACTTATGTCAGAATATCAGAAACTTGGAAATAATTTTTTTCCAGTACCTAAACAAATATTTATAACATTGTACGAATTACGAATTTTAATATTTTAATAATTAGATAACAACAAATTTAATACAAATATGACACAAGTAAAACAAGCTATAAAAACTAAATATCCCCGCCGCAGCAAACCTGCAGACTAAGTGAATTTCCATTTGTCTAATTGGATTTACACTAAAATGTATCCTAAACAATATCACATTTATTTCCAACTTAAATAGCATTATTTTACGAGTACTCTAGGTTTGCTGCAACAGGGAGGGTAAAAATTGTTTTTTTGTAAAATATTAATAGTTCAGTATGAAAAATGGATTTTCCAAATGTGATCAAAATATGCTCACAAACAAGCAAAAAACAACAGTTAGATTACTCTCCATAAGAATAACATGTGAATTTTAAATTTTCATTTTTTTTTAAATATTTTCTCCGTAACCATTAAGCGCATAATAACGCTTCAATATACTAAATTATTTGTTTTTAAGCTCTACAAAATGGTTTGGAATGAAATTGCTAAATCTTATGTTTTTAGGGTCAAAAATGAGATTTTTAACCCATAACCCCCCTCCCCCCCATAAGCCCCCGTTCCCATGGTCCGATCACGCTAGTTCGCGAACTCGTTCGAATGGGTATTGGAAGGTCTTATCATGAGTACTACGGTAATAGCTTATTCCCTATATGGGAAATTCGCTAAAAGGCTCGTTTTTAGCGAATTTCCCTATAGGGAAGTAGCTATTACCGTAGGCCTCATGGTAAGACCTGGGCGCGGGACCGATTAGCTTTTTCATTTTGATGTCCCCAGAGGCCAAAAACACTAATCGTTCAAATTCATATATATATATATATATATATATATATTTATATATATATATTTATATATGTGTCCGTTAGCGCGATAACTCGAGCAAAAATGATCCGATTTCGATGAAATTTGGTATAAACGTGTAAACCTACGTTTATTCGAACGAGTTCGCGAACCAGCATGATCGGACTATGGAAACGGGGGTTTACGGGGGGTATTATGGGGTAAAAATGGGGTTTTCCCATTTTTGACCCTAAAAATAAAAAATTTTGCAA
Organism: Macrosteles quadrilineatus; assembly: GCF_028750875.1. NCBI lineage: Eukaryota > Metazoa > Arthropoda > Insecta > Hemiptera > Cicadellidae > Macrosteles > Macrosteles quadrilineatus. Next base: position 50,840,984 of record NW_026542599.1, on the reverse strand, counting down.
TTTCTTTTTAAACCATTTTGTAGAGCTTAAAAAAATAAATAATTTAGTATATTGAAGCGCTGTTGTATGCCTAACGGTCACGGAGAAAATTAAAAAAAATAGTGTAATTTAAAATTCCCATGTTATTCTTATGGAGAAAATGAAAATTATTGTAGTTTACTTGTTTATGGATATATATTGATAAAATTTGGCAAATTTATTTATTTCATCCTATACTATTGACATATAGTCAAAAAACACTTTTTACCTTTCCCGTAGCAGCAAACCTAAGCACTCGTTAAATCTAATGTTATTTAAATAGGGGATAAAAATATGTCTTATTTATATAAATATTTGAGCAAAAATGTAATAAGACGAGTTGAAATTCGCTTAGTCTGCAGGTTTGCTGCGGCGGGGGTATTACCAATTTATCTTTTTTTCCACAATTGGTCACTTAAATTTGAGAATCAATATAGTTAAAACTACTAGGATAATCAATACAATTTTCGTTTCGAAACAGTTTTATTTTGATTAGCCTCTATTTCCGTAGTTATTGAATAGAATGGTTAGGAGTATCTTACGAGAAATCAAGACCGTTTCCTTCTCCTAATAACAACCTCTGGCGCACAGTTGGCAATAAAACGCTTCTTCGTTGATTGAATCTCTCTAAAGGTTGTTGCTTTGTAAAGAATAACATTGCATTATTTTAAAATAAATATAATATTATATATATATTCATGTATATAAATAGGGTGACAAAAAATCCTGTCGTTTTTAAAGTAAAACCTTAAAGATAAAGATAAAGTAAGATTAAAGATAAATTGATTGTTAACTAAAGGAAAACGGTAAATTAAAGATAAAATAAGAGTTTTTTTCAATTATCAATTAACAGTTTTTTTTGGCTGGCTATTTTTCAGATGAATCCGATTGTCTTCTAAATGCAAATTTGTATTTGACATCTGAAAATTTGTATTTATTTGGAAACTAAGGGGACTAAATGTGGTGCTGCCATGACAGGCTCACTATTTTGCACATACTTATCATTGGTTGTATACTGTAGTTACCGTGCAATGCTTCATGGCTAATAAAATTACATAATATACAGCAACTAACACCCATCCCATCTTTCAACAATAACTACTGTGGTGCGTATACTATCCGCTTAAAAACGCGTTGGTCCCTCTATTTACTATATATTAAGTATATTTGCATACATATTGTAAACATTAGTATAGAACAGTTAGGCCAATCATCGTATTGTTACATCTTCGTTATTTAAGTTGTTGGATGATTCATAGATTGGTGTAAGGCATATTGTATGTTTTATTCGTCTTAATTTTGGTGTTGTAAAAACTTTTTTTATGTATATACTTTTGTTTTTATGCTAATTGCATTCTTAAACTTTTTGTAAGGAAATGCTCTAGACCCTGGTCTGTTACTATACTGTAATGTCAAACTTTTGTTGGATGTAGATTATAATAGCAAAATTTCAAATGACATCTGGGTATAGTAAAGATCTTGCATGGAATCAAACCAGCGATCTTCAGATTTGAAGGTGAGAACTCCGACCCTCGGCTACCTAGATAATTAAGACATTGTTTGTTATTTCCTTTAGCAAACGTTTTCTGATAAGCAGTTATGTACTGAAAACATTATTATCATTATGCAACTGTTTATTAATAATTTGTTTGTATTTGAAGAAAAAACAATAAATAATATTCCTTCCATTTACACAACAGACAGCCCAATATTTAATATACGAGTACATTCACCGTCGATGTACTTATTAAATAAACGGTATCAGCAAACTTACACATTCTATCTACCATTAGCTTGTAATTTTTGTGTTTAAATCTTTGTGTGGGGCCTACAGAGCAACGCACGTTTTCTTTTGTCCGACTTTAATGAAATTGATTAGATTTTTTTATAAATATGATATAATAATAAATATTCGCCATTAAAATTGTGGTTAAAAAACTAATTAGCATCGCTGAACGCTGTTATTAAATCTTTATTTTGTGCTGAGAAAACAATCTTTGTACCTTTTACGTTACAAAGGTTCCTGTCTTAATTGCTTTTCTGGATGACTTGGCAAAGACAAGGATAAAACGCTTATACTAATTACAAAAAATATCAAATACCGTATAATGGAATTTATTTTTGAGTACGTGGTACACAGCTATGTGAAATTGTTATTTAACTAATTTGAAATATTTTAATAACGTTTTGGAAACCAACAATCGTTCATGTATATACGACACAACATATTTTTTTATTGAAATACGGGAATATTCTATAATTGCGTAAAAAAATATAAGTATATTATACTTTTGTAAATATTTCTAATCTACGGCCAACGAACGTGTTAAGTTTTGTTGGAGAGCTTATGAAAGGAAATGTAAATCCCAGAATAGTAAAGTTGGTTTGGTAGTTGTTTGAGTTCATATAATCCATAAATACAGAAATTAAACCTAAGAAGATTGTCTTATAAATATTTGTTTTTTGGATTGTATTAATATTTTTCTTTAATTGTATACATAAAGTGTTTGTAAGCACATTTTAAAGTGTATAGATCAATTTCAAAATTGTATCAACTTATTTACTTCACCTATTGATACAACCAATATCCTTTAAAATCCTGATTAGAAACTTAAAAAAACTTTCATCGTAATATTAACAAAGTTTGTCAAAAATAAAAGTTTAAGAGTGATCTTTTTTGAAGGGAGAAAACCTTTGACAGGCTGAAAACGGGAACAAAACTTGGAGGGACGTCCAAACTTTACTTGATCATATTTTGTTGCAATCGAGTTTCAGTCATCCCTTGTAGGGAAAACTACCCTTTTTTGTGGCATCGATTTTTCACTTTTTTCTATAGGTTTTTTTTCTATAGGTTATATTTATATAGGTTTAATTATTTAATTGTTAACTAGCTGTGTGTCCGTTCTACACACAGGGATCTTATGGTAATCAGTTGAAACCTTCTTATATTAAGAACAGCAGTTGGTTTGCATATTTTCAGATATGCTGGCAAAACTATTATTTATAAACCTTCGCAAATACAGTATCTGAAAGATTAAAGCCAAAACAAATGCTTCGCAATCAAATGTCACCGGGATCGTATTGGTCCATATGTTAAATCCGATGATTAAACTAAAAAAAGCTTTTTAGGGCTTTATCTATGAGGCATAGCCCTAAGGTAGACCTATAGTTGAAAGTTACTACGGTGAGTAGGAACAGAAAGTGACACATTGGAAAAGCGAGTTTAGCATCATCCATAAACCGTAAACCTCTGTTACAATCACACACTGCAGTTGTGATTTTTTACTTTACACTTTACACAACCATAAATAAATAAATAAATTTAAGTTTCCCAGCCCTATACAACACTGATTCAAGGTCTTCTTTCTGGTTATCAAAACTCGAGAACAATTCTTTACACAAAGAATCTCTGGTTCCTGACCTGGATGATGCCTAGTTATTTAATTTAATTTTTTTTACGGTTACACTATATTATTCCACTTGCGATTAATTAAATCCGTTATGTAAGAAAAAATTCTTTAAACTCACTTGGTTGGGAATTGCCTTCAAAACGTGATCCAATGGTTGCGGTATTTGTAAACAACATTTGTAAACACATCAGTGACAGCTAGAAAAAATAATCTTGATCCGAACTGCTGTTTGTTATTTCATAGATGATTATGTGATAAAAATTGGACGAAAACTTGACAAAAATCGCACAAAACTGCATTTTTGAACGTCCGTAATTTTATTTACAAAGTAGTGAGGCCATATTTTTATGGCTAAAGATACTATCGCCAATCCAGTGAATAGATTAAAATGACTTGGATCTTGATAGGTACTCTCGTTTTCCTGGAGAAGATTGCGTAAAATGCCATCTTGAGTGTTACAGAAAGACAGACAGACAGACAGAAATTTAGAAGAGACTTGTTTCGGCTTCTTTAATGTATAAAACGTAAAAATAACCTAAAAATTTATGATTCTGAGCAATGTACAGACAAAACTCTAATTTTATTTATATAGAAGATTTATATAGGTTTAATTATTTAATTGGAAAAACAAATATTGTAAGATCTTGTGACTATAAATTTTCTCCGCGGTTAAAATAGCACCGTCATATTACTTTTATTTCTTATCTATCTTATTCAAATTCAGTTATGGTTATCAATTAGTTAATAAAATTCTAAGATTTGAACGTTGAAGGTTAAATAATTTGGTTGGTTTTTAAGAGGCTTTGATAATAATTATAAACTTTATAGTTAAATAAACTTTTCATTATTTTTGAGGTGAGTCGGTGGCTCAGCGGACTTCGGATCCAAGGCAGTGAGGTAATGGGTTCGGATCCTGGTCACTGCCACAAACATTTCATCAGTACAGTTCACCTTTGTACTGTACCGGTTCTCCCCTTGCTTTGCTGGATATGTTCCACGCACAGGCAGATAGTCTATGTGGACCAGCAACCAAAGAATAACAGGCTAATGCAAGGTTAAAGAAGCCACAAACTTCTTAAAAAATATATACTGTACCATCTAGAGAACTAGAATAACCTTTTTAATCGGGTTTCCATCGTGAAATATTTGTCACATTGCATCAAGCTGAATTTATGAAGAAATTAACAAAAATAATTTGAAATAAAGTAAATGTTTATGGGGAGTGATCTATTAAAAATGAAACTAATATAACTCTATGAATATAAGAAACCGAAAACGATAAGTGGAGGAAGATATGTATGACATCAAAGCTAGGCTGCAAGTAAATATCACAAATGTCATAACAACAACATACAATGTCCTAACAGAGACAATATTTGATCATCATTTTGTATCGAGTTCTGTTTCATCAATGTAGAACGAACGAACGAGTCCTGAGGTAGATATACTATAATATATATATAATATATATAAGATATATATATGATATATATAAGATATATATCATATATATAAGATATATATTATATATATAAGATATATATATATAATATCAAAGCCTGCTAAATAGCTTGGAAGACAAAAGATCAATAAGTGTCTCAATACTATTTCCCATTATGATGTACAGTTTAAACAAATATAGGGCCTCCTTTAAGCAATGCATTTCAATGGCTCAATAAAAATATTATAATATCCTGGTTTTATTATTTAGGTATATCTTTGCAACTTTATAAATAGAATACATTACTTGAGCTTGGATAAAAATAAAGAGTAATTATTATTTTAAAAGTCGTATGAATCAAAGATGTCTTGTTAGTTTACCTGCCACGTTCATAACAGCGCTAAATCATAAATGAAACCAATATAGAATGAAAAAAAAATTTAAACCACTGAATTAATAATCTTATTTGGACAAAATTGAGTTAGAGACTACTTTGCGTTCTTTTAAAAGAAAAGAAATGTCTTAAACAGCCTTGCTGTCACCTTAGGCAATCTGGGATTGGCTCAGTGTGGTCCTGTATTTTATACCCTGAATGTCTTTTATTCAAAATATTGTTTGAGGTAACTCTAGCTAAATTAGATAAAATTAGTTTAATTCACCATAATACTAAGGCTTTATGTTTTAGAACTGTTGATATGTAGATGTGTTGGTATAATATTTTTTTTATATCTGACAATTTGTTTTTGAAATAAATTATGTTAGGAAAAGTGAAAGCCGAACAATTATCGAGAATAATCAGTACAATTAATTATTTGCTTAGGCCTTATACTTTTTGAAAATTCTATATTTTTAAGTTTTATGAAGTAACAATATAACATTAAAATTAAAATTAAATAATAGTTTTAGGCATGTGAAATGATGTATTATTAGTTTAGTTACCTGTTTTTTAAATATCTAGTGGAATAAAAAAAGTTAAAACATTTATACTATTAAAATTAATTCACTACTGGTTTTGACTAAATAAAGATATGGACCAGCTGTAATAAGTAGTTAGGCAACGAAATTTGTGTCCGCAAGTTTCTGTGCAATATTTTTCAAATTTTTAGTAATGTAACTATGAAACCCAGCTTAAATTGGAGTAACTTTTGTTTTGTCGGTTATAAAGAGTTAAATGTAGTTTTTTTAATGATGAAGGAATTCTCTAACAAACATTTTGTCGTATTTTTAATTACATGTTTGTCAAAAGGAAAATAACTATAGACAAAGTCTGAACAAAATACTTTATTGAGAAAATGAACTTTTGAATAAAATAAATTGTATGTTGGGTAAAATTACCTTTTCTGTTTTAAAGTAAGTTTGTAAAGGTCCTTTGTAAGGGAATAAAACCTATTACAAATTTTAATTAAAAGCATTGTCTTAAAGTTAAAAAAGAATATGTAAAGAAAAAGTGTCGTCTTTATTTTTATTTGAAACGTAAAATTTGCAGTTCTTTCATTTTCCTTTCTTTCAATTTTTAAGTAGACTAAAAACTAATCTTTGCTTTGAACTTATATTTTGTTTTCAACTTCTAAGAAGAAGTATTGCATTGACGTTTTTTTATCTCTCTCAAGCTTTATGAAACTATTATTACGACTCTGTTTGAAGACTTATTATTAATTAAAAACAGAAGTAATATGTATTCAGTTAATTAAGTTCTGTACTTGCTGTGCCTTTTACTATAATACTTTTGAAATTTAAAAGAATGATTCACACTGTACAGTTATTTTTGTAATAAAACTATTTTTAGAATAAATCAATTACTTCATTTGAATGTAAATAAATAAACTCTTTATTTACATTTAGGCAGTTTTTAGAATGTGACAAGTCGTGTTAAGCAATTCTATAATACTGTATCTGTGGCAGGAATTACCACTCATCTTTTTTATATTATAAACAAGGTTATAAGAAACAAGGATGTTAGAAGTTTAGGTTTTCAAATATATTTCCTAGTTGGTATTTAGAATCACTCTTTTGCACTTTCTAAGTTATATTGAAGAGACTATTGTATTAATTAGGTTTCTACAAGTTTTCACAATAATTGTGATGTTTAAAATTGGTAATAAGGAGAAAAAATATGACTAGTTCATCTTTAACGAAAGCAAAACCTTCAGCACGTTTGTAAATTAAAATACTAAATAGAATACCTTAGTTGACAAACTAAAATTGCTACCCAAAGTATATAACACGTCTTCCAGCAATGTAAAATGGTTTTTTCCTAAGAAAAATTAAAACACTCGCCATAAATAAATTTGAACTAACAAAAAGAAAATACAAAATTAACATATTATTATATTAATAGTTTTTAATGTTTTTACTAACTGGTGTATGGAGAAAACGCCATACACACAACTCCTTATACTTGAGCTGTAATGGATATATTTTCTAATAAAAGTCACCAAATTTCATAAAGGAATTTAGCATTAAAGATTGAAATTTATGGTTTATGTTAAACTTTTCTACCTTAAAATTACAGTATTTTAATGAGATAAATTTACCGGTCTGGCAAAATACAAAGGAAGCTTTTGGATAATAATCTCTTTGAAAAGTTTCTCAACAGTTATCTAGTTAAATGGATCGCCTTATGCTACAACACTTTGTAATATTGTTATTAAGGTAAATGTTATATTATATTTTAAAAGCCGCTAACCTGTTTAAGCAAGTATACTTTTAATAATAATCCTAAGAGATCACTGTACGAAATCATATTATTATAAATAACATTTGTTAATTAATGTGTGATTTTAAGATCGTGTAAGAAGTGTAACAAACTTTTTAACTCTACTTTTTGAGAAAAGTATTTATTTTACCAAACGAATAGTGGTTTAATTCATCCAGACTTTTGATTACTACTGTAATTTAATTGTATGGAATAGACATTCCAAATATGCCTACGTTAAGAATCATTAGGTAACAACAGTAAATTGCAATCATGATGACCAAATAAATTTAGTGATTGTGTAAATTTTAATACAAATGGCTTTAACCTAGGTTGGCCGCCATCTGAATCCTGCAGTTATTGATTTTACTTACGACAGTTTCTTTTAAACTAGCCGCTTCAGTTCAGTTCTTAGAACTGAAAATATTCACTTAAGAGCATTGTTGTTTTGCTTTACAACACGAGTAACGGACCAATGAGGTTAAAGGATACGAGAGAAAATAAGTAAAATTGTAATACTTCGAACGTCAACTTATCAGCTGATGAACAATGTAATTGATTAAACATTAACATTAAACTCAATTAAAAAGTGAGTGGTTGGGACAATAAGCCGTTGCATCACAATCAGTGGATATGAGAGGTTATAAACGAAAACATAACTTCTCTTGGAAGCTATGAGTGACTTTTGTAATTAATTAAGAAACGGTCGTAGGTAAAGTAGTGTACGCAACTAGTTGAAGGCACTCGCCAAGGGTCGTACCTTAAATATTCTTAAAAAGCATTCGTCAAAACATCAAAGACATGTTGTTTTTGATCCTCCAATAATTCAAATCATCCCTCACACTTAGCCTCGGTGCCCTTTAGTACATTAGTATGCTAGTTTAGATATGTATATTTATATTTACATGAATTGCCACTATACGATTTCTCTGATAAAAAACTAACAAGCAAACGTTCAAACTTTTTTATCTTTGCCGGACATTAAAATAACACAAAAAGTAAAAACTGTTCGTTCATTCAGTACTGACATTAAGGTAAAAAGTAATATTTAATATTTTATTTTTTATTTATTTAAAATTGAATTAATTATATTATTTGAAATGGCCCAAGCCTAAGGCAAACAGACTTCAACAAATAATTCCATTACATAATTAATTAATAATAAATTAATTCCAATATACAGGATATTGGTATAACTGAGAAAATAACAGAACCAACCAAAAACAGACCATGGCGTAGAATAAAAAAAAATGGACAACATTATTGAAGGAGGGTGTGGTCTTTTTTAGGTCTTTATTAACACCATTAGAGTTTGAATTTTATAGTGAATTATTTAACATTCTAAAATTAAAGTGCAACTAAACTACCTAATCTTAGGTAAATCTATACAATAATGACACACATCTGATTCTTGTAAAGTTATATTTGTGTAAAACTTTAAATAAACACTTTCAATTATGTTTTTATTTAGATTAAAACAAACTTATTTAAAATTAAATAAGTTTTAGATAATAAATTTAGCTGTTGGAAATTTTCATTTACCCTGCAGCAGCGGCTCGTTCTTGTATGTTGAAGTTTAATTCAAAACAAATATTTTTTAAGCACACGGTAATTGGGATTTCATTATACTGTGACAGCATTGATAGAAAAATGTTAACCATTTGTCGTAATTATGTGATATTGAAACCATCTAAGCAAAACCAACAGACGGAATTCAAATTTCATCCTAAGCGTTCCGAGGGAACTAAAACAACATTTGGGTTTTAAGTGATTCTTGTTTGATGAAGATTTACATTCTAAAACATCTCCGTTTATAATTGTAATAACTTTAGTAATCTGGGTTACGATCTTAATGTAATTAGGCTTAGTAATGTACAGGGTGACTAAAATATTCTAAAAGTATTTTCTAAAATATTTTGTAATGATTAAAAAAGAATATAAACATTTTTGTAAGTAATGTTAAACCAACTTATCAGTTCTAGGTCCTAACTTTGGAGACAGATTTCATTGTTCACTCCTGTGAAGCAAAATGTGATGACGGTCGTGTATGTGTAATAATAGAAGTGCCTTGCTGCTTTGTTCCTTCTATTGTCTACTAGATAGATGGTTCAAGATAGGCTGCAAACCACCAGGATAATTCTAACACCATTCTTATCATTTTTCTAGGGACAAAATAAACAGTATTACAATGGAAACTATTGCCATTGACACACCTATTTACCGTATAGTATGTGATTCAGTATGAGAGTACGTTATATAATATATTTTAGATTTGCACATTAGTTAAGATATAACATAAACATTTATAATCAACCTCAATGACTAATCTTTAGGGATTGCATAATTCGAAGCCTATAATATATACCTATAAGCATGGTGGGTACTTTCCTGTTAAAGGGAACATTCATTATAGTCGATGATTTTTTCGATATATCGATATTTTCGTTTACTGATCCATTACATATTGACAACTGATCTTGTTTAGGCTAAAATATTCTATAATATGGATTAAGAAATACAACTGTTCTAAGCTAACCTAACATAACCAACCAAACTTGCTGTACTATTTAAAAATTCCTTTTGATAACAGAAAAGGCAAGTTAAACATGGAATGTTGCACAGTAAGTTTGGTTAGTTATGTTAGGTTATTTTTTTTAGAACAGTTTCATTTCATTATTGTTTGTTGACACTGAATAATATTTATCGTAGTTGTCAGCTAATATGTTTCAATTTGTTAATATCGAGAAAAAAATTATCGATAATAATGAATGTTCCCTTTAACAGGAAAGTACCGCATGGGTGAATTGAGCTCTTCATCTTTGTTCGTCATTCCTAGAACTGCAAGGGATAAAGTACAATACAAATAAAATAAGTCTAGTGACATACTGTGAACAAAGAAGACGGGAAATGTATACTGGGTGGCTGACACTACAGTTCTTGCTCCCTTGAATGCTGTTAAACAAGTTTTCTAAGAAAAGAACTGGAATCTACTTGTCACGTGAAAGCATAAAATCAGAGACTAATTTGCATTCTGTTCAAAGACATTACCATTTATGTAAAATCGTAGTTTTTATGTTGTTAGTTTCTATACCATTATAACAGACGTTTAAAATATAACACATTATTGATATAAATTAAAACAATGTAATATTGTGTATACTGCACATTTTCTGGATATGTATTAGAGGCTACTAACATATTCCTGTATTTATATTTATGCTATATTTATTATATTATTCCTATGTTTACTAACATGGCTATATTTATAGGCATGCACTGTGGATGCGATACTCCCTGGTGTGGATTAACGTCCGCACGGGTGAGTACTACGACTATCCGCAGTACTATCCTGATAATTAGACCAATTCGTAATTACAAAGGCAAAAATGTGGTTCGGATTCCACTATAAACTGCAGGTCCATTAGTTGCCATTAGCTGTATGGGCTGTTAATTAACAGCTGTGTCTAAGCAATATGTCGGCCTTAGTCACTAACAAGACTACAAGATCGTGCCACTCATCATACACTCATCTACATTAATACATGGCTTAAAATACCTACTTCGTATGGCCACCATTTCATAGAACAGTATTAACACATTTTCCCGGGCAGACCCTTTAGACCCCTTTAGAACCCTTTAGCAGAGCATTTGTGTTTCTTTAAACGATTCAAATAGATTTTTGTTGTATTTTTCCGAAAAGCGTTGTTTGAGCCAATTGCCAATTTTGAGCAAAATTAAAATTATTATACATTTATCTTGATCCTAGGCATTTAGTTTTAAAATTCTTCTGGGACCGCCGATCTTATAAGTTTAACTTTGACTTCTCTGTTAACATGTTTTTATACTTAAACAATTTGAATGATAATTTAAAATATGTTTGGGCATTTCTGTTTCTAAAATAAAACTAATTTTTGAATTCAGTTCATTCAGTCATTCGTCATGACCAAGCGAACTCGACAACCTCAGCCACTTTCTCTGGGCTTATATCTCACATGTTTAATGATTAATCGTTTTTGGGTTGTAATTAATAAGCTTAAACATACTTAAAACTGTATATTGACCACTTTAATTTAAGACTATACTATTGTGAAATATAACGCTACTTACAAGACTGAACATATTTATAATAATAAATTAATTTGTAATGTAAATACGTTTTACAAATAAATATACCTTTAATTTAAATGAGATAAATTTAAATATCGTGCGGCAATTATTAAATAACCCCCATCGCAGCAAACCTGCAGACTAAACGAATTTCCATTTGCCTTATTTGATTTTCAATTAAATAAATTTAACAACATTAGGTTTAATTAGTACCTAGGATTGCTGCTACAGGGAGGGGATAAAGTGCGCTTTTAGTAAATTTTTAATAGCTTAGAATAAAATAGATAAATTTGCCAAGTTTGATCAAAATATATCCATAAACATGCAATTTGCAACAGTTTACTTATTCTTCATAAGATTAACATGTAAATTTTAAATTTACAATTATTTTGAATTTTCTCCGCAACCAATAGCCATACTTTTACTGAAAATTCTGTGTATCAGGTGTAAATAGTTTTATAAGTCAGGAATTGAAATATATATGAGGCTACATTTTGCCATTGAGAATGCAAGGAATTTCAAAATAATGCCCCAACACAACAAGAATGCGGACGTATGGTATCGTATTGCATCGATATCCATAGTGTATTGGATACATTTTATAAACTTGTTTAATTGAGGAAATTTAGACGGATATAAGATCGTTAGTGAATTTTGCCTTAAATGTGCCATGTATAAACTATCATTTAGGCCTACTTCTTATTTGTAAAAATCTTGACAACCTTTAAAAATAACTATATTTTCAGAATTCATAAAAAATGTGCAATAAAAGTAAAATACAATAAACCCGTCTATTATGTTAATAATATTTTTAATGTGGCCAGTGCAAATTCAATAAAAGAAACAATGACATTACTACATCAAAGACACAAAATTAGTGTAAATTTTTTTCCATTTGTTAAGTTACCATATAAGATACGGTGAAACAAGAAATACTGGAAATAGAGGTAGTGTGTGAACCTTAATTTCTAGAATGTAATTTAATTTTCCAAAATATCTGCCCCACTTCCTGGGAATTGACTCTCCAAGCTACCGTTTAACGAGTTGTTTTTACCACGGGGAAGAAAACAATTATCTTTACTACAAATTATTTATTTCTTCTTTTCTTCCTTTGGACGGTTTTTATTTTAAGCCCACAGTTGAACATCATTTAATTTAATTTATGCCTAAAATACAGTAACTCACATCAGTGATCTAGTAGCGTACTTTATTATAATAATCTGGCACTATAACTGATTTGGTGAAGTCCTTCATTTTCTCGAAATGAACATGGTGATACTGGTAGAGTAATTTAACCAAAACTAGGTTTGAATCAAAACTAGGCCCTATGGGTGTAACTAGGTTTAATCGTACTAAACTTATTGAGATATAAAAATAATTATCTTACTTAACCGTCAACCAATTGAGATCAATACATAATGGTTTGACATTTTAGTTTTTTTCCAATAAAGGATTTAAGATGTAGAGTTGGAGGATGTTTAAACGTTGTGTTTTGCTGTTTTTATGTTTTTATGTTTTTGTGTATTTGTGGTTCGTGTATTGTACAATGGACCGGAACAAACTCCAGGTTGAAGAGGACTAAAGTCGTACTCTGATTGTTCCTCTAAAAGGATTGAACACACATGTCGTTTCGTAAATATCAAAATGAAGCCATCAAGGTCTACGAAATCGTGTTAGTTAAACTGCCTAAAAAGATTCACTCGGTGTTTAATAAGGTACCTTAACCGTACCTTAAGGTAGGTGTAAGGCATATTAAGGTAGGTACCTTTAAGGTAGGTGTACAAGGTACCTTAAGGTAATTTTATAATTTTGTGTTAAATAAGGTAGGAGGATGCCTACTACTTTGATGAAAATTCAGTCAGAAAATTCTCAAATTACAATTTATAACCACACATTTTCTGAAGATAAAGAAAGGAATTTACGTTTACAACTTAAATTTACTAAACACACAATCGAATGGAATTCTCGTCAATCCATGCAAGATAACAAATGATATGTGATCAGCTGTGTGAGACAAAGAGTAATTGTGTTTTCATGATCGGTGATTTGTTACCAGGACAAATCACAGAAAGATATACAAGTAAGAAGAATGTTGACAAAACCAATTTTAGACAATACTAGCTGTAACCCGTGGGCTTTGCCCCATTTAACTTCTTAATTTTCAAGATGATCTTGTTCGCATGGCTCAATCACGTCCTGGTTGAAGTTCGTTCGCTACGCTCACTCACCTTTAGGTTGGAGCTCGTTCGCTACGCTCACTCACCTTTAGGTTGGAGCTCGTTCGCTGCGCTCACTTGCCTTCAGGTTAGCTCGTTCGCTACGCTCACTTGCCTTCAGGTTAGCTCGTTCGCTACGCTAACTCGCCTCCAGGTTGAAGTTCGTTCGCTACGCTCACTCACCTTTTGGTTGCAAATTAGCTGTTGTCATAAATGTAAAAGAAATAATAGTGCTGCACCCTGTTGGTAATCCTTGTAACTTTAATGCTATTGAACATCATTGAACAGAACCAACTTGTTTGAAACAGCTGTTAAGATTAATTAATTCCATTTCTCATAAGGTTAACATGGGAAACTCCAGAGCCACTGGAGCGGAGCCGATTGGACGGATCACGAAATTGATGGCGTATAAACCTATTCCATGAAATTCTACACGTATGTACCAAGTTTCGTGGCCATCGGTCCAGCGGTGTCTGAGTTTATCACTGCCAAATATACCAACATACTCTTTTATACTTATAGAAGACAGGTGAAGAGGTTTGATGAGTTAGAAATATTTAAAAAACATACTAGTACCGCTACAGTGGGCATATATGAAACAAAAATATCTAGTATTGTACGCTCATTAAATAAAGATCCCCTTAGTTTAAGTTATGTGTATACAAAAATATTTATACAGAATTGTATAAGGAAGAGCTTTGAATAATTTAATGAGTTAGGGAAAGTTTTCCTTTAAAAGTTTAAACCTAAATAAAAATTGAGGAAAGATAACATTGAATAACTTTTTAATTGAATTAATTCTTCCAATTATATTACTACAAACGATTGAGATTTCAACTAAAATAAGTTTAAATGGAGAGAACTCGCCACCAAACTTTTATATTGTTTACTGACTTGGGTCAACTTTCTCAGTTTGCAGCTTGAGGAGAGCAAACACTTGGCGTAAGTGTGGCTTTGGACAACAAACACATTACCCTTTAATGTCTTCACGTCAACATTGGAGAGAACGTTGGCGAAGCTATCATGAAACTTTCCCCAACTTAACTTAGTGTTAATGTTTAAACAAATCAACTTATTAGAGATTTGCATTGTCTCTTATATAAGTTTGACTTGAAACATTTTAAACCTATTTCACTCATGGTATGTTAATTGAAATGTGAGATATAACATTTACAACGATTTCAATAATTTATTAATTAATTGTTAATTTCAAATAAGTAAGTGTCGTGTTTGGGCAGAAATACAATTGCATGCACATTTTATAAAATATATGTTATGTATGAGGAGATTCATGGACAAATTTCACGTTTTAATAATGTTTTATTTTGAGGCAAGATAAACAACGCAATTTCATTTTACTTTTCGAACATCATTTAATCATGGTTAATCATTTATTTACAAGATCAATTGTTTGCATTTGAATTCACATTCCGTTGTAAAGAAATTTGGTCAGTATCACTGAATCTTTTGAAAGCAACCTCTATAATCAAACGCTAGAGGTGCAAAGGCCTAAGGGAAATTAACTTTTTAGTCACCATTCTCGAATTTGCTAGTTCATAAGCTTTATAACGACACTTGAATCTAAAAATTGGTTAAGTGGGAAGAATGAAAAGGGAGTCAACAGAGGAAATCCTTGATATAAACTAATGTATCCTTTATTAAATGCCATGTATTGCTTTATTCTGCCCGATAAAACATATTTAACACGCTGTGGCCAGTGGCAATATCTTTAGTTAGAGCGAATAGTTCTAAGAATCAAGAGCGTATGTGTCTGGATCTCATAAGGGCCTACCCTCGTATTGTTGATACAGTTTATAGCTATTGATCACTATTAGAACGGTGTAGTGTAAAATAAGACTAAGGTTATAAAGAAGCTTTTAAGCAACATTAGTTATCCGTACAGGCAAACGAAGTAAAAAGATTTCTGACATATTTGATAACCAAATATCACATTTCATTTATTACATTTCACTAAATTTTTTTTTATGTTGGTTTAACAAAATATATTTTCGGCATCAGTGAATATTTTTACAAAAATAAAATTACTATTTCCAGGAAATTTAAGTATAAAATGTCGAACAAATTCATTGAGCTGGCGCCAAAGAGAAAATCTGTTACTAAGTACTTTCCAATACTTTAAAAACTTTGCCTTAGTCAACTAATCATCTGGCACTCTTTGCTGTCTATTCACATTTGACAGTATTTTTGCTATAACTAACACTTGAGCAACCTTTTATTCGAGTTGTTGCCGATTCTGAATTGATGCAGTAGTCTAGGTCAACGAAGGGTACACAACACAAAAGAGCTGAGTGAGTTTGGCAAACTGTAATACTATTTTATGAATTGCCTCATAAAAAAACCTGAATGTCCCAGTTTTAAATATCTTCAAACCCCAATAACGTTTGCTAGGTGATAGTACCCCGGTTAAGTAGGTCTAGTTTAACAAGTGTTAACGCGGTTGTGAGTTAGAGCCCAGCGTCATTGTGAGGAAATCTGTATTCACACCTCATAAACACTCTAGACTAAAAGCCTTGTGAATAGTTGTGGCATTTTCAATTCTGATCTTGTCAATGCTTAGCTCAACGCTGCCCTCGTCTACTTTCTGACTACTACGATCTACATGTCTTGACCATCGATGTATAGTCTTTATACATCAATGGGCTTTACTCTGTTTGATAAGAAAGAGGTTTCAATATTTGCATTTGTATCAATTAGCCTAAAACCACTGACCTTGGCAAATATAATTTGGATATTTACCGATTTGAAAATTAAAACATTAATATTATAAAACTGAGGGTGATGCGACTCGTGGCATAAATAATAATTAACGATCTACTTTTTCTTTGCAAGCATATGAAATATGTTATTAAATAGAGTTATAAAAGGTCCACTTATACATTTAGATAAACGATTGTAATGGGATCTTCATTTAGGAAAATACGAAATATATAAGGTTATACCAAATATATTTGTTATTCCGATAAAAACGAACACAGTAATATTATAAAAGAGAGCCTCCTGCATAATTCCAGTTGGTTCGAATTTAACAAGAAATTGTTCCTTTAAGGCAACTAGGTCACAATATCGAACGTGTTTTCACCTGTAAACAGTGTCACACACGAAATGATGGTTGGCTAACGATTGGGACAAAGGTGAATATAATATTGGAATCCAAATTATGGATATCCTATTTTACTTGAACACCCCGATTGAAAATTGTAAATTTCTACTGGGTGGTTTCAGATTTATTAATATACATTCATGTTTTACAAAATATAAATTTAATATAGAATACAAATCTTTCTTACATCGCTTGATCTATATTTTGTTTTCAACAAATAACCAAACGGTTACTGTAAAAATATAATTATTTTGCCTTCGAAGCCAATTACTTAGTATTTCCCATTCTAGGCAGCCTAGGTTACTATTTATTCGAAATAAACCAAATAGCTCCATCTCTTTATCTTTACCTCTAGCCATTACCTTAGTTCAAAAGCATGACGTCAAAGTAACAATATATTCTTTGAATAGGCAATCTGCCCTTCGGCTTGACTATTGAAGATGCAAAAACGATTGGGTTTTCTTCAGGTCCTTTAGTAGTATGTTTTCCTTTTAAAACATTTTGGCCCTCTGATTTAATACACCACTTATAACATTATCATTTCGCATTAGCAGTTAAAACTATGCAATCTTAGAGCAAGCAATGTGAAATATAATTAGTATACCTACATATAGAACCCAACATCTTTAGCAGCCTAAAATAAATTACTCAATAGCGATAAGGTTATAGTTTAACATTTTGCGCTGAACGCGTTCAAAAGATCAAATAATACAGCACTATAACCATTGAATACGACCAAAACGTACAATATTTTTTAAATGAAAAACACAAAGCATCTGGGGGAGACAGAAGAGAGGTTTGCATGTGACGTTTTCCTTTTCCTCGAGTAAATGTTTCAGCTCAGACTTTGAATATTTACTTTTTACGGCTTCAGAAGCCAAAAACACAGTCGGGTCTACCGGGGAAACAGTTGTCTGTGTTTCATTGATGGGATTATTTTTTCGTGGCTTGTGCGTTCACATGTTTGAACTTTGTTCCAGAATGTTTTACTAAGTATATAAGACAACATTCTATATATACTTTATGTGTTTATTTGTATTATCATTGACTATAGATACGTATGTAGCATTTATTTGAAATTAACTAGCTTAGGTCATCCTCTTATTCACAATACAGAATATCAAAGTATTTAGAATACTAAGTAGAATATACAGATTAAGCATTACATCTAATTGACTCTATGTATGTTTATTTTACAAGTTTGTGTAAGCTATGTAAAAAATCGGGTTTTCAGTATCACGACTATTCGGTAACTCTTAAGACCTTAAAACCCCTTAAGTTGATACGGAATGTGAACTATATGGTTGTGTAGGCTTCAATATTTATTCACCTAATATGGCCAACACCGTGCTTGAGACAGCCAATAAATAACTTAGCTAACAATAACATAATATAATGATTACAATAATATTCTCGATAATTTGGAGTGCAACCCATGGTGGGTTGCGTATAAAATGGTGGGTTTGATATATATGTGTATACATTATATATTAAAATCTTTTATAATATTATAATATGATATGTTCACCACATAACATAATTGCCACCAAACATAACAATAGCTAATAATAAAATGTCAAACAAATCTTCATTTTACCCAATGGAATTTACCAGGAATTCCATTTGCACTGCCACATGTATCGACCATTACTCATATTAAACCAGACAGTGTGATTTAATTGCACGGTTTTTATTTTTTTGTTTATTCAATGTTATAGTGAATTAAGTGTTGTTAACCTTACTACAATGTGTTAAAAGAACTTGTACAGTTGTTTTACTCGATTATCCGTTTAAAAACTCATAACTTTTTATAAAACTATATACATTTGTTTTTATACAAAAGCAAAGAAAATATTTAATCCTTAATGAAAACATTCTACAAGGTTACAAATAAAATTTCAATAACGTCTGTGTAGGTCTGTGCTTACAACAACAATATGAGATTTCCCTGGTGACAGGTTCTCTTTATGTAATTTCACGAGTCATCGGTTTTATATGTTCATATTGATCCTGCATCTTATTGATATGTTGGTTTGTTCTAAAGTTTTGTACAAATGTCCAATAGTTCGTTTAGAAATAATATACTTGTGCATTCAATGCAATAGTTTACGATTATAAAGAAAAACGGGATAAAAGGACAAATTATACTCTAACAACGCTTTATTATTCAAAGTTTTAATATTCATTACAAACACATTTGTGGGAAACCACAGTGTTTAATAATATATATTATATGAAGATCTATTTAATATACTTGGAAAAAATTGTGGCTGCATAGAGTTACTGTTTAATGTGGAGTGCAGTCGAGCCTAGTGTTGTTTCATAGATTGATATACAATTGCGATGATATTTTCTATCATATCGGCAGTAACTGTGCATTTACAATAGACAAAGGGGCGAATGACTAAGGTAAGCTCCGTTATGGAATCCGGATCAGGTGTAGCACAATAGTCAGGATTTTAGAGTCTACTTTACGACTGTGGATTTACATAGTGCAATCGTACAACACAGTAGTTGTATACAGTGGTTGTACATTGTAGTACTAGAGCATTCAAGCTTTGCTACATAGCGTAGAAGATATATTATTGTAACTAAATATCCTAAAACTTAGGACCCACGACATGAGCTTGAGGTTTGCCATATAAGATAAGTTGACTAAGTTGCAGACATACATGGACTAAGTTGAACTCACGGATTAGTACAGGTTACTGGAGTGTTATGAGCTAATCGGTTAACAGTGTACTGCATTTGTTTTCTTCTGTAATAGGCCCTACAATATTGGAACATTACAATATTGGCGTGTTTATATTATTGTATTTAATAATATAATTGTTAAATACTTGTTTTTCTCATTTATTTCGGTAAATTTCAGTGCACATATTTTTGAATATCAAGGGAATGATAATTAGTCCAAATCAACTTTTTATAAACACGTCAAAGACAACAATTCGATAATTCTTCAAATTTGTACTTGTAATGATCCAACGTTTACACTAAGGTTTATATATTACGCGAGGGTATTTAAAAGTTCTATCGTCTTTTCCATCAATATCTTCTCAAACCCCTAAAAGTGTCCCTTAAATGAGACATAAGCGTATCGATGGAAATTAAGTTATACAACGTATGATGAAAAAAATGGTCGGATGATGACTGACTATAATACTTAGTTGAAATAGCCTAATGAAAGTGTATAATTTCAAACTATATATTATCTAAAGTAGGTGTAATGGTGAAAGAACTCGAAGCAGCCATTAGCGAGTTATGACTCAAAGGTCACACCGGAATCTGTAGATTCATCTTGCAAATTCATACTTAACTACCATCATCGAGTATCTAAAGTATTCTTTTAGAAAACCCCTAATTTAATTGTAATTATTTTACTTCTTTATTCGTTGGGCTCATTAAAAAATGGTTATTGAAATTCGAAGAGTTCAGGGACACCCTGTAGACAATATCAATGATTTTTTAATAACTTACAGGATTTATCTTCAGTATAAATACTTTTGCTTCGTCTGGTGTTATCTTCATATAAATTTTATAATCACAGTCTTATATGTTTGAATATTTGATTTCTTTAATTTAGGTTTGATTACAGTCCATTCAAAACATATTGCTCCAACAAAATATTTTAATCGGTTTTAAGTTCAAGTCTATCACATGTTTACTTCGTCTTGTTGTCCAAATTGTATACAGGGTGTTTTTTAACTTGCTTCTCTTTTTATGTAAAAACTGCAATAGATAGAAATATGCAGTTTGAAGGAATCGTACATTGAGGTAGGGACCACAATTGCTGTGAATTTAATGTGAAGTTCCCATTCACCCTCTTTTGTGGCAATTGTGGCCCTACGTCAGTAGACGATTCCCGCAAACTGCATATTTATTTTTGATGCAGTTTTTACATAAATAAAGAAGCAAGTTAAAAAACACCCTAAATATGGTTTATTATAGTTTTTTTGCCATTACCTTTCATATGATCCTAAGAAATAATTCCACCAATATGAAGCTTTTTTTCTCGCCACGTCTGTTCAAAACCACCTGTAACGTCAACCCTCGCACGTTTTTCAATAGGCCTACGAATGCTGAACGGTACAATGGATCCAGGCGTGCTATAAAAATACTTTATATAACAAATTATTTTAAGTAATTATTGTCTCGATTGTGGACAATTCTTGCAAATACCGGTAATTATGTCACACTAAATGTTTATTTCCGTTTGTACATACGTGTTTGTAAATAACCGACAAACATCCCTTGATGTGATTTATGTTAATTTACTAAATTCTGCTTTTATCTTTATTTTATTTATTGAAAACATTTTATGGCAAGCAGCGAATTTACAATTTATACAACAGGGAATGATAGTTTACAGACAACTATAATTAATTAGGATTCTAATGCATGGGTCCAATATATGACACTACAAGAAAAATTAGAACAGATTGCAGATTACGACTCATTTGAAAATAAAATACATGCATGAACAGGCAAAAAAATAAGTTTCTTAGACTAGCATACGGTACGGCTGCTGAAAATGAGCCGTCACAAACTTCGAACATGAACAGCTAGAAATAACTAAAACTGACACCTTATTTGACTACTACTTAAGTAGGTTTTCATCTACTAATTTATGGTAGTCCTACGCAAAGAGAGCCAAGGATATTTAATTCGTAAATATATTACGTTTTACTTTTCAATGACTTATAAATCCTAGTTTGTCAGGTAATTAGTCTTCGCCTATGTTCCTTCCCCACCTTCATTGTTATTGTACTGTTAATGATGTGTTTCGAGCTTCTTTGTCCTTAGTGTAAAGTGAAAGTTAATGGTTCTCACCATACAACTCAAACATAAGTGTTAATTTAGCATTTCCACTTAAACACTATTGTATCTATTTGGATTATTAAATAAATCGCATTTATGTTTGCATCAACATAAATCGTGTTGGAAACGTTTAATATTTTTGTTAGAAGAGTAAAAAGTTTAATGCACCAGAATTTTATCATTTAATATTTGAATTGATATTATATAAAAAAAACAACAAATAAATACATAGCACCATTCATAGGTATGTAAAGTAATGTATGTAGGAAAGGAATGTATTACTTTATATGTTAAACTATACGTCGTGAAAGACAAAGTATTTTCGGCGTTTGCTTCAGTCGAAACGATTCGTAACTTACCGAGGGTTATACAACCTACACACAGAAGACACTTAAGATTTGGGCTCTCAACCAAATTTCCAAGTTTTAAAATAAATCAGCACTCTCAAATGTCAGCGGCACCACCAT
Organism: Macrosteles quadrilineatus; assembly: GCF_028750875.1. Classification (NCBI taxonomy): domain Eukaryota; kingdom Metazoa; phylum Arthropoda; class Insecta; order Hemiptera; family Cicadellidae; genus Macrosteles; species Macrosteles quadrilineatus. The sequence goes on along the minus strand of NW_026542599.1, from coordinate 50,818,691 downwards.
GATATTAACATACGCACCATTAAACAGTAACAATAAATCTTGCGGAACCAATAGAAATAAGGGTGCAGATAAAGTAGTTCTGCAATATTTTACGTTAAGACTAGGCATGTTTTTGCCGAATGTGTTTTAGCCGCTAAGCAAGGTTTTGATTACGAAACATATGTAGCGATGAAGTTGAATTTATGTGTGTTCGTCCAAACATTATAGATTTTACAATAGTCTATAAGATGACCGATATCTATTGAACACAACGTAGACACAAACTTTTTGCTGCAATTCACAAATAGGAAACAAAATGACGTCAAAACAATATTATTACTTTTCTTAGGATGGACTCTGGAATACGTTTGAGGTTTTCATCATTATACAGAATCCAATTTATTTACAATATCAAACCAGTTATATACTAAACGTGTGTACAAGTTATATGGCTTATTTTTATTCTTGTCATATAAGTTTAACACACTAATGCAATCTATGACGTCTCAGAATTCAAAACATATGACCATCTCGTTCAATAATTAAATCGATCAACTGTTAAGTGATATGAACCTAAGATTTCATATGGTAATGAAATTTTACTATTAGTTTTTTGTGCTCTATTCAAGAGTCCCACACCAAGTTAATCCTGGTTTTAGTCAGAACGCAAATGATTCCAGGTTTATGGTATTTACTAAACTCACAAACTGCAAATCCTGAATTAATTGTGTTGCTATGTAAATACAAGATTTAGTAAAATTTATTTTTTTACTCAATCTCTGCCGTTCAAACATGTAATCATATCATCATATATTCATATCATATATAGTCATCATATATTCTGAGTTAAAACCACCTCGTAGTACAAATATTTTCTTTATGTTAGAAAATGTTTGTTGATTGTTAAGATTTTTTAAAATCCATGGTAAAATAGATTATTGAAACATCACTGGTCATTACAACAGAAACCCAACTCCAAACAAGAGAATTTTCAACTACAGCCTGGAGCGTAACAACCCTCATTATATAACTTTTGTTTACAGCAGGAACAATGAGAATACACAAATAACGGAGATGAAATTGCATTCTATAGACACTGTATTCAGTAGCGTAAATAATTACAAATAAAATCAATTAAAAACATTTTATATACATAAATTGTAAGGTCTAATACATTTGAGATTGATTTAGTTGCATTGTAATTACTGAGCTAAGAAATTATCAGGAAATGGATGATTGAACAAGATTGTAATTATAAACAATTATAGGACTATATTGCAAACGATTTTGAACTTAGATTGTTAACATATGATAAAATACTGTACATATTTTGAAGCTTACTACCGTATTTTGTACTTAACAGTATTGATATTGAAAGTACTGAGTTACAGATGGAATTTAGTTTGAGTCAATATGCCTACGGTAGCATATATAACAACATATAATTGAAAAGTAAATAATGTATACTTATACATTTTTTTACTTGTAATCCAAAAATATTCGGTAGAAAATTTACAAAAAAAAACAACAAAATGTAGTTTACTAAAAATCAAAAACAACAATAAAGATAAAATATGCTGAACATAAGGTACCTACCCGACATCTTTAAAAAATCATAATTATCACATTATATTTTTTATACCTAAAAATAAACAATTTACTACCCACCAGTTTTAAAATATATTGTTTGGTTTTGAGATTAAAAAAATATAGCTTTGATCATATCTCAGTAGTCAGTATATTTGCAAAAGCCATAATAATGATGTTTTCGTCCAAAACTTAACTAATTTAACTATAGCTTAACAATAAAAATGTGTACCATATTTTAGATAGATTTGCAATGTTAATACAATTGTTGAAGTAAAATGCGTACAACACTAATTTGAGATTTACTATAATATAAGTAACATGCTTCCTGTATGCCGTTCATACGCAACCTGTATATTGTAAGAAGTCGTTTCGTTATATGTTTACAATTTATACTAATATACCAACACATTAAAATTCCGTCACTTGAAAGAAAATCGAGTAAATACTGATATAAAATATGAAAACATCTAGGACTGAAAAAGATGTATTATTATTTTTTCGTTTTTGAATTAAAACACAAGAAAAAAGTTGAAGATGAATGAAAATAACGACGAGCAAAGGCCATATCAGAGCACTGTAATAACTGAGCATTACATCAAATAAGAACTATAAGAAATAAAACAAGTCAGATTACACAAATGGTCTAAGGGATGTTTACTGACTAAAGTAAACTTGCTCAGTTTGCATCATGAGGAGAGCAAACACTTAAACTAAGGAATGCTTTGGATACCAAACACATTTTTCTTTAGCCTAGGAAATATCTTCAATCGCATTACAATACAAATTTCCATGTAGCCGTCAATATGAGCTCAGTACTATCTGATTGCATTTAAAATAACCACTTTAGAAGCATATTAAATGTATTTAAATGATAAACAAATAAAAATAACGTTTCTGTTATTCAATTTTTAAATTCTCAGTGTTTAACTGATTTGTTAGTAACATTCCTGAGCATGGATATCTTTTGTTTAGTAAATAAACATATTGCAATTAACATAAGACTTGTTAATTAAATACAAATGTTTGTATTTGATAGGTATAATTAAAAAATTTTTGGTTAATGCTTGGTATAACGTGCTTACTTGTGGATTGAAAATGTTTTAATCAAGAGTCAAAAGACGTCAAAGGACTTTAAACCCTCTTTTAGAATGTACATGGCAAAGGCTGGCGTTATCAGGATTGCTAAAATTTAGTTGTTAAAATACATTTTTAATATTTTTGAGTCTTAATATGAATTATTTATATACATTTCACCTCCTTTTTATCGATAATTTACTCTTTGTCTTAATTTATAGACAACAGTCTGCCATTTTTTAACTTCACATATGAAGTTACAATATTTTTAGGTGACTAATAGTGTTTTTACAACTTACCAAATTTAGGTCGACAATTTGTTGAATGTATACGAACATTGTTTTTACTAAACTTCCAACGAAACCTATTTTTCTAAACCCGGGAACTTCTCAATACATTAGCAGAAACTTTCTTTTCGGATGTTTTTTTAATTCATGAGACCATCAGAAAACATAATATATTTGAGAAATGTTAGTCTTAACTTTTAAAAGTTTCAAATGTCTTAGGTCTTACTATTCATAAATACTGTTTTACCAGCGTTGCAAATAAAAACAATATTTTTTTATCTTTTAGAACCACTATTTTCAATGGCAAACCCAGTTTTTATAATATAACGTGGTTCTGTTATAAGCCTTTCAATAAAAGAGGTTAGAAAAATGTGTTGTAATATGTTTAATGTAATAAATTATACTAATATATTTGTTTAATATATATGTTATACAATGTTTATAATATGTAAAAATATTTTTGTCACAGATCCAAAATCTTACAAGGATTAATTATAGATACAGTTTTAATGTGACGAAATAAATACAGATTTCAAGGGTAAATATTAAATTTTAAATGGAATTCAGAACAATTGAGAACAAAACAGTTCCAGATGATTTCATTCTTAAATTACATTATGCTTCTTTGGTAATTCCAAGGAATCTATAGAGTTTCCGAAGAGCCAAATTGGTTTTAGCGTTTTGCTTCTTTTCTTCTTTTTATCTTTTCCTTTTCTTTGTCAGTAAATTACATTACAATTTCATAGAAAGTATTAGAACGTTTGTAAACTTAAAGTTATAAATTTAAATATTACGAGGCCACAAACTCTATGACAAAAGTGGAAACATTTACTATGTAATTAATGATTGTAATCCCGTCACAGCTAAATAAGATATGTCAATTCAAGACATGATTTGGTGTTAAAACCCCATCGTCAACATCAGGTAAATATGTAGAGTTGATCAGTAGTTAACATTGTCGGAAGATAATATTCTATTATAGTTAATCTTGTAACGACTTGTAATGTCTATAGTTTTGCATTGAATAACACAGCAGGACACTGTAACATATTTTAGTTTTAAAGAAACTATCTTTAGTTTAATTTTGTCAGCTCTGTGATGGAATAAAAATAATTATTTATGACGAAACTTTAAGATTACCGAGACACATTTCTATCATTTAACATCCTACCCCAAGATTAGATTAGATTTTAGCTATGTATTGAATGTGTGATAAATCCAAAAATCTTCAATTATATGCAGACAACGTTTTGATTAATATATTACTAATATATTATTAATATATTATGTTATATTACACCACATAGTTAATATATTATTAATATATTACTTTTTGGGTGATACCAATACGATAATATTTCTTCCAGCTCCGTTGGTTGGAAGAAATATAACGCTTTCAAGAGTTCGGGAGATGTTCTTGTCGTACCTTTGGTTTGGAATGGTTTAGTGAAAGTGAAATTAAACTTAATCATTTATGCGATTAATCTTAATTTTATCTTTTATTTACAGAAAAAAACTTTTATTTTTCTACTTATTCCATTAATCTAGTAATAATAAAAGAAACTGGAAATCATTTTAAGCTAAAGACTTACATAGTGTAATGTTTAAATACAACGATGAACTTTGAATACCTATACAACATAATATTTTTTGCCATAATCCTAGCTTACTAATGCAAAAAATCTGTAATTGTATGATTTAGCATCTATGAAATCCAAAACATATCCGTAACTCTGTTAGTTTGCGAGTTATCAACTGAACACATGTCACATGTTAATTGTTAAGCATATTATGTTACACTGTCTCAAGAGATACGAACGGCACTGCAAACAATTAACATTTTTATATGAGGAAAACACGTTTGTAGTTGATAATCTGAAAACTAACAGAGTTGTGGATAGCGTTTAAATTTGCTTAGAATTGTAATACCATAAAAATTATATGCTGTATAATGCTTTTAAAATGTTTGAGTTTGACTATTTAACTACTAACAAAATATTCTTGTTTTTTATATTATTGTAATATTGGTAACAAAGTAAAGTTTGGCTCATAAGGAATGGAAAATTTAATCAGAATAAAGATATATAAATTTTCAAGGAAAATATGGGATTTGAAATAGTACCAAGCTTTTCATACAAAGAGCGCCCATTAAACAAATCAAAATAGTTAAATCCTTCCTACATCAAAATGTTCGTACTAATAAGAGCTTTAAAGTGATGTATAAGACGACAAAAATTTGTATTTGACAACTGTGAGGTTTGAACTAGTGATCCTCTGCTTTTGGTATATCATGTATTAACAAAAAACTTTAAAAATATTTTAAAAGCATTAAAAAACTTTATAATTATTTTTGGGAGTTGGTTTGGTAGTAAAAAATTAGTTTAATCAATTTGAGGCCAAGGGTTTGTCTGAAATCAATAGGGGACACACTAATAGATTCACCCTGT